>NC_081325.1:16488333-16794487 GCF_026419965.1 Kogia breviceps
TGCTTATAGGCATCAAAGTCTTCTTTTAGCCTGGCTCTTGGTTGGTTTTTTTTTTGTGTGTGGTACTATATATATGTGTGTGTGTGTATATATATATATATAACATACAGTTTATCACTTCAGCAATTTTTAAGCTGAATTGTAAGAATTTAATGGCATTAATTACAGTCACAATACTTTTTCATCACCTCAAACAGAAACCCATTAAATAACTACCCATTCCTCCCCCCCTTCCCTTCCACTTCAGCCCCCGGTAACCTCTCTTCTGCTTTCTGTCTCTATGAATTTGCCTATTCTAGATATTTCAAGTAAGTGGAATCACACAATATTTGTCCCTTTGTGTCTGGCTTCTTCTGCTTAGCTTAATATTTTCAAGGTTCATCCATGGTATAGCCTGTATCAGAATTTCCTTCCTTTTTATGGCTAAAGAATATGTAGATCACTATTTTGATCTTGACATTTTTCTGTTCAAAAACTTTTAGTGCCTCCCCATTAAGCCCGCGAATTGAGTGGACATTTTTCAGCCTGGCATTCAAGGTCCTGTTTGTCTCATTTGGCTCCAGGCAGCTGTGCCCTTTTACTTGATAGCTGCAGTTAAGTCATAAATAGTAACAGCAAATCCACGTCCCAGTTTTGCCACACGCAACCCAGTAACTGGTGTCCTATTGATCATTTTTTTCTTTCTTCATCATTTTAATCAACCTTTTAACTCCCAAAGGAAAACATGTAGTAACAACAAATGATTCTGTTTATGGAATGTACTAGTAATTAAACTTGTAAATTTTTTGAATGAACCTTAGGTTGTAAATAAATAACACCATTCCCCATTATGTTACTACAAATGGAATATATTCTGCCCCTGTACTTTTTTCTTTGCATAGTAATATCTGTTAGTAATATCTTTATTTCCAGCTTTATTGAGGCCTAATTCATATGCAGTAAAATTTACTCATTTTTAGCATGCAGGTTGATGAATTTTGGTAATTTTATACAGTCATATAACCAGCCCCACAGTCAAGACATAGAAATCCCATCCCCCCAGCTGAAAATGCATTTAGTGCACCTAACCTACCAAACATCCTAGCTCAGCCCAGTCCACCCTACTTGTGCTCAGAACATTTCCATTAGCCTCCAGTTGGGCAAAATCATCTAATACAGAGCTTATTTTATAATAAAGTGTTGAATATCTCATATAGTGTATTCATTACTGAACTCAAAGTGAAAATCAGTGGTTGCCTACGTACAGAATAGTTGTAAGTGTATCGGCTGTTTACTCTTGTGTTCACGTGGCTAAGTGTGAGCTTCGGCTCTCTGCCACTACACAGCGTCACGAGAGGGTAGCATACGGCATATCACTAGCCTGGGAAAAAGAGCAACAGTCAAAATTTGAAATACAGTTCCTGCTGAATGTGTATCACTTTCACACCATCATTAAGTTGAAAAATCATAAGTCGAGCCATCGTAATTCGAGGACCATCTGTATGGTAACTTTATAAAATATTTCATTTTGATATTTCCAGCATGAAAAGCCCAGAAATTTTTCATTGCTCATTTCCTCTATAAAGGCCTCTCAGATATCTCTGTCATTTTTATATATCCTTTTCACATTTGCAATGACTGATATTAATGGCTATTAAGGTATATGACTATTAATATATTTATACACATGTATGTGCATATATATGGTTTTTAATATACACATATATGTGATTATATGACTATTAATTTACATAGATGTATGGGGTTCTGTGGTTATTGATGTTTAATCCATCCATATTTAAAGCTAAAATAGCTGTCTCTGCCTACTTGTTTACCTTTTTTTGCAGCAATTCAAGCATTACTTAATCTTTATTTTTAATTTCTTTTAAAGCAAAGGGAAGAACCAGGTGGAAAGTGTAGCCACACTGACTTAGAAAGCATTAATAAAAATTTGGTTGAAAGTGCACTGAGGAGAGTAAACAGAGAAGAGATAGGTAAGTTATTCCAATTCTAATCATTGTATAAGTAGAGAACTGGGGAATATACAAGGAATACCAGTTTCCACCTTACTACATCGTAGGCTTCATAAGCAAGTAGATAGGCAGATTTGTGTTTGCTTATCCAGTAGTGTTACAGGAATATTTTATTTACCTATAAAAAAAGAGAAAATCATGCTTATTAATAAGAGGCTTCAGAAAAAATAGTATTTGTTGTGCTCCCCACCATAAAAAGCCTGGCATACAGTGTCTACCTAAGTCCTCTTGGGCCTTTAATTCTTGTACATTGTGTAATATGTGAGTATATACATAGCATTTTAAAAAATAAAATAAATTTATTTATTTATTTTGGGCTACGTTGGGTCTTGGTTGCCGCACGTGGGCTTTCTCTAGTCGTGGTGAGCGGGGGCTACTCTTCATTGTGGTGCACGGGCTTCTCATTGTTGTGGCCTCTCCTGTTGTGGAGCAGGGGCTCTAGGCACGCGGGCTCAGTAGTTGTGGCGCACGGGCCCAGCCGCTCCGTGGCATGTTGGATCTTCCCAGACCAGGGCTCGAACCTGTGTCCCCTGCATTGGCAGGCGGATTCCTAACCACGGAGCCACCAGGGAAGACCTTATACATAGCATTTTTTAAAAAAATTCACTTTAATGATTAGCTTTACCTTTTCATTTGGATTTCTTTTTCATTCCCTTTACTACTTAGACTTGAAAGAGTGTTGGTAGATCTGAGTTTGAAAGAGAAAAGAAATACTTTTCTTTTAGAGAAGTACTTGTGTGCATATAGATGAATAAATAAAAGAATAAGCTCAGCAGTTCTTCTTTACACTTTAAAAGCCAGTTCACCGGGTCCTCTCAGGCGACAGTGGGAGAAAAATGTATCCAGTACAGCTCTTACAGCTTTGGAAAATGCATCCTTACTCACCTCCAGTTTAACGGCAGAGGACGATAGAGGTTAGTAG
Source organism: Kogia breviceps (assembly GCF_026419965.1). Classification (NCBI taxonomy): domain Eukaryota; kingdom Metazoa; phylum Chordata; class Mammalia; order Artiodactyla; family Physeteridae; genus Kogia; species Kogia breviceps. The sequence goes on from NC_081325.1 coordinate 16,491,268, forward strand.
ATTGAATTTTATTATTTATTATGGAACATTGTCTAATAGTTGTTTAATGAGCCAGAGTTTTTTCTTTTTTTAATGTCACTCTGTGAAGGATATTTGGTTATCATACATCAGAGCGCTGCTCATACAGGCAAGTGAAATAGATCTGGGTAGAGAGTTAAATATAATTAGCTTTGCTGGAAATATGATCTGAAGATACATGCTGAAAATCTTTTTTATTTGGGACTAATTTTTTATCTTTTCCCAACTAGGTGGTTCTGTAATAAAGTACAGTGAAAATAATACCCGTAAGCAGTGGCTCAAGGAGACTCCTGAGACCTTGTTGAACATTCTTAAGCATGCTGACCTCAGCTTGGCATTTCAAACATACACAATATATAGACCAGGTGATTCATGTCTGTTACATAACTGTGGAAACCCTTTGATTTTTTTGAAAAAATTGTGGTAAAATATACATAACATAAAGTTTACCATTTTAACCATTTTTAAGTGTACACTTGAGGAGCATTAAGTACATTCACTTTGTGCAGTCATCACCACATTGCATCTTCCAAAATGGAAACTCTGTATCCATTAGATAATAACTCCCTGTTCCTTGTAGTTTTAGGTTTTCTTGAATCTTTTCTAGCCACTCTGAAGCCATCCTTAAAATTTCCCATAGAGCTTCATTCCTTCTGTTTGCTTATTTTAATAATCATGTGATCACTTTGAAGTGTGGCCCGTTTTTACCATGCAAATATTCCGTAGCTCCAAACGCTGAGGAACTTCAAGATTTTTTTGGCTCTGTACTTGGATTCTGTTATATTGAATAGAACACACACAAAAAAGATGAACAATTAGGATTTGACTTTTTAATCGTTTCTACAGACATTTTCACTAAAATTATACACATAATTCTTTAAGATACTGTCCTTTGGAATCTAGGCCAAAGGACTGAATTAAGGGTGTGTACGTGTGAGTGCACGTGTGTTTAATTTTGATAATTCAGTTACTAAAGGCATCTTGCTTGGTTTAAGATCTAAGGTAAATTATGCCAAGGAGAGCATGTCATGGTGTGGCAAGCCTTGACTGTATGTATTGTAGCAGATTTAGTGTATTTGTTGATTTGATTGGTATTTATTGAGTGTCTAACATGTACTAGGTTAAGATTTTTTAAAAAAAGAATGAAACATAATTCCTTCTTTGAAAGAGTTGCTTATTTGGGAGACCAACACACAAGCAGAGCATTGTAGAGCTGTGTACCACATGTCTGATAGAGCTGTGTGCAGACAGTTTTGCGTCCCTAGGAGAGGTGGGTGCATTGGGAGAGGCAGGTGTTAAGGAAGGTTAATGATTATGACTTTTGTTTTAGCAATTATAGATCCTGGATTTTGTTTCTGGTCCATTGATGAAGATGTCATTTCAGGAAAGTCACTATTTAAAAAATATATCATAGCTCTATTGTGAAAGGATTTTTATAAAGATTGAACCCACATTTTTATGTTAGGTTATCGTTTTGTAAGCAAAAATCTGAAATTAATTACTGTCTGGAAAAAAATTTAAAAGCATGCATTTGGTCTTAATTCCCTAATTTTATTCCCCTCCATTGGGAAAACTTAGGGTGAGGGAGCTCAAAGGAGAAAAAAATTAACTGTTATCCAGCTGTCCAAAGACAACTTTTAATGCTTTAATATGGGTTCATATATTTGAGGGTTTTAATTATAATTTTCTGAGTTTTTGTTTTGAAGAAAGTGCTGTTTAAAAATTTAATACCCCCCAAAATAAAAATAAAAATAAATAAAAATAAAAATTTAATACCCATACTGGTGCTTACTGGGCCTGTTTTATGCCAGAAACATGCTGGGTAATGCAGGGAGACACTACAGAAAAATACAGAGCACGGCATTGCCCTCAATTAGCCCACAAGCCTTTGAAGGAATTTAGTGCAACATGAACGAAATAAGTAAAAACTGCTTAACTTGGCATATTTTCTGTTAATATTCCTCTGAAGGTGCAGAAGGGTTCTTGAAAGGCCCCCTGTTTGAGGAAACAGAAGCATCAGATGATGTTGATGGAAGTCATGACTCTGTCATTTTGGATCCAGAGAGACTTGAACCTGGACTGGATGAGGAGGATACGTAAGTGATATGCCCAGATGGCGTGTGCGTGCATGTCATTTAAATTGTACTTTAATCATTTCTGGTTTAGCAGGAGCTGGTTATATTACTTTACATCATTAATGAATACTTGTATCTTGATCTTTTGTCTGGCATGGGTAATGTGTTATGGTATTATCACAGAATTCCTGACTGAGCCATGTGTTTATTTAGCTTGGACTTATTTTTTGATATACCAGATTTTTATATTGAAAAAGTTGTAGAAACAGTGAAAGAAGTGATCCTTTGGAAGGCTAACCATTTTTTCCCCTCTGTTCAGTTAGTTGCCTTATGGAGCTCAGTTTTCAAAAATGTTGGTATCGTTACGGTGGTGTACTGCTTTGTATCCATCGACAAATATTAACTGTGCTCCTTAAATGGAGGCTTAATATCCAGATTGTTTTTTCACAGGGACTTTGAGGAAGATGACGACTCTGACTGGGTATCAGAACTGAAACAGCGAGCTGGCTGGCAAGGAGTGTTTGATGGATAACACCCAAGGAAATGTTCCTTAGTCACACTGGGGAGATGTTTAACATGAGGAATTGATATTTGGATAACACTTAACTCACGGGATGTGTATTTTCCTTTAGAAACAGAGTGAAGGGAGGGAAACTGAATATTTAAAATTATTCCTGGTTAGTATGATAAGGTATAAAAAAAAATCTAGAACTCTTATGAGTTTTTGAATTCAGAGGAGAAGGCATAGAAGAATGGGTATGAGGTTTGGGCTTTGCGGTCAGAACAGAAATTGAATGCTACCACCTACTGCTGGTGTGACTGTGAGAAATTACTTAACCTCTTTGAGCCCGAATTTCCTCAACTACAAAATGAGGCTAACAATGCCTACCTCATAGGGATGCTGACCTTAGACCATCATGGCAGCCCTTACTGTTATTATTTGCATTGTTATGATTTATGCTTATTACCGTGTAGCTCTTTTTATATCTCCTAAAGGTTTGAGGATCTAAATATATATTTAATTATAACATAATAATGTGCGTGATTTTTCAGTAAGGCCTGTTTCTGGGTAGTGATCAATCATCTTCAGTGATCACCAATAACCAGCTGCCCTTAAATGCAGCCAGCCCCTCACAGGATGCACAGAAGAGCCCAGGCCGGAGGATCAGCCATGGGAGAAGTGGGCTGGGCTACAGAACTGGTCAGAAGTTGGTGGTCCTGTTTATGAGACGGGAATGGGGCCAAAGGTGAGAAGTCCACACAGCAAGTAGCAGAAACCAGCGTTGTGAAACTAATGGCGGGCAGGACCCCACCACGTCTGGGTCACCATGACACACATGTGTCATGTGTGTCGTTTCATGCTGTCCTTTCATGCTGGGATGCTTTAGTGAAGGGAGACTATTTTACTAAAGAAACTGGCTCTTCGCAGGGGATCCCACAGGAGCAAGTGTGGGAGCAGCATAGCTTGGCCTGGTATAGGGAACGATGCTCAAATAAACAAAAGGGGGAAATAGTTGTGAGACTACAGTAGGATCATTTTAAAAGGTCTGCTGAAATGTGGACTACGTATCTCTTTTAAAGAGTTAAACATTTTAAAAAAATCTTAACATACAAAAACTGTGTTATAGCTTTCACCACCCCCGCTCCCATCCCCCATCATTTATACTCAAAACATTTGGTCATCCTTAGTCTCCTCTGGTCTCTGAGTCTCTCCATCTTCCCTTATTTTTCAGAACCCTGACATTTTTGAGGCGTACTGGTTAGATGTTTGGTAAAATGTCCCTCAATTTGGGATTGTCTGATGTTTTTCTCATGATGGGACTGAGCGTGAGTGTTTGAACACCACAGACGTGAAGTGCCCTTCCCAATACATCCTGTCAGGGGTGTGCTATCTCCTCCCGACACTACTGCTGTTGTTAACCTTGATCTCTTGGTTAAGGCATTGTCTGCCGGGGTCTCTGCTGTAAGTTCCTAATTTTACGTTTCCATGTTCTAGTCACTCTGAGACACTAAATCCAGCCTATTCCAAGTGGAGAGGATATTGCCAGGTACTTGGCTTCCATAAATACTGTATTTGATACCTCTTAGACATCTCAAATCTTAGCACTGCCCCAGGGTGGAAACATTTCCAAACCAACCAACACAGGGAACTTGAAACTATGTATAGTTACTGAGAGATTGAATGAATCTTGATGGGATGACAAATCCTTTTGAAAGTCAGATGGTTTGCAGGGTTTTGCTTATAACGGAATTTCAAGAGATTCTAATGGATGATTAGAAACCAATTTTAGTGATAGATTACTATATAATTCTTGAGATACAACTAGGCAAGAATTGAGGGTCACTTTTAACAAAACTTCCAATTCCATTTACTTACTTACACAAATAAGGTTTTTCAGCACTTACAGCTTTAAAAAAAAAGAGGTTTGATGAAATAAAATTATTTTTAAGACAGAACAAGAAAATTTTTTAAACAAAATTTTCTCTCTTGGTTTCTACCGCTACCCGTTTTTAGTGTGCATTGTGCATGTGCATTATACATTAGCTAGATCCCCTTAGAAGACACAGAAATGCCTGCTTACCAAAACACACACACAAAAAACACCCCCCCACCCCCCGCCTCCCCACCAAACAGCAATTTTCTCTTGGTGTCAGCAAGGTAACTTCTCAGGGGCTAACGTTTCTTTCTTAATGCTGTAAGGGGTCACGATGACCCACTACTCACCTTGCTGGACTGTGTAAACTGTCAGTATGTTACTTTGATGTACAATATAACCTTTTGTCTTGAAAAGTTATGTAATTGTGCTTTGGGCGGAACAATCCTCAGAGCTTTCTGAAAGACTGTCCCCTGGGTTATAATCCTCGGGTTGGCTCAAATAAAATTCTCCATTTCTTTCTTAGATTGACTATTGATTAATTTTTCATGGACAGACTCAATGTTGAACTTTGTCTATTCCAGCAAAAAGCATTATCTATGAATACTAATTGAGCTAATTGGGGAGAAGAAGAGGAAAGCCCATTCAGGTCTTTAAGAGAGAAATTTCCAATACATGTTACTTTTTATATTTAATAAATATAAGTTTGTGATTTATTTGGATCAGTGTGTACTACTAGTAATTTTAATGAATTTTTAAAAACCTATTAGGAAATAGAAATTAATTTCCATTGATATGATAGGGTGATAGGTAAGATTTTGAATCATGAAAAACAGTACGTATGGAGATAGGAGTTCAAGGAGAGAAAGGAATGATGTAAACTTTCTAATTCTTAAAGAGCGCTTTCTTTCTTTTTTTAAAATAGATATGGTGGGTTTCAAATTGCCCTGGTATTTAGATTCCATTGGTTATGTTTCACTTGTGTCAATATTTATAATTGCTGGAAATTACATCCTCTCAACTGCTTAAACATGTAATGAAACGTTTCTGACGGCCGCTCGATGTGCAGCGGGAATGCGGAAGGGGTAGGGGGCGATGGGGAGATGGTGAAACAGCATGTTTGCAGACCACTAGGAGTAGCCCGTTTTATAGGAGGACCCCGTGGGAGGACTCCAGCTGTGGCCAGAAGAGCAGGGCTCCGTTCCAGTCTCCATCTCTTGACAGTATTTGAGACCTTGCACGAGAATCTCTTTCTCAGTCCGGCTCAACTGTAAAACTGGGCAACTACTACCTGACGCGGTTGGCGCAAGGCGTAAAGAGAATATATGCAAAGCCTCTGGTACACCGTAAGCAAGAACGGGGAGCGGGAGTGGAATGCTTGTCTAGTGTAAGCAGAGGAGTCCCGACCTAAGGTGACGGAGGTGACGCGGCCAGGTCTCCAAACTCCGCGGCCGGCCCCCAGCCCTCTTCCGGGTGGACTGTGTGGACCCGTCCTCTCGCCGCCCTGGCCCAGCGCCCCGCCCACCTTCCCTAGCGCGGCTCCGCCCCGGCCGCCAGCGGGCGCAGAGGCGTCTGGAACCCGGACCCACCCGGGACACTACTCTGGCCCCGCGTAGCCGGCGGAACAGGTATGCTGTAGGTGGTGCCCTCAGTCCGAACCCGGAGCTGCCCCCAGGGTCTCCGGAAGCCCCGGGGAAAGGGTGGAGCCCCCGCCTGGGAGGACGCGAGCTTCAGAACAGCGGTCTCGGGTCCCGGGCCGCGTTGGTCTCCATGGCAACGCGCGGCGCACCCAGCTCCTGGCCCCGGCGGGAGTTCTGCCGCCTTTCCCGCCGGCCGCCTCCCGGAGAGTGTTTCTAAGGGAGAAGGATTTTTTTCCCCGAAACTTCGGGGCTTCTACCCGCCGGTGCCTCTTGGGGTGGGAGCGTCGCGGTCCCTCAGTTCCTGCGCAGGTGCCCTCGAGTTCCGATTCCGCCAGCGCCTCCCTCAAAACCCGGCCCTCCAGTGTCCCCACGCCTTCCCTGGCTCTGGAGCTGGCTTCCAGCCCCATCCCACCTAATCGTCCCCCCTTCCTGCACTGACACAAATTACTCAAAAACATAACCTGCATGCTCACTCAGGTTTTAAAAAATCAGCATGATGCCCTAACTGTAGTATTGAATATAATGGGGAAATGCAGTGGAGCAGTTTACCCAAAGCCCTGGAGGCTGGCGGCTTGGTCGAGGGCCGCGCGGCCGCGTAACTTCCAGAGAGGTTACGCGAGGCAAGTGGTCGGAGGCAAGTGCTGGGCCGCCAGGACCTGCCCAAGACAGTTCAGAAACAACCCCACTGGGAATTACTGGCCTGTTTTTTGCCCACGGGCTATTGAGGGTGTTACAAGCACCGTGTTTCCAAAGAAATGGTAGAGAGGAAGGGAACACACCGCTTACTACCCGCGGAGAATTCACCTTCCCCTCTCGAGAAGCCAGGACCCTGGGCTGAGGGTGACAAACCCAAATCAAAGGAGCTTAGGCACCAAAGGGAATGTTAGACCTTTTAACTGGGGATTCTGACTGGATAGGTCTTGGATGGGGCCCTTGTATACTTTGGCCTTACACACCCTCCTGCCATACCGAATTCTGATCAGACGAATCTAAATGCCACAGTGACTCTCTTTATTACAAAGTATATATTTCAACCTGTAAATTCTTGGTACTACTACACTGGAAGAAGTAGTGAAGTAGCAGGGAGTCACCTGATAAGGACAGCTGCAAACTTTTAGGTCTCAGCTACCAGGAGCAGCGTGGCCAGTGGGGGAGTGATTTTCCAAAACGGTGAACAGTTCCTGGTAAAGTTCTGAACAAGGTGCAGTCAAGCCTGGATTTACATGTAGGTGCATTCCTCGAAAATTCAGTGTTAATTAAAACTGGGCAAAATATACTTTGTATTTAGATGCAAAATAGTTTGGTTGTAGCAGCAGATAATTATAAACGGATTTTTCCAAGCACATGAATGTGTACGGAGACTTTTTAAGGTTGTAGGGGCGCTGGAAAATCCTTTACTGTGCGGGACCGTCTCTAGCATCGCAGAATCTTAGTATCTTAGACCCCTATGGCTTCTAAAAAGCCTTCGTGCCCGCTTTTCCAGCTCTGCAAACAGAAAAAAAAAATCCGTAAGTTTCCAAAATGTCCGCTAGGGGGCAGTAACTCCCCACTGAGAAAGGCTGGACTGTAAAACCACACAAGCAGGACAATTCCTGCTGCCTAGAGATGCCCAGATGGGGATATTATATTTTTCTTTCTCAGAACAATCTTGAAAAACAGGTATTGTCATTTCCATTTCAGAAATTAGGAAAGAGAGCTTTTACGAATTAAGTTGCTTGCCCGAGATGACAACACTAGGGTGTATCAAAGTTGAGCTGCAGCCCAAGTCTGACTTTGGAGCTGACTAAGCTCTGTCTCACTTTGGTTGTTACCTGTGGCCACAAGGAAAGTTATATGATTCAGTCTTGGCGAAATTAGAATGAAAGTTTTAGCAAAATGAGTTCTCTTACGTTGTAGTGGTCAGTTTTCTGAGTTTGTTCATATTTATGAAAAGTGTGCAATAAAATTTCATTGCTCTCATTTCAGGTAACTCCATGCATTGGAGACCATGAATAAATATGACATGATTAAAGCCATTGGGGAAGGTGCCTTTGGGAAAGCATACCTGGCCAAAGGGAAATCAGATAGCAAGCACTGTGTTATAAAAGAGATCAATTTTGAAAAGGTAAAGTTAAGACGTTAAAATTCCTGTTCATTTTCAGTGGTATATTCATCTGGCTTTTAATCCAGTTTGTCAAGGAAACACATCTTTTTTTTTTTTTTTTTTTAACAAGTGTGAGTGAGTTGACTTTTGTTTGTTCAGTCTTCTAAGTCCATTGTCCAAACAGCAACCAATGATCTTATTTTCAAATTTTATTTTTATTTTTTGGCCGAGGCATGCGGGATCTTAGTTCCCGGACCAGGAATGGAACCCATCCCCGCTGCTGGGGAAGCAGAGTCTCAGCCACTGGACTGCAGGGTAGTCGCCAGTGATCTTATTTTTAAAGAAGAAAAGAAAGAAAAAAAGGAAAAGAGAAAAAGATGTTATCACCCTGGCTCCTACAGTACTCCTTACAGTGATAACATCTTTTTTAAAATATCCTATGGCACGTCTATGAGATGGCCCCTCCTCCGTTGCTCTAGTTCCTCTGTTTTGCCATGCGCTTCCTCTGACTGCCTCTCCAAATTCAGGTCACCTCCACAAGGAGACCTTCCCCAAGCATCCTAGCCAAGGTAGCTTCCTGACTTCGATCAAACCTTATCACACCACCCTGGTTTATTTTCTTAGTAGCATTTATAATGATCTGGAATTACTCTGCTCACTTATTTCTTGTCTATCTCCTTCCCCATGCAGAACATGCACAGAAATTTAAAATCACTGTTGTGTGATGGAAAATGACATAGTGTTGTAGTTTTTGAATTTTACTTCAAAAACAAACTCAGAAAAAAAAGATCAGAATTGTGGTTACCACGGGCGGGTGGTATGGGAAGGGAGAATTGGTTGAAGGTGGTCAAAAAGTACAGACTTCCCGTTACGAGATAAATAGATACTAGGGCTGTAACGTACAACATGATAAATAGAATTAACACTGCTGATGTTATACATGAAAGTTGTTGAGTCAATCCTAAGAGTTCTCATCACAAGGAAAAAATGTTTTTTCTATTTCTTTAACTTTGTATCTATATGAGATGACGGATGTTCACTAAACTTATGGTGATGATCATTTCATGGTGTGAGTCATTATATGCTGTACACATTAAACGTATACACTGCTGTATGTCAATTATATCTCAATAAAGCTGGAAGGAAAAGCAATAATAAAAGCAAATTAGTTTTTTAAAAAGAAAAGAAAATACATCAAATCTAAAATGAAGTCACGAGGGACATTTTATTTGAAAACAAAAAACGTAGTAATCTTAACATAGAACTTTACCGGTCTGATTTATGTGATATATGACATTTTACTTTTTTTAGATTTCATTTGTTTCTTCTCAGCAGTGATTGCTGCTGGAGCATTGCATTTTGTTGTTGTTTTTTTTACAAATTCCTTTGTTGCTGAAAGATAAATATTTAAACAACTTCCCTCCAGATGGCTAAATCATTGACACAGTACACCAATCCAGCGGAAATTTTAATACAGCAGAACTTCACCAGAAATACTTATTTTCTTGTTTCTGATTGTCATTGACAAACCATTGACTAGATATAGGGCACTCTAATTCTAGAAATGTCATTTCCTGCCGTTGAGAGATCTGTTGCACAAGTGCCATTAAAAGCCAGTGAAATCCTGGAGAATTTTCTATGACAGTGGGTAAAAAGCATCCCTTGAAAGCGAATTATCTTTACAGACTACTCTGTCTCTTAATATAATTTAGATGCCCATCCAAGAAAAAGAAGCTTCAAAGAAAGAAGTCATTCTTCTGGTGAAGATGAAACATCCCAACATTGTAACCTTCTTCAGTTCATTTCAAGGTTTGACTTTCTCATATTCTTAAAGTATTTTAATAAAGTGTGGGCATGTAGACTTCTGTATAAGATAGTTCCTGAGAAGTGTGTATAAATTAAATTTTGTAACTGGACTCATTTCCCCATTTACTTAAATTGTAATTTGAGACATCATCTTTATTTCTTCTCTGGTGAGTTTCTGTAGGCAGCTTTCCTAAATTTTCTCAAGTTTGCCCACCTGCCTTTAATTCTCACTCCCTCAGATAGTTAACGATGGGTGTATTAGCTTTGCTGCAGTAAGAAATTGCAGGGGCCTACAAGAATACCACCTGTGTCTCGCTCATATTACATGGGCTACAGTTGGGCGGGGTCTTTATTTTTTAAATTTATTATTATTATTATTTTTGGCCGTGCCTCATGGCTTGTGGGATCCCGGCAGTGAAAGTGCCGAGTCCTAACCACTGCACTGCCAGGGAACGCCCAGGCGGAGTCTTTAAGTCTGGGGCCCAGCCTGAAGCAGCAGCGCACATAATGGAGCAGGCTGTTTTCCTGAGCAAGAGGAAAGAGCAGGACACAGAGCCCAGCACACCCTCACTCTCAGATCCCTGCTAGGATGAGGCATGTTTCTTACTTTCCTTATGTGCTCACGTTCTGGGTGCAAAGCAGCCGCAACCAACCCCGGGGACGGGGTGATGGTGGGGGAGGGTACACTCTGCCTCTATGAGTCCTTGTATGTCCCGGGGCAACGGGGAGAGCTGTACAATTCTCTTACAGAGAGGCAGCCAAGCAAACAGCCAGAATAGAGGGGAAGAACTTTAAGGACGCAATTCCCTTCTCTGAGCGCCTGAATACATTTCTTCTGCCTCTATCCCTTGACTCCAAAGGTTAAAAAAAAAAAACCAAAACACTAAAAACACCGTAAAAGGAGCATTGGTCATTCATTCAGTTAAATATTGATCGAGTGCTTACGTGGTTGCATTTTTCTAGGTGCCAGGAATATAGCAGTGAAGAAACACAACAGGCACAAATTCCTGTCCTCGTGGCTCTTACACTGTAGTGGGAAGAGACAGACAACAAACACGTATACAGCGTGTCAGGTGTTTGTCTGTCTGTGTCCCCAGTTCACCATGGGACATCCCCATCCCAGCACCCAGCACTGGGGGTGCTTGAATTCACAGGTCACAAGTAGTTCATGGATCAGGAATGTTACCTAGATATCTATCTTCAGGCACCATCAGGGGTGTAAAAATCAGTAAATAAATTGTAAAAGCTATTTTTTTTTAGCTTTTACCCTGTGCAGGGCACCGTGTTTCTTGCAAATTAAAACCACTGCGGGCTTCCCTGGTGGCGCAGTGGTTGAGAATCCGCCTGCCGATGCAGGGGACGCGGGTTCGTGCCCGGATCCGGGAAGATCCCACATGCCGCGGAGCGGCTGGGCCCGTGAGCCATGGCCGCTGAGCCTGCGCGTCCGGAGCCTGTGCTCCGCAACGGGAGAGGCCACAACCGTGAGAGGCCCGCGTACCACACAAAAAAAAAAACAAACAAACAAACCCCACTGCATTCAAAATAGCTCTCTGTGTTTCTTGCAAATTAAAACTGGGTACAGTCCTTAAAAGAGCTCCGGGACACCTCCAAGCCTTTCTGGGAGCCGAGAGTACATGTGAGCCGGGAATTGAGTTGTATCGAGCAACTCTTAAGGGGCAGCCACTGAATAAGGGGCCTTGCATTCCTGTTCATTGATTCCTAACAGCGACGCCATTAGACAAGTCTTCCTTTTCCTCATTCTGTGGGTTATTATCGTGACTCCCTGTGACTGGTAAGCGCTGCTCATCGTCAGGCCTTCTCTGAGATCGTGTGTGTACGTTCACATACGCCATTAGGAACTGTCTAATATTTGTCTCCCTTTAGGACAGTAAACATAACAAATTCTTTTGCTCACCACTTGCTCCTCAGCATCTGGCACATAGTAGGTGCTCATACACGTTCGCTGCATGAGTGCCTAGATTGGGCCATTTAGGAGAGTAGAGTATGTCTTCTTTTTTTTTAATTGATTAATTTTTTCGGCCACACCTCACTGCATGCAGCAGCGGTCCCCAACCTTTTTGGCACCAGGGACCAGTTTCGGGGAAGACAAATTTTCCACGGACCGGGGGCGGGGTGGGGGGTTGGTTTGGGGATGATTCAAGTGCATTACATGTATTGTGCACTTTATCTCTATTATTATTACATTGTAATATGTAATGAAATAGTTAAACAACTCACCATAATGTGGACAGGAGGCGGAGTTCAGGCGGTAATGCAGGCGATGGGGAGCGGCTGTAAATACAGATGAAGCTTCGCTCACGCATCCTCCACTCACCTTCTGCCATGTGGCCCGGTTCCTAACAGGCCACGGACCGCTAGTGGTCCATGGCCCCGGGGTTGGGGACCCCTGGCATGCAGAATCTTAGTTTCCCCAACCAGGGATCGAACCCGTGTCCCCTGCAGTGGAAGCACAGAGTCTTAACTAGTGGACCGCCAGGGAAGTCCCTGGAGTATGTCTTTACACCATGCAAAACGGATATTTGAGGATGGTTTACGCTGGATACCATTATAAAATTAGAGGTCATTTTTTACAGTATAAATAACCTTCACTGACTTTCGTTTATGTTGTAAGCTTAAACTTTCTTATGACAGCCTTTTCCTTTTCTTAACTAGAGCACCTCTGTGTTTAGGAAAACGAGAGCTATTGTGATGCCTGGCAGTTTGTTGGGACTTGAAACACTGAGCTTGTGTGAAAGCCTCAGAGGTCCTTGCAACACCTGACTGTAGAGAGTCGGGGGAAAGCCTTTGTTTACCCTCAAACAGCTCACCTCTGAACAGAAGAACCCTGGCTCTCGTTCATTAATTGTGTGTCTATAGAAAGTAGAAGTTTCCATAAATTTGAAGCAACATGAGAAAATTAAGAGAATGTAGTAAGATTTTCCTAAGGCTAAATTTTCCTACAGCTAAATTTCCACTTAAATTCCTTCAGTAAATATTTATCAAGTACCTATAATTTGCTAGGCATGGTCTAGGTAAAATAGGCCCAGATCCCTGCACTGCTGTTTTCTGTTGCTGTATAACCAGTGATCATGAATTTAATGGCTTAAACAGGCACCCACTTACCCTCTCCCAATTCCTCTAGATCGGAAGCCTGGGCTGGGCTTAGGTGGATTCTCTGCACAGGGTCTCACGTAGTTGAAATCAAGATGTCAGCTGTGTCTGCAACCTCATCTGAGGCCGAGTTCTCTTCCAGGCTTATTCTGGTTGTTGGCAGGTTTCATTTACTGCAACTGTAGGACTGAGGTGTCTGCTTTCTTGCTGGCTGTTAACTGGGGGTGATTCTCTGTTTCTAGAGACCAACCTCCCTTCCCTGGCATGTGGCCCCTTCAATAGGCCCTCTCCAGCTGGAATCTCTCACTTCTGTTTCTGATTTCCAGACCCAGATTTAAGTGGCTCTTGTGAGCCACTTTCTATTAACTCAGAGTCAGGTGTTTAGTAACTTTAATTATATCAGCACATCCCCTTTGCTATGTAATGCAATCATGGGTGTGATATCCCATATTTACAGGCTACACTTTCGCTCAAGGGAAGAGAGTTCACAGGGTGTGTGCGTTAGGGCCATCTGAGAATTCTGCCTGCTCTATAACTGTGGAGTTTACATTCCAGGGGTAAAATGTGGGGAGAGACAGACAATAAATGTAAACATAATTAATAAGTACAGTACATGCAGGTTAGAAGTTGATAAGTGCTGTGGGATAATAAAATAGGGGGAGGCAGGAATGGAGGGGAGAAACTGTAAATAGGGTGGTCAGGACGGGCCTTGCTGTGAAGGTAACATTTGAGCACAGACTGAGGAGTCCTGCTAACTTCTGGAGAAGAGCTTTCCAGGCAAGGAGAACAGCCACTGAACGCCGGACGTGTTAAAGGACTAGCCGGGAGGCTGTGGGGAAGGGCCATCTGCTGCTGGCCCTGAGCACCTCTGCATGTTTTTGCTGGATATGCCGGGAATGCCAAGCCCTGGCCGAGAGCTGGCTTGTCTACTGCTCACCGTAAAAGCAGTCGATTCCTCAAGCGCAGTGTTCCTCTCCTGTAATGTAGCCACCGTGTGCGCAGCTGTCCGTCTAGGCTCCGTGGGTTTGGGAGACATAGAGCGAGTGCTAACATGGAGCCCTGACAGCTGCTTTTGCCAAGGGTAATAAAGTCCTTTGTCTCTGGCCCAGGAATCTCGTGTTTCCTGCCAGCATCCGTGACACAGTCACAGGCTGGTAAGTAGGGCAGAATCTCCCACCTGTAGCAGAAGCCACTGTGGGTGCAGTGCAGTGAGCAACGGGGGATAGCAGAAGGTTTTTTTATTCTTTATGCTGAGTCTGTGTTGCTCCTGGCTTCAGCACTAAAATGCTTTTATTTTTGTGGAATGATGGTGATACTGGATGATATCGCGTCCCATCAAATCTAGAGGCCATTGGTTGTAAGATACATTATTATGTGCTGATGAAAGGGAAAGATACTGCCCATTAGACTATGACACTATGCTTTCATATCACAATTTTTGTTTTATGTGTATTAAGAGCTCTTTTAGACTTGTTTAAACAGAGTTTTGCTTTCTGTTACTCTTGTACATTCATAAAAAGGGAAATATGAGCAGATTAAATTGGTTAAGATAGTCTAAAAATTAATGAGGCCGGGGGACACATGGTTTCTTGAGGCAGGAGCCTGGTGTGTCTCTCTTTGCCTGGCAAAGCAATAAAGCTATTCTTTTCTACTTCATCCCCCCCCCCCCAAAAAAAAAAGACAGAACAAAAAACCGAAACCAAAAATTAATGAGGCCGTGATGACATCTAGAGTGCTGGGCCCACAGTCACCAATTGGAAAATGCCAATGTCTGGAAGACATAATCCTGATTTTTTAAAAGAGCATTTTAGAATAAATTAATTATAATAATTGCTCTTTAAATGCTGGAATTTGGCAAGACAAAGGTTGCAACCCTGAAGTTAGCGCCCTCTAATAGTTTTGAAAGGTCAGTGACCCGTGAGCTTTATAGTTCCAGAAACTCCTGCCCTAGTGGGTGCCATGCACTTCCTTTTTGGAGTATTCTTTTTTTCTCCTTTCCGCATTTAAAAATATTATGATGCTTAAGACTAAACACAAATCCCACCCCCAAACCTAAAGTGATCTCTCTCTGGAACTTCGCGGGGGTCCAGTGATTAAGGCTCTGTGCTTCCACTGCAGGGGGCGCGGGTTGGATCCCCAGGTCGAGGAACTAAGATCCTGCAAGCCGCGTGGTGTGGCCACCCCAACCTGACAAATGTAACTAAAACTAAATATAAAAAAAAATAAAGCGATCTCTCTCACCTCTGCTCCGAGCACTTCCGAACTCTTACTGGCCGTTTCACTTGTGTGGCATTTGTAATAAGCTGTGTTATAACGTTAGTGTATATTCTTTATTTCCCTCGGGGAGGTTGGAAGTTCTGTGAGTACAAGGACTGTTTCTTATGCCTTTTCCCCTTCCTAAAGTGCTTAATTTTTTTAAACAGATGGAAGATTTGAGAGCACAAATGACTTTTCCAGGCAGTTCTAACCCCATTAAATATGAAATTAACAGTGGCTAGTGGAAAAGAAGCATATTTAGAGCCAAATGATGCTCATCGACCTGAATAGTTCCTTCAAGATGGTTCGGCCATGATTAATCCTGAATCAGTCAATGAATTTCTTCCACTGAAAGCCCGTGGGAGGCTGAGTGAGTTAGATGTTGGTGGAAGGGAAGTAAAATGGAGCCCTTTTCTCTTAGTTTCCTTCCTCTGATTTCCCCATGGTTTTGAAATTGCCATCCCTTCATTGCTGTGGCAGCCTTTTCAGTGACTGAGCTAAGACAAATATTAATTCTCCCAAGAGTAATACATTCTTGAAAGTAACTGATCTCTAGGTAATCAGGGTATGTCAGGAAACATCTCAAAACCCTTCCTGCAATAATATACGATGGAGAAAAGACACTCTCTTCAATAAGTGGTACTTGGGAAAACTGGACAGCTACATGTAAAAGAATGAAATTAGAACACTCCCTAACACCATACACAAAAATAGACTCAAAATGGATTAAAGACCTAATGTAAGGCCAGACACTATAAAACTCTTAGAGGAAAACATAGGCAGAACACCCTCTGACATAAATCACAGCAAGATCTTTTCTGATCCACTTCCT
This sequence comes from Kogia breviceps, assembly GCF_026419965.1. NCBI lineage: Eukaryota > Metazoa > Chordata > Mammalia > Artiodactyla > Physeteridae > Kogia > Kogia breviceps. The sequence continues at coordinate 16,507,464 of NC_081325.1, forward strand.
AGAGTAATGAAAATAAAAACAAAAATAAACAAACGGGACCTAATTAAACGTAAAAGCTTTTGCACAGCAAAGGAAACCCTAAACAAAATGAAAAGACAATCCTCAGAATGGGAGATAGTATTTGCAAACGAAGCGACCGACCAGGGATTAATCTCCAAAAAATACAAACAGCTCATGTAGCTCAATATCAAAAAAATAACCCAATCAAAAAATGGGCAGAAGATCTAAATAGACAATCCTCCAAAGAAGACATACAAATGGCCAAAAAGCACAAGAAAAGATGCTCAACATCACTAATTATTAGAGAAATGCAAATCAAAACTACAATGAGGCATCACCTCACACTGGTCAGAATGGCCATCATCAAAAATTTACAAGCTAAATGCTGGGGAGTGTGTGGAGAAAAGGGAACCCTCCTACACAGTTGGTGGGAATGTGTAAATCAGTGCAGCCACTGTGGAGAACAGTATGGAAGTTCCTTACTGGTACAGCTACCATATGATCTAGCAATCCCACTCTTGGGCATATATCCCTAGAAAACTCTAATTCGAAAAGATACATGCACCCCAATGTTCACTGCAGCACTGTTTACAATAGCCAGGACACGGAAGCAACCTAAATGTCCATTGACAAAGGAATGGTTAAAGAAGATATGGTATATATATACAATGGAATATTACTCAGCCATAAAAAAGAATGAAATAATGCCATTTGCAGCAACATGGATGGACCTAGAGATTATCATACTAAGTGAAATAAGTCAGACAGACAAAGACAAATATCATATGATATCTCTCATATGTGGAATCTAAAATAATGGTATAAATGAACTTATTTACAAAACAGAAATAGAGTCACAGATGTAGAAAACAAACTTTTGGTTACCAAGAAGGAAAGAGGGGGAAGAGATAAATTGGGAGATTGGGATTGACATATACACACTACTATATATAAAATAGACAACCAATAAGGACCTACTGTATAGCACAGGGAACTCTACTCAGTACTCTATAATGGCCTATATGGGAAAAGAATCTAAAAAAAAGTGGATATATGTATATGTATAACTGATTCACTTTGCTGTACTCCTGAAACTAACATAACATTGTAAATCAACTATACTCCAGTAGAAAAAATTTTAAAACCCAACAAAACAAACAAACAAACAAAAAACAAAAAAACAAAACCCTTCTTGGACTCTCCGGTCTTTCCTTCATGGCTTCTTGTTCTCTCTGCCTGTGTGTGTGCAGACTTCTGTTGTAGCTCTTCTCACGTACATTGACTGATGCCCCGTCTAGACTGTCACCTCCTTATTCAGGAAGGATAGCTTATTTGCTTTTTATTCCTAGCACAGCGTTCCATAGCATGTCTTCAATAAAAGTTTGTTGATGAGTGAATGGATCTGTCCCTCTAAGAGGGAGGGTGGACCAATGGAAGTGTTCTGTGAAAGAAGCACTCAGTTTGTGAATGAGAAGCAACCAAGGGCAGATGCTGTCAGGTTACCGATAGCGCCTTTAAAGTTGGCTTAAGCCAACCTAAGTGTCCATCGACAGACGAATGGATAAAGAAGATGCGGCACATATATACAATGGAATATTACTCAGCCATGAAAAGAAACAAAATTGAGTTATTTGTAGTGAGGTGGATGGACCTAGAGTCTGTCATACAGAGTGAAGTAAGTCAGAAAGAGAAAAACAAATACCGTATGCTAATGCATATATATGGAAATTTTTAAAAAATGGTCCTGATGAACCTAGGGGCAGGATAGGAATAAAGATGCAGACAGAAAGAATGGACTTGAGGACACGGGGAGGGGGAAGGATAAGCTGGGATGAAGTGAGAGAGTAACATTGACATATATACACTACCAAATGTAAAATAGATAGCTAGTGGAAAGCAGCTGCATAGCACAGGGAGATCAGCTCGGTGCTTTGTGACCACCTAGAGGGGTGGGATAGGGAGGGAGGGAGGGAGATGCAAGAGGGAGGGGACATGGGGATATATGTATACATATAGTTGATTCACTTTGTTGTACAGCAGAAACTAACACACCATTGTAAAGCAATTATACTCCAATAAAGATGTTAAAAAATAATAATAAAGTTGGCTTAAGCTACTTGGAAGAAACAGGTAGCAAATGATAGATATTTGGCAAGAGATTCTGATATTGAATGAATACTTAATAATTACAAGGCAAAATACTAGAAAGATTAACACTTGCTGATAAGCCTGCTTTTGTGCGATCATTTTGTGTTCCTTAGATGTTTTCATGAAACCACTCCACAAACCTTTATTAAGCCCCTCCCACGTGCCAGGTACAGGGAATACAAAAGTACTAAGTATGGAATCTGTCTTCAGGGAACCCGCAAACTAGTGGGAGAAACAAACAAGTTAGTAGAAGCCCTTATTCTAACAAGAACCCATCTGGTAGTTGTTTGGTTAAAGAAAAACGCTGATTAAGCAGGAAATCATACAAACTTATTTTAATCTATAAATACACAATCATTTGCCAAACTTCTGATGTAAGACCAAGGCCTTGTCTTTGATTATGAGTCCACCGATTGGAGTTCGGAATATTCTTTCTTACCTAGGGCTCCCGCTACCCCCAATTTATAATTTCCAATTTCTTTTCTTTAGAGTGGAGTAAGAATTTACAGATGCTCTCTGTGCACAGTCTTATGAACGCTTCCCCGTTATTTTCCACTGCTTCCACCCAACATTTAGGTCAGTGACTTTTTTTTTTTTTTTTTTTGCTACTCACTTTTACTGAGTCCCCCACGGGATTCAATGTAGATTTTGTAGAAATAATCACACCTTCCTTTTCCAATTCATCTTTCATCAGTTGATGTAATAATTACAATAGCAAGTATAATTGGCATAAACAAATTAGGGAATGAACACAGTGATCTTGGTAAGCATCAGTGGGAGCAGAGGTACCTGGGCATAGGTGAGTCCAGAAGCCACCGGGGTGACCTTGAGCGGGCAGCGGTCATGAAGAGTGTCCTTCAATCTAGTGAGTAGGTCAGGCAGAGGTCAGTTAGAAGTGTGTCTACTGTACTCAACAACATTGTTGAATAAGCCCCATATAAATAAAAGTTAATGCCCCAATTAAAGCATGTATTAATGCTTCCTGAGGTGTTGAAAAAGATTCACAGCTGCCTTTTTATAGAAGATTTCCAATCTCCTGCAGGAATGTTTTAAAAATAACTGCTCTCATTTATTGAACTCGCATTATGTGCAGGTATTGTTCTAAGTATGTGACATGGATTAAACCATTGAAAAGATTAAATGAGGAAAGATAAAACAATCCCAAGAGGAGTTTCTATATTATTATCTCCATCTTACGGATGAAATAACGAGGCACAGAGAAATTAAAATAACTTGCCCAGAGTCACAGAGCTAAGAAATTTAAGTGGTGAAGTGGGATTAGAGCCCAGTCCATCTTGATTATACAGCCAGAGTTTTCAACTATTATGTACTGCATTTTTCTGTTATATTCTCCACCTTCTAGAACTTAAAGGCAAATAATTAGTAAATATTTGAAACCCATCCAGCACCGAATGATGCCTTTTCTTTTTTTTTTTTTTTTTTTTTTTTTGCGGTACGCGGGCCCCTCACTGCTGTGGCCTCTCCCGTTGCGGAGCACAGGCTCCGGACACGCAGGCGCAGTGGCCACGGCTCACGGGCCCAGCCGCTCCGCGGCACGTGGGATCCTCCCGGACTGGGGCATGAACCCGTGTCCCCTGCATCGGCAGGCGGACTCTCAACCACTGCGCCACCAGGGAAGCCCCGATGCCTTTTCTTATAGAGAACAACAGGCTGTTTATTGTGATGGAGGGGATCTCATGAAAAGGATCAAAAAACAACGGGGAGTGTTACTTAGTGAAGATCAGGTAAAAACTCTTCTAATTTGCCTTTTAATTTATATTGGGGGATTAAATTTATAATGTCATAAGCAATAGACTGTTTATATGAAGCATGCTTTGTGGAAGAGAAATTCAAACTATAAAATAGTGGATCAGTATTCTTGATAGGTCTAGCCTAGAACATGTTTGCAATTGAACTTAAATTGAATTTCTTTTTGAGAGTGAACTTTGCTTGAGAAAGAACTGTGTCATATTTTTGGACAATCTCATGTAGGATGCCTCTGAGATAAATCTTCATGGCGGAAAAAAAAAGTGAATGTGGATGTTCCTTAGCCATTTAAAATGTGATGTATTTATAGCTTCACTTTTCTTCCTTTTATCGTTGGGTACGCTGTTTTAAAATAGCTATCCCACTTTGCTCCGGAGGATAGAAGCTCTTCTTAGCAATGGCTATTTAGCTTCATTGGCTATTAAGAGAGAGGAGAGAAAAGGTGAAGAATAATGGCCTCAGGTCTCATTTTCTCTTTGCACAAACATTTTTCTTCTATACTCTGAGGTCCCTTTGATACTCTCTTGGGAGTTGTACTCGTGAAGGAGACAGGTGTGTGGGGTGGGGACTGAAGAATTGGACTCAGGGCCTGTGCGATTGATGGGAAAGGCCACCGCCTCAGGCAGGGCACAGGAATGGCCTGCCATCTTTCTTTAGGGCATTTGTTTCTTTGTTCTCTTTTAGCATTTAAGAGCATCAGGCCCAAATAATTTCCTCCTAGAGTTAAATTGAATGCTGTGGGTTTCCCCGGTGGCGCAGTGCTTAAGAATCCGCCTGCCAGTGCAGGGAACACGGGTTCGAGCCCTGGTCCGGGAAGATCCCACATGCCGCGGAGCAACTAAGCCCGTGCGCCACAACTACTGAGCCTGCGCTCTAGAGCTCGCGAGCCACGACTACTGAGCCCACGTGCCACAACTACTGAAGCCCGCGCGCCTAGAGCTCATGCTCCACAACAAGAGAAGCCACTGCAAGAGAAGCCCGCGCACCACAACGAAGAGTAGTCCCAGCTCACCGCCACTAGAGAAAGCCCATGTGCAGCAACAAAGACCCAACGCAGCCAAAAAAAAAAAAGAATGTTGTGAATGTATGAATGATTAAAGAATCAGTATCTCTAACCTCTAAATTTAATCAAGCATTCTCCCTATGCTCATTTACGTTATATATTAAATTCTATATTTGTAGAAACCCTCCTTTCTTCCTATCTAAGTATTATTTTGCCACATGTAATAAAAATACTTTTCTCTACACAGTTTTGAACTACATTTCCCATTTTGGGGAAAGAACTAAAATTACAAGTGAATCTTAGTATCTGGAATGTAGCTTTTTTTTCTGTTGTTTTCCTCTCTGTGTATAATTTGGTGGACAAAGAATCATTGAAATTTTACAGTCATTTAAATAAATCTCTATAGGTATAGACATAGTTTAATAAAGAGGCTCATGGCCAGCTAAGAAAATCATATCTAAGAAATAAAATTAAACTTTAAAAAGTTTAAAAGTAAAATATTTCTTAGTTTTATATTATATACTTGTATGTTAATATTTCATTAAAAATTTTAATGACCTCACAGATTCTCCACTTCTTCCTCTTTCTCACTTTGCCCTTGACACCCTTCCTCCACTGAAAAGGAAAAAGCAGTGGCACGAGGGTTATCAGGAAACAGAGCTGCTTGTCTACTCTCCTGATGCAGTTCGCAACCCAATGTTAAGAAAAAAGATCATGACTTGCCTCCCTCTCTTTCTTGGTTCTGTTTATCTTTCTCTGTGTGCAGTGTTCCTTTTCATACCAACACATTTGGATTGCCTTTTCACGCCTCCATGTTTCTAACTGTAAAAAGAAAATAGTACGATAAGATGGTATACCTATTAGCTTCATTCATAAGACCACACACACAAGTATATGATTCTTCTCTTCTTGTATGTTTTCATGAAGACATTTCAGTGATCAGCAGACTCCTCACCTGTTTTGTTTCATGTTCCCTCTACAGATTCTGAGTTGGTTTGTACAGTTTTCTCTAGGACTGAAACATATTCATGACAGGAAGATCTTACACAGGAACATAAAAACACAGGTAACAGCTCAGAGACAAAATCAAGACAGATCTTTTGTTTTCTTGAAATATCTCCAAAAACATAGCATTTTCTCCACTTACAGAACATTTTTCTTAGCAAGAATGGAATGGTTGCAAAGCTTGGGGACTTTGGTATTGCAAGAGTCCTGAACAAGTAAGTACTTTTAAAAAACCTTTTCTTTCTGATCATGACAGCCAAAATATGTATTTTTAGTTATCATGAATTAAGATAATAAGAGTTTGGTTTCCCAATAATTTTTGATAACTGTTTATATAAGTGTATTAAATCATTCAGATGCTACTTTGAGATTAAAATTTGCAGGTAGGTAGGAGAAGGATGGTGGCGATGTATAGTGTGATATAAGCTGATCAAATGAGATGTGACTGAAATGCGTATACAGCTAGTGAGCGTTTCGTGAAACAGACAAATTCACACGTGCTGAGGGGGAATGGATTGATGCAGCTGTTTTGGAAGTCAGTTTGGTGGTAATAAATATCAAGAGATTTTTAAATGTTCCATTTCTGAGAATTTATTAGAAGGGGATAATTTGAAATCTGGAATAACATAGATGCCTAATAATTGGGAAATGGTCACATTTCATAAAACTTAGCACAGCATGTACCTGAATATTATAAAGCCACTAACATTATGATTTGGAAGACTCTTGATAACATGAGGACAAACTTTGTTATATTAAGTAAAAAAAGAAGGGAATTCTGAATTTTAAATATGCTGTGATCACAGCTATGTGGAAAATATTCATGGAAAAAAGACAAGAAGGAAATATGTCAGAATTTTAACACTAGTTGTTTGGGGGTTTTAAGATTCTGAGTAAATTTTTTCTTCTTTATTTACTTTTATGTTTTCCAAATTTTAAATCATGAGATTGCATTACTTTAGTCATTGGAAAGTGGGAAGTCTTTACATGTGAGGGTTTTGCAATGTAACAATGGTACCTCTTCGTGCAATCTTTAAGCCATAAAATTTTTTCTAATGTGTAGATTTTGGGGAGGTGAATTATAAGCTTAAAAATCAATGAATTTTATTACTATATTATTAATATACAATGTTTTGCTTTATTTTAGTATATGAATACATCAAATTTTGTGTGTCCACTTTTATACTTTTTTCTTGCATGTATGTATATGTCTTAAGCCCTTCCTTAAGTAATACACTGTGTTATTTTATTATTTAATATAATTTTGCTAGTACCATGGAACTTGCTAGAACTTGTGTTGGAACGCCTTACTACTTGTCCCCAGAGATCTGTCAGAATAAACCCTACAACAATAAAACATGAGTTGCTGACTTTTGGTTTGAAAGTCACAGTAAAATCTGATGCAGTCTTCCTTATGGCGCTTTTGTAGTTTCATTTTCTTCACCTGTGGAATGAGAATCCCAGTGTCGGACCACTTCAGTGTTCTCTGAAGGTTTTGAACTTATTTAGAAAAAAGACATTTCTTTTGAAGATGCAAGTGATAGAAAGAATAACATTGAAAATCGCAGTTGCTGTGATGTCCATCTGTGTATTTGCTTCTCATGCTTTCTAAGCCCTGTCTAGCCTATTGCAGGAAAGTGCTGTAAATGGGTCAGAAGACGGTGAGGCTGGTGACTGAGCACTGGTTTAGCAGCCAGGAATCCTAATATTGATTGACTCAGTCGGCAATTTGACCGAGTCAGTCCATCTCTGCAGGCCTCAGTTCCCCTACCTGCAACAAAGAGAGCTGGTAATTGTTAAGGCATAGGTAGATAGGTAATTGTTAAGGCATCTTCCAGCTTTAAAATTCAGCTAGCTTTTATGTATGTGGTACCAGAGCGTACTGTCAGGGGTAATATTAATAGACACAGTGATAAAAGATGAAGATGAGGTAGTTATTTATTTATTTATTTATTTTTTAAAGAAGATGTTGGGGGTAGGAGTTTATTAATTTATTTTTGCTGTGTTGAGTCTTTGTTTCTGTGCGAGGGCTTTCTCTAGTTGTGGCAAGCGGGGGCCACTCTTCATCACGGTGCGCAGGCCTGTCACTATCGCAGCCTCTCTTGTTGCGGAGCACAGGCTCCAGACGCACAGGCTCAGTAGTTGTGGTGCACGGGCCTAGTTGCTCCGCGGCATGTGGGATCCTCCCAGACCAGGGCTCGAACCCGTGTCCCCTGCATTAGCAGGCAGATTCTCAACCACTGCGCCACCAGGGAAACCCTGAGGTAGTTTTTACTTCCATGGAAGGAGAAGGAAAAATTTTCACTTTTCAAAGCTGTCTGCCAGTTGAACCAGTTGGCTTTGCAGGAAGACTGAGTTTCTTTGTGGAGTTAATTGTCTGTTTGTTTAGGAAAATACCCAAGGGATATTTGGCTGTTTGACTTTGAAAGAGAGGGCAAAGCCTTACAAAAGAGTGGTAAACATTTCCCCACATAGTGAAAGAGCAGGCAGTTTTTGGAGACAGCCTCTGACTTAGAGAAGGGGTTTGGCCTCAAGCTGAGCAGGAATGCAGCTTGTGTAGCCGGGGTAGAAGCGCAGGCTGTCCAGAGCAGAGCACAGTGCTACAAAGAGAGACCCCTAGCTCCGCAGCATTGCTTTGTTTCCTTGTACTGCTTTTTTAAGGATTTGAGTCAACATTTAAATATGCTGGTCTGATGCTTTCAATAATTGGAAGATCCTAGCAGTAATTGTTACAAAACCAGATTCATTTGCCTTTTGAACACACAAGCCAAATGCTGAGGCACCGAGGTTTGCAGCAGAGAAAGGGTTTATTCACAAGGCAGCCAAATGAGGAGACTGGAGTACAGGTCTTAGATCTGCCTCCCTGAAAGTGAGGGTCCTGAGATATTTATCTGTGGTCTTAGGCGTGGGGAAAGAGGATTGGAGGTAGGGAAGAGGTGAAGTAACTGGTGTTCTGTATAGACATATCTGAGTTACATCCTTCTTCATAGGATGCATGTTCAAAAATGGAGGTGTTTAGCATGATCAGAGGGTGGTGTTTTGGGCCCTCTGAGGTCAAAAGGTCATGCACTGGACACCTGCACAGGCCTAGTTTTAGCATATTTTTTTCAAGTTCATTGAGTACCAGATACTCTGGTCATCACTTAATCTAACTTTGATTTTGTCAATAGCCTTGAGTAGAATATTCCTTTCTAAATCAACCAGATGTCACCCTTTGAATCAAACAAATCCATGTTTGAGTTCTGCCTTCCTCCTCCAAATTGGTCAAAATTCCACACGTGTACACATTTTCTTCGAGCTCATCACATGAAGTAAATATTGAGCCATCAGATTCTAGCAAAGCTTGAAACCTTTTCTTTGCTAGGATTCTGACAAACTACCAATTTTCCCTCTAGTCGTAGTAAGAGTAAGAATTGATAATGTACTGAAAGCATTTGTGAAAACTTACCAACCTATATAAAATTGTAAAGATGCACAAATATAATGCACTGTAAGGATAAAGGTTTTCATTGAGAATTATTGATATTTCTTAGCATGTCAACTCTTATCTTACCCAGGGATATTTGGTCTCTTGTCTGCATCTTATATGAGCTCTGCACACTCAGACATCCTGTAAGTATATTAATCATCAGATTAATCTTGAACTATTGAAAACTATATAAATGAAATTAACCTCTTGAGAGGAAAAGGTTAATGTTTGGTTTCATTAGATTGTTAAAAATTATATGGACAAGCTATTAACAAGAATGACAGCTCCATATATACTGACATGGAAAGATATCCAAGCTATATTATAAAGTACAAAATCCAAGTTGGAGAATAGTACATGTAGCACATTTCCATAAAAATAAATTGTGTGTGAACATATCAATACATAATCAGCAAAGGGAAAAAGTGCATGGGGCGAAGATTGTCGGAAACCAGGCACAAGCTTCCAAGAGCCTTTCCCAGTAGAGTCACACAGGATGCACTGATTTCTCCAGCAACAAGTTGTGACAATACATGTGAAATGTTATCTACCAGGGAAGCTCATTCGAGACCCAGTGTCCAGAGTTTTTGTTGGGACTGGTCATGTAGGCACCTCTGCATAGCAAGTGCCAAACTTCTAGATTCCCAGGAAGAAAGCAGGTATTCAGCATAAACCATGTTTGCACGGTGTGGGGAAAGAGAGAGCCACTTGGAACATTTTGGGAATGGTGAGAACTTTCCTGAAATCCAAGTTCCCAGATGCCAGCCAAGGGCCAATGTAAGCAGGCCTTTCTAAGGATAGCAGTCTTAGACCATCTACGTTACCTCTTTTGTACACAGCTGGCGTTTTGTTGCTATTGTTATTATTATTATCGTTATTTTCAAGTAGTCTCAGATAGTAAGTGTCTAAGCCAAACCTGATCTTTTCCGCCCGACATTATCATTATGTGTAAATAATGATGATTTCATACAATGGAATGTTTTCTGGTTTATGAAGAATTTTTGAGGAAATGGTTTATGTTATGTTAATTTAAAAAGCAAGATGTAAAATTTCATATTGTTATGATCTCAACTTTGTAAAATAAACATTATTTTTAAAAAGACTAGAAGGAGGGCTTCCCTGGTGGCGCGGTGGTTGAGAGTCTGCCCGCCTATGCAGGGGACGCGGGTTCGTGCCCCGGTCCGGGAAGATCCCACGTGCCGCGGAGCGACTGCGCCCGTGAGCCATGGCCGCTGAGCCTGCGCGTCCGGAGCCTGTGCTCCGCAACCGGAGAGGCCACAACAGTGAGAGGCCCGCGTACCGCAAAAAAAAAAAAAAAAAAAAAAAAAAGACTAGAAGGAAATATACTTCTGGGTGGTGAAATTGTATGTTTTTTCCCTGTTTGTAATTTCCTATACTTTCCAGTTTTTTAGAATGAGTAAATATTTTGATAATAAGAAAAAAACTTTAAAAACCCTTGTTTTAAGTAGGACGACATTTCATTGAACAACCCGCCTACAGTATCTACTCATGAAAGATTAGTTGATGGAAACAGTTCAGGGTAGACCATAGTGCTCTATTTAAAGCTATATAACGTTGTTTTGTTTCTTGATATTACTTTAAATACTAGCATTGAATTTTTCTCTGATTTAGTGTCACCATTCCTTGTCTTTTCAGTTTGAGGGTAACAACTTACACCAGCTGGTTCTGAAGATTTGTCAAGCTCATGTTCCCCCAATATCTCCAAGGTTTTCCCATAACGTACAGTCCTTAATATCCCAGCTCTTTGAAGTATCTCCCGGAGATCGACCATCCATTAGTTCCATTTTGAAAAGGCCCTTTTTAGAGAACCTTATGGCCAAATACTTGACTCCCGAGGTGAGTTTTGAGACGATTCTGTTTGTATTTTGACAGAGATTTTTACTAGCAAGTCCTGACACACTGTTTGATTTTAGGTATTTCAGGAAGAATTCAATCACACCCTCAGACATAAAGCAAGATCGTCTGCTTCTCTACCCTCTGGGAAGGTGGTCCCAGGTAAGAATGATTTAACCGTGCAATCAAAAAACATTTATTATGTCTCATGCAATGATTTATAATATATGGCTGATAACTTTAGCAGAGAAATTCCTCCAAATACGTTGAACATGGACATTTAAAAAATATGGGCAGGGGCTTCCCTGGTGGCGCAGTGGTTGAGAGTCCGCCTGCCGATGCAGGGGACGTGGGTTCGTGCCCCGGTCCGGGAAGATCCCACATGCCGCGGAGCAACCAAGCCCGTGAGCCACAACTACTGAGCCTGCGCGTCTGGAGCCTGTGCTACGCAACAAGAGAGGCCGCGATAGTGAGAGGCCCGCGCACCGCGATGAAGACTGGCCCCTGCTTGCCACAACTAGAGAAAGCCCTCGCACAGAAACGAAGACCTAACACAGCCAAAAATAAATAAATTAATAAATTAATTTTAAAAAATATGGGCAGTATAAGCAGAAGAAAAATGATCTTGTTAAGTGGTGACCCGGGAGCGCGCGTGTATATCTAGTTTATGCATGACCTGGAGGGGTCATCTCCTCTCTTCTCATCAGTCGGGAAAACTTGATGAAGCAATGGATTTGCTGATAAAGAGGTGCTCAAAGAGGTAGAATCTAAACTTAACTTCTGTGTAGGGAAGGGATAGAGAGTCAAAGAACGTTCACAGACAGATATGGAATCATGAAATGAAGCTTATTTTTCTGAAATAGAGACAATGGACTGGCGATTAAGAGTTCTCCTGCAGAGGCCTGTTGGAGCTGAAGTTAGGATCTCGGACCTAATTGGTAACAGTGGGAGAACATTATTATGTGACCCCCAAAGAAAGCAGCTGATACTTTATGGTAATGATAAATGGAGAAGCAGTTGTAGTGGTGGAGTTAGGAATCAGCTGATGAAGTACTGTGTGTGTGTGTGTGTGTGTGTGTGTGTGTGTGTGTGTGTGTGTGAAAGAGAGACAGACAGACAGATATTAAAGAGAAAAATTACTAATTCAATTGATATTGTGAAATAAAAGCATCAGGATTTTTAGCCATAACCAAATGTCTCAACTTTAAGGATGAGGAGTAGAAAATCTCTCCAGGGAACAGTGATAGGGGAATATTATCCACTGTGATGGAGAAACTAAAAGTGAGAAAAGTTATAAAGGGAAAGTGAATTAATGATCTGCCATGTTTAATTTCGTTTGCCATCGTTATATATTAGTCTAGATTGAGCATGTTTAGAAAGTAGATAAGTAGAGGACGAAAGAAACTGTATTGTCTACATTTCTAATATAGGACAGATAGGAAAACAAGAACACATTTTTTTTCTATTTATTTTTGGCTGCGTTGGGTCTTTGTTGCTGCGCGCGGGCTTTCTCTAGTTGCGGCGAGCGGGGGCTACTCCTCGTTGCGGTGTGCGGGCTTCTCACTGTGGTGGCTTCTCTTGTTGGGGAGCACGGGCTCTAGGCGCGCAGGCTTCAGTAGTTGTGGCTCGCGGGCTCTAGAGCGGAGGCTCAGTAGTTGTGGCGCACGGGCTTAGTGGCTCCGTGGAATGTGGGATCTTCCCGGACCAGGGATCAAAGCTGCTTCCCCTGCATTGGCAGGCGGATTCTTAACCACTGGGCCACCAGGGAGGCCCGGAGATTCTTAACTAGCCAAAAAATTTAGAAAAGAAGAGCACTGAGGGGCACTTGCCCTTCCAAATATCAAACTGTCTTATATAAATTATAGTCATTAAAACAATGTGATACTAGCACCAGAATTAAAAAAGTAATGAAAAAAGAGAAAGTTTAGAAACAAACTCTAGTATGTATCATAATTTAGCCTATGCTAAAAGTCGCATCATAAGTCAATGGGAAAAGAAAGAATTACTCAGATAAATGCTCTAGGACCAACTGGTTAACAATTTGGGGTAAATTGTGAAATCAGACCCTATATAATGATACAACAAAATAAATTCCAAAATAAAATCAAAGAGTTTATATGTTAAAAAATGAAGTGATATATCAGAAAATAAAGTGAATGAAAATATAGGTATTTTTTTTTGGCTAGGGAAGAATTAGCTATTCAAAATACATAGGAAAAAAATCACAGAATAAATTAGTAATAGATTCAGCTTTAACAATGAAAGCCTTTGGTAAAGAAAATATTATAATACTAGCCCCTAGAATTGTCATTTTCAGTAGTTTACCTAGGGAAAATAATCGTAAATGTCAAAAAAATTAACTACAAATGAGTTCATTAAAGTGTTGTCTATAATAGTAAAAAATTCTAGCAATCTAAAAATCCAGTAAAAAAGAATTAGTTAAGTTATAATATATCCATAAAACAGAATACCATGTTTTCTTTAAAATGTTGGTGTAGAACAATATTTAATAATACAGATATGGTATGTTGCTAATTGAAAAGAACAAGTTATAAAAGGGTGTGTAATATTTAGCCCATTTTTTGTTTCAAAATGAAGCAGAAGCTATACGTGAGAAGGAAATTTTGAAATTTTAAGTCTCTGGAGAGTGGGATTGTGGTAATTTTTGTTTCCTTCTTCTACTTATCTGATCTCCAGAGTTCCTATAATGAAACATACTAATAAATTAAGAAAAATGATAACACAAGTTATTTTTTAAATTAAGGTAATGGAACAGTTGCATTTCTGTGGAACCTGACTAAAGTTCAGGTAAATGCCTCAAGAATTTGTCCATTCATGCCGTTAATATTTCTTTAGCGTTAAATACATTGGCCAGTCAGTCAAATGTTAATAATAAAAGTGAAACAATTTTAAACCTGTTTATAATTTCAGTCTTATAAGTTATGATCTATCTATGTCTTAGTCCATTCAGGCCACTGTCACAAAATACCATAAACTGGGAGACTTACAAACAACATTTATTTTGCACAGTTCTGGAGGCTGGAAAGTCCAAGATCACGATGCTGGCAGATTCAGGGTCTGCTTAGGGCCCGATTCCATCTTTTTTTTTTTTTTTTTTTTTTTTGCGATACGCGGGCCTCTCACTGTTGTGGCCTCTCCCGTTGCGGAGCACAGGCTCCGGACGCGCAGGCCTAGCGGCCATGGCTCACGGGCTTACCTGCTCCGCGGCATGTGGGATCCTCCCGGACCAGGGTACGAACCCGTGTCTCCTGCATCGGCAGGCGGATTCTCAACCACTGCGCCACCAGGGAAGCCCCCCCGATTCCATCTTTTTGCTGTGTCCTCACTTAGCGGAAAAGATGAGGGAGCTCTCTGAGGTCTGTTTCACAGGAGCATTAATCCTATTCACGAGGCTCCATCCTCATGACCTAATCACCTCTCCACAGCCCCTCCTCCTAATACCATCACACTGGGCATTAAGTTTCAACATATGAATTCGGGGGGCATGCACACATTCGGTCCAAAGCAATCTGTATTAGATTGAGGGTGGTGATTTCTCTGCTTTTGAAGGTACCACCTGATGGACTCCAGGTTTCCTAAGAACTAGTTCCTGCAGTTAGTCACACTTTGACTGCTTTGAGATCAACGAGTTATTTCCTTATACCCAGGGCTGTTCATTCCAGATGCTGCCACTGCAGAGGACAGGAGACAGCGAGATGCTGTGTCTCCTCAGACTCTGCTACAAATGATGGCCGCGGCCGATGTCACCTCCACCTGCTCCACTGTGCCTGAGAGTGAAGCTGACGTCAGTGGCACAAACTGTCAGCAAGAGGAGAGCGAGGCCCCAAAGGCAGCTGTGTTCACCCTGACTTGACAGTTCTCAGTTTTCAGTATAATCCCGATAGATTTGTATTCAGTACCTTTCAAAGATTTTGTTTGGGTTTCTCCCCTACCTCTGCAGAGACTTGCCTGCTAATTATTCTAGACAATTGGCCACTGTAGCTATGAGAATGTAAAGGAAGAAAGATCCAGGTTCCCGCCTTCCTCCCAAGGAGGGACAGGTGGCTTCATTTGCCTTCCTGTGCTAGCCTAATAACTCCCTTGCAGTTTCTTAAAAGGTCGTTTTGTCCTCAGTAACATCAGAACTGAAATATTAGCTGTCCCACAAGATTTAGAGAGTCAGTGCAAAGATACATATTAAATTGCTTTGCAAACCAAAGTGCTATTTCCATGTTAGCAGTGTTTAGGATATGATGATATTTTCAACCTAAATTCTTCCATTTTCATTTGA
Source organism: Kogia breviceps (assembly GCF_026419965.1). NCBI lineage: Eukaryota > Metazoa > Chordata > Mammalia > Artiodactyla > Physeteridae > Kogia > Kogia breviceps. The sequence goes on from NC_081325.1 coordinate 16,523,001, forward strand.
GCTTCTGGCATAGTCTTTCCTTAGCAGAGAGTCCCAGCAATATCTGGGTGTGATCTTACAGGTGGCGGAGATTTTTATTGCTTATTTCTTATGTTCTTCTTGATAACACTGAGGCTGGGGGAGAGCTAAAATTTATACCCATCTTATAAGTTGAAGTCTGTAAGTATATCACTGAGATTAGTAATTAAAAGTGTGTGAATTGACCCATATTTATACTATTACAAAATATACTGCATATCATCAAATTTACAAGAAAGGGCTTGCAAACATAATACAATTTAATCCATCCTAAGCCAATGAGACAGTAAGAGGGGAAACCTAATTTAAAATAAATAGAATAGAAATGTCAACACACCCAAACAGCCAGTTTACGGGGCAAAAAATGACTCTCCTGCCCAACAGTACATGATAACATTGTCACTAAAGTTTTCTGTATCTCAGCTTCCTTGCTAATAAAATGAGGGGTGGGATTAGGTGACCTCCAAGGATCTCACATTCTGTGATTTTATAAAAACTCAAGTGAAGAAGCATTTTTAGTTTCAATAATCCAGGCTCCTTTTCAGACGGCCAAGTGATTGTGATTGAAGGCATTCCAGAAAACAGGAAACACCGGGAACTTTAATGAGTGTTTTGACAGCAGCACATCTAACAAGTAGCTCATTTTCTGCCAACGATGGAGAATTTGGTATGTAGTTTACTTTTAAGAACATAATCAGTCCCCATGTCAGACGTGTAAATGCAGAATGGAGATAAAAATAGCCTGGAGAGAGAATTGGGAGGGTGTCTAAGCCTTTTCAGAAGCTGATTTGCTTTGTCCAAGCCTGTTCCAAATGCCATTAACAAAAGACTTGAACTTCTGAGAAAAGTAGGATCATTTTCTGTAATGTGATGGGTTGACAGGTGATGAAAAGTTAGGTGGGAAGGACCAGTGGCTTTGTGGGTGATGAGCTAGTGCTTAGTGCTGCCTCACAGAGCCCGTTTATGCTGACAGCTCTTCAGGAGACTCAAATTACCATCCTGTGGGCCGTAAAATACATCTTAATACAGTTTTTTTGGCTTTGGGTTTTTCTTGCCTCCAATGTTTAGCAAGATTATGCTGCTGTTGACTTTTTTTTTAACCTCTTTATTGGAGTATAATTGCTTTACAATGGTGTGTTAGTTTCTGCTGTATAACAAAGTGAATCAGCTATATGTATACATCTATCCCCATATCTCCTTCCTCTTGTGTCTCCCTCCCACCCTCCCTATCCCACCCCTCTAGGTGGTCACAAAGCACCGAGCTGATCTCCCTGTGCTATGCGGCTGCTTCCCACTAGCTATCTATTTTACGTTTGGTAGTGCTGTTGACTTTAAGGGAAACCAACCGTTACTTTTTTTTTTTTTAACCTCTTTATTGGAGTATAATTGCTTTACAATGGTGTGTTAGTTTCTGCTTTACAACAAAGTGAATCAGTTACTTTCTAAAGTTGGAGGGAATTCCTATCACAGTGGGCATTTGGTCCTCCACTGTGTGTGCAGGTGTAAACTGCTACAAGCAAAGCCATTTGGGGCAGGCAGTTATCAAACAAAGAGCACCTGCGCAGGGGCAAGGTTTCAGGGCTGGAGTTGTGGAGATTCGAGGCTGAGGCAGAGTGGAGGCCTGGTTAGAAACCTCATAGTGATGGAGGCGGATGCGAGCTTACAAAGTTAAAGAACAACACTGAGAATAATGCAGGAGTCGTACCCGACTGTTTCTGAAGAGTGAGTCTGCCAGTTTGTGAAGCTCAAGAAAAGGGGAATCTTTGTGAAAGGTGAGTCTTAAAGAATGGACAGCATTTTATTGAGGAAGGAATATTTCAGGTGAGGAGAAGTTGCAGATCCACAGGCCTGAGAGACTGAGAAAGACGGTATGGCTAAAATCTAGGTGCCGGGGATGGGACCAGAGTCCCTGAGTAGATGAAGTCCTTCGGTGTTATTACTTATCTCAGCTGCCACACTTAAAACTCAAGGCGGGGGCGGCAGTGCAGTGGGGAGAGAGAGAAAATGCATCCCTGCCTTCAAGGCTCTCTTTCAAGTACCTTCAAACCACAGACGGCAGTATGATTCCATGTCTGCTCCCTCCCCTTCTATCCTGGGATAGAAACATCATCTGTAAGGATGGGGCTGGGGGCCGGTGGGGAAGAAGTTTTGGGCTGGCCTGGCTTGGCCTGGAGGCCAAGGGCTGGGGCCACAGACCAGGTAGGAGGGAGGCGCCCATCTTTCAGGACACTGCGATGGTGACATACTGGTGGCTATGATGTGTCTTCTTGGGTTTGTTCCTGTGCTTCTTGGAGAAAGTCATAGAAAACTTCATTTGGTCTTGCATACCAAATTAATTCATGAACTTACTGCATTTTCGAATGGATGGCTTTACATTAGGCATATATGAGCAATTTAATCTAACAAGTGGGATTAAACATAGGAACTTGCCTCTAAGGGTAGCATTCAAAGTAAAATGTAGGTATTTTCTTTTGTAACCTGCTAAGGGTGCGGGCATCCCCTCCCACCCCCACTATACTTTCTCTTCTCTTTCAGCCCCTAACTCTGTTGTTGGCCTCACCCCATCATTCCTACCCCTGCAGCAAGCCTGACTTCCTGTCTCTGGTCATCTCTTCTTTCTTTACCTCTCCCTCTGCACCCTGCCAGATAATCCTAAAAATCCTTTTAAATCCTGCAAAAGAGTCTCCCTTACCCTCAGGATAAAATCCAGACTCTGCAGACTCTAAGTGCCTGAAAGATCGGATGGCCTCTCCCAGCACCACAGCTGCTAGCACTTCTCCATCAGCAAATATTTCTCCCTCAGTTTAGAAAGGAGAGTCTTTCTAAAGACTCCTCCCTTTGCCAAAGTAATTCCTCCTGTAAGATTTCACTCTGATGCAACCTCCCGGCCATTTCTGATGTTTTATCAGCAGATACCCTTCCCTCCCTGCTTTTCGCTATATTGCCGGACAGGGCTTTACAAAGGTGTCTGGAATATAGGAGATTCTTAATCAGTTAATAATTGGAATGAACGAGTGGAAGAGCCTGTAACTTGATTGACATGCTTCCCTTTAATCCAAAAAATTCTAATAAGCTTTCTGTAAATCCTCAAGTTTGTCTACGGTCTCTGTCTTTTCTCTGTTCGTTGCCTCTGACAATTGCACATTAATTCAGTCTTATACTCAAATTCATTCACACTCAAATATTGGTTAAATGTATGAAAGACATTTCTATTTCCTTATTATGTTTATCATTTAAATTCAGGCCATAAAAAGATGCAGTAGCAATTTTATTTGACATTTTAGTGATTGCTATGAAAAACCTGGATCTCAATTAAACTACTGCCTGTGTACCACTGACAAGGAACCACTGTTTTGTTTGTTTGTTTTTATAAATTTATTAATTTATTTTTGGCTGCATTGGGTGTTCGTTGCTGCAGGCGGGCTTTCTCTAGTTGGCCGCAAGCGGAGGCTACTCTTTGTTGTGGTGCATGGGCTTATCATTGCGGTGACTTCTCTTGTTGTGGAGTACGGGCTGTAGGTGGGCAGGCTTCATCAGTAGTTATGGCTTGCGGGCTCAGTAGTTGTGGCTCATGGGCTCTAGAGCTCAGGCTCAGTAGTTGGGGCACGTGGGCCCAGCTGCTCCGTGGTATGTGGGACCCTCTGGGACCAGGGCTTGAACCCATGTCCCCTGCATTGGCAGGCAGATTCTTAACCACTGAGACACCAGGGAAGCCTGGAACCACTGTTTATTATTTTTGTTTTTGTTTTTTTGGGGATTGAAACACCTCCCTGCCGTGGAAGCCCGAGTCTTAACACTGGACCATCAGGAAGTCCCCCAGGAACCACTGTTTTAAATGCCTGAGAAAACATCAGGGCACGTCTCCTTTGGATTTGTCTAAGTTTGTTTTCCCTGCTTACTATCCCACAAGCCAGTGTAATTCTCTAATCATAAAAGTAAAGTTCACTTTAGTTTCCTGTTTAATATCTTTCTTCCTCACTAGACTGTAAGCTTCTGAGAGCTTCGTCTTGATCACCAGCTCACTCGGCCTCTCCATCCCTAGCACCTGGTATAATGCCCAGAACTTAGTAAGTCACCATGTCTTTGTGAATGAAAATACAGCCATAGCATGTTTTTACCATCACTTTATGTAAAGGCATGGGATTGCCAATATTTGTATCGCTATCAAGTTGGATAAGGAAATTCCAATGCTAATTATTCTTACAGCTCTATGGAGTCTTTGTAAAGACTTTCTGCATGTGTAAATTTTAATAACGTTGATTACAGGTGTAATAGACGCAATTTATAAAGGCATTTAAGGATTCGCTGTCGTGCATTTAAGCATGATTCATGTAATGTTCGTCAGTCTTTAGCTTAAATATCCAACTCTTTGAAAATAAATTCCTTTGATGTTTCTAGCTCTAAATTCCATTTGAAAATGAGGGTTTGGGCTTTCCTGGTGGTGCAGTGGTTAAGAATCCACCTGCCAATGCAGGGGACACGGGTTTGAGCCCTGGTCCGGGAAGATCCCACATGCCGCGGAGCAACTAAGCCCGTGTGCCACAATTACTGAGCCTGCACTGTAGAACTCGCGAGCCACAACTAGTGAGCCCGTGTGCCACAACTACTGAAGCCTGCCCACCTAGAGCCCGTGCTCCGCAACAAGAGAAGCCACTGTAATGAGAAGCCTGCACACCGCAATGAAGAGTAGCCCCCGCTTGCTGCAACTAGAGAAAGCCCGCGTGCAGCAACGAAGACCCAATGCAAAAAAAATAAATTAATTAAAAATAAATAAATAAAAATGAGGGTTTATCAAGTACATGTTTAATTTGTGCTAATTTTTAAAAGTTTGAAATAGCAAGACTTTACAAAATCCTTTTAAATGAATCTAACTAGTAGGAGTGACACTTTCAAAGAGAAGTATTTTTTTACATGTGCATAATTAATTCAGGTCAGTAATTTTGTTTATAGTTTAACCACTCCAAGGGAATCCTTGGTGGGAAGGTAACCTCTATTTTTCTAGTGTAAGTTTTCGGGCCACATAGTTGCCTTGGTAACATCATAGTTGCACATCCTGATAACAGCTGATTTACATTTCTGTAGTTAGCCTTTCACTCTTTCTTCTATCCTGTTAAACAAAAATAAGAGCCTCCTAAAATTGTCTTCCTAAGACAGGAAAATAAAAACTAGAAGATTCCCACACCAGGAGGAATACTCTGGCTTGCTTTTAATTAGCCAGACTACCTCATAGATGAGATATATCAACCTATTTCATTTGTTTAATGCACTTTAGGAAGTAACAGGGGCTATGATTTGGGATGAAATATGTTGATTTAAATAGGTAAATGTAAGTGTGGTGAGATTTCTACTTGTGTGTACATGAGTAGTCGTGTAACAGTTTACTGGAAAAAAATAAAAAATAAAAAAACCCACACTACTTTTAATTCCACCTTTGGAGGAAAGTTCCTATTTTTAATCCCACTTGCTAACAGAGGGTAGGGATTTTTTTTTTTTTCCTGGAGACTAAAGTGAAATACTCTTTAGACACCTAGGAACCAGATGGTTGTACAGTTTGTGTGGGTTAGGGTATGTTACGATAGATTACAAACATGAGCACAGTCCTTCACTCTTCCCTGTATCCATGCCTTTTGCAGTATGACTTTGCAGCTCCTCTGTCATTAAATGTTTTTCTCCCCCTCTTCCCTTGAGTCTTGACTGGCCTTGTGATTTGCTTAGGCCAGTAGAATGCACTGGAAGTGATGGTGTGGCAAATCTGAGTATTTAAGGAGATTCTGCTCTTTCTTTTGAAATCCTGTCCATCTCTCAACTAGCTCCAGTTGCCCTGCTGGAAAATGAGGGACCGTGTGGAACAGAGAGACAAGCCATCCCAAGTGAAGCCATGCTAGACCAGCCAACCTCCAGGTGGCCAGACAAGTGACTGCAGATGCCATGAGGGGCCCAGCTGAGACTGGAAGAGCAGACCAGCTGAGCCCAGCCCAAATCACCCAACTGCAGAATTGTGACCTATATAAATGGTTACTGTTTTAAGCCACTAAGTTATGTGGCGGTTTATTATTCTGGAAAAGCTAACAATTGTAGACATACTTAGCAAAATTCCTAAAGTGGTAGTTGAAAGTAGGGTAGCTCTACATAATTTTAAAGCCAATTTAAGAAACCAGCGTTTTTAATTCTCTGTGAATTCTTTTAGTTCTTTTGTGGATTCTTTTAAGAAAATCTGTCTCAACAATGTTCTTGATTGCACCAAGGCTGAAATTTTGTAGGGAATAAACCAGACATCATTGACAAGCATATGAAAAGATGCTCAACATCATTAATCATCAGTAACTTTAAATCAAAACCACAAAGAGGGGCTTCCCTGGTGGCACAGTGGTTGAGAATCCGCCTGCCAATGCAGGGGACACGGGTTCGAGCCCTGGTCCGGGAAGATCCCACATGCCACGGAGCAGCTTGAAACCCGCGTGCCGCAACTAATGAAGCCCACACGCCTAGAGCCCGTGCTCCACAACAAGAGAAGCCACCGCGATGAGAAACCTGCGCACTGCAACGAAGAGTAGCCCCCGCTCGCTGCAACTAGAGAAAGCCTGCGCACAGCAACAAAGACCCAATACAGCCAAAAATAATAAATAAATAAATAAAAATTTTAAAAAACAAAACAAAAACCACAAAGAGCTATCATCTCACACTCATTCGATGGCCACCACAAAAAAAACCCAAAAGGGCTTCCCTGGTGGCACAGTGGTTGAGTCCGCCTGCCGATGCAGGGGACACGGGTTCGTGCCCCGGTCTGGGGGGATACCGCGTGCCGCAGAGCGGCTGGGCCCGTGAGCCGTGGCCGCTGAGCCTGCGCGTCCAGAGGCTGTGCTCCGCAGCGGGAGAGGCCACGACAGTGAGAGGCCCACGTACAGCAAAAAAACAAAACAAAACAAAACAAAACCAGAAAATAACAAGTATGTGGAATAATTGGAACCCTTATGCACCATTGGTAGAATTGTAAAATAGTGCAGCCATTATGGAAAATGGTATGGCAGTTCCTTAAAAAATTTAAAATAGAACTACCTGATCCAGCAATCCCTCTTCTGGGTATATATACAAAAAAATTGAAAACAAGATCTTGAAGAGATGTTTTTGCACACCCATATTCAATGTACCATTATTCACAACAGGTAAGATGTGGAAGCAACCTAAATGTTCATCAGTGGATGAATGGATAAAGAAACTGTGGTATATACATACAATAGATTATTATTCAGTGTTAAAAAAAGAAAGAAATCCTGTCACAAGCTACAACATAGATGAACCTTGAGGACATTATGCTAAGTGAAGTAAGCCAGTCTTGAAAGATAAATACTGCAAGAGTCCACTTAGGTGAGGTATTTACAGGAGTCAAATTCTTAAAATTATAATGGTGATTTCCAGGGGCTGGGGGGAGGGGGATATAGGGAGTTGTTTTTCAGTGGGAGTAGAGTTTCAGTCATGCAAGATGGAAAAGTTCTAGAGAGCTGCTGTACAACAATGTGCATATAGTTAACAGTACTGTACTGTACACTTGGAAACTGTTAAGAGGGTAAATTTATGTTATTTCTTCTTTTACCACAACAAACAAAAAATCTCAGACATAATTGACTCAAAAAGTAATTCAGAATTCCTTGATTGTCTCATGAATTGTTTTATTATGGTCTCTTTGAATTGGGATCCAAAAAATTTGATTGATATGTTAAAAAAATAACAATTCAGAGAAGTAATATTGTGAATGTGAGGAATTTTAGTTATACCTTATCCAATTTTTTTCACTTATATTTTCACTTTTATGAATATACAAGAGTGATATAAGATTAAAAATGTATGCTTAGGGAGGACTAAAAGAGTTCTTATAGTAATTTATATTTATAAAATATAAATTCTAAGGGCTAAGAAAACATTGTGCCATTTTATTGGGAACATTTTCTTTGCTATTGGTGTATAAAATATGTGCATCTCATAATCATTGGAATCTTAGAGTTGTTGAGGGGACGCTGCTTTCTATAAAGAAATTGAATATTGTACTACCTTCATTCTGATTTTTTTTCCCAAGAGAAAAAAAAGCACATTTTAAAAAAAATTTTAATTTTAAGAGTCTGGCTTACCTCATTCTTTTTTTAATGTTTGCAAAGTATTTAATAGTATGTGGGCTTTATTTGAAATCACAAGAGTCAAGATTTTTTTTTTTTTGGCTGTGCCGTGGGGCTTGCAGGGTCTTAGTTCCCCAACCAGAGACTGAACCCACACCCTTGGCAGTGAAAGCACGGAGTCCTAACCACTGGACTGCCAGGGAATTCCCAAAAAGTACATTTTAAATAACAACAATGAATTCACTCCCTCAACTCCTTCCTCTCCTCACCAAAAAAGATAAAGTTGTGGGTGTGTGCTTTGGGTTTTCTGTGCAGACATCAGTGATTAACTGTAACCAAAAACTGAATACTGTGTATAAAAACAGCAAAGAATAAGGGTAGTGCAATAATGTTGGAAAGTCTTAAGTCTTTACAAGATTTTCTTAAATTTTCTATACAATCAAAGCATCTACTCCCAAAGTGGGATTATTTTGTCTCTTCATCTCTGATCTTTATTCCTCTTACTTCTTTCTCTTGTGTTGCCTACTACCTTCAGTACAATGCGGAATAGTTGGTATCAGTTGTCACCTGTCTCTTCTCTGTTTTAATGGAAATTATTCAAAGGTTTTACCACTGTGGTTAATGTTCAATATAGGATTTTTGTTATGTCCCTCTCGAGATGTATAGGCTGGGATGCTTTAATCTCTCTTTCTGTCATTTAACAGTGGGACCATTAAAACAATGGCTTCCTAAAGAAGATGAGGGGAAGGTAGAAGTGGCCTCTGACATTGAAGTAGATGAAGAACAAACAACCAGAACCAAGATGATGATGATGATACGTAAGTAGGTCATACCTAGATGCCTATATATATATATATATATATATATATAGTAAAAATGGTAAAAAGTTAAAATGCTGTTGTTCAGGCATAGAATATAGCCTCAAAGACCCAGCTAAGGAGACCAAGTTTTCCTATATATATGGGTTTGTCTCTGGGTTCTCCATTCTTTTCCAATGCCTTTGTTTTCCCTTTCTGCATCAGTGATATCCTGTCAGTTACTATGGCTTTATTGTACCTTTTGATATCTTGTATGGCTAGTCCTTACAGCTTCCTCTAGTCTCCATATCATTTTCTTCAAAATTATCTTTGCTGTTGCTTTTTACTCAACGTATACATCCTTGCATTCTCTTGTAAAGTGTCATGAAAAACCTTGTTGGGATTTTGATGAGAATGAGATTACATTTGTTGATTAATTTATGGGAATTCACATCTTTGTGATTAAGTCTTAACATCCACGAATATAGTATAGCTCTCCATCTATTTATGCCTTTTAAAATATTCTTCAGTATTTTTGTAGTTTTCTTCATGATACAGAAACCACTTAACTTTTTTGTTGCTGTTGCCATTATTAATGGGGTCATTTTTCTCCTACTACATTTTGGCTACCGCTAGTGTATGAAACACTATTGATGTTGTATCCTGTCACTGAACTCTTATTAGTTCTAAAATTTGGAGTCATTTGAAGTTCAAAATTGTTTTTTTTTTTTTTTTTCTTTTGTGGTACGCGGGCCTCTCACTGTTGTGGAGCACAGGCTCCGGACGCGCAGGCTCAGCGGCCATGGCTCACGGGCCCAGCCTCTCTGCAGCATGTGGGATCTTCCTGGACCGGGGCACGAACCCGTGTCCCCTGCATCAGCAGGCGGATTCTCAACAACTGCACCACCAGGGAAGCCCTAAAATAATGAATCTGTCGTTTTATAAAACCGTGACTTTGAAATTTCTTAAGGTATATTGAACATGCTTTTCTGAAGCTGATGTTGACACTTACAGGAGTAAGGTAATTGAGCAAGGAGAGGAACAAGGCATGTCAGGTATGTACCAAATAATAATTTTATTGTCTAATAGTTTCAAATGTATAGATTATAAACTTCTGGAAGGCAGGGACTATATCTGGTCTTTGTTTCTTATGATGATCTTTTTATATATAGTGCTTAGCACCATGCTAGAAATGTTTCTTAATTGAGTAAGTAAATACTAATACAATTTCCTCATTAAGACTGTAAGCTCTTTGAGGCATGAAACTAGACTTAAACTTTTTGTATTAATTATAACAATCCCAGTGTTGAACATGTGCCTGGAGCTTAGCAGATATTTGTTGATTTGTTTTACCTGCTGTTATGAAGGACAAGAGTGGTTATACCTAAGTGGTAGAATTCAGCCTGAAATATCTGGTCTATAATGAAAATAAAACTAAATGCACATCGATGCATTGCTGAACCGAGTAAACAAAGATGAGGAGTGGTTGGTCAAATTATTCCCAAGTTTTGCTTAGCATTTACATTTGGTATAATATTAAATGTGGGGAATGTAAGCATCAAGATTTCCCTAACTGGGATGTGTCCAGTCTTTTCTATCTTTATTTTCCTGGTGATGTCTGAGGGGCTGTTCTTCCAACTTGGTGTACAGAGTACATTCCACTCTTTTAGGGCTCACTATGGTCACATCATGAGGCTATCACCATATGTTAGTTTCAAACTAGGTAACACACGACCCTGAGGGATTGAAGCATCTTTAATTCTACAGCTCTTTTAGTGGTCAGTATATACATGTTTAATTTACTTTCAGGACATTATCTGGTTCAGACACTGAATCTGCAGGTATCATCCTTATTCTAAACAGTACCTGAAAGCATGGAAAATGAAACATGGTTCCTGAAAAATCCCAAAGATCAATTATATACAGGAAAAAAAAAAAAAGGAATGTTTAAGGTCAGTGTTTAAGAATAAACGTATCAGGTTTTCTCCAATAACAAGATGCTTGGCTAAAATCTCCTTTAGGTAACAGCCACCCACCCTTATCATTCATTCTAAGATTTTGAGTTCTTTGCTGTAAATTAGGAAGTATTCAATGTGATAGGTATGCATATCTGTAAGGTTTTTCAACCTGCTCCAGCCCAATTCACTTTACCTATCTTAAACACACCGTTACCTTAATCATGTTCTTGAGGCCCAGTTCTGATTGCTTTACTCTGGTTTTAGGCTTGGCTACGTCTGTTAAATTGAAACTATTGACCAGACCTGCATATGTCTTTAGAATAAATTTTGTTAGAAAAATCATGCGTTTTGGTAACTATGTATGACATCTATCAACTTGATCATTCTTTAAATAGTACCAAGAAGTGTTAACAACCCTTAACCCCCCTTCTAAATGTCTTGTAACAGTTATGCATGATCCAAGTGAGCACACAGCACTAGAGTATTGGAACTGATGCTTCTCCAAAGCCAAGGGTGGCCTTAATTAGGGTGGGGATAGAGGAATAGTGGATGAGGTAGGGCAAATCACATAGGCATTAATTTGATTCTAGTAATTTGCATAGCTTCTTGTTGTGGTTTAATGGAAGTAACTTTTTTTAAAAAATTGGAGTACAGTTGATTTACAATGTTGTGTTAGTTTCTGCTATACAGCAAAGTGAATCAATTATACATATACATATATCCACTCTTTTTTAGATTCTTTTCCCATACAGGTCACTACAGAGTATTGAGTATACTCGAGTTCCTTGTGCTATACAGTAGGTTCTTATTAGTTATCTATTTAATATATAGTAGTGTGGGAAGTAACTTTGACACATGGACACATTTAGCAGACACACCTTCACTTATTTATTCATATCATAGTTCTGGAGTCTAGGGTACATTTACATAATTAAATACACAAAAATTCTGAAAGCACTGATAATCACACTGGCCCCTATCTCATAATTTTGTCTGGAATATGACTTTGTAAAATACCCTGAAAATCATTAAAATGTATGAAGCTCTGTAGTATTTTATATGTCTGAAATATTCATTTTAAAAAATCTATTAAACCTGACAACCTATTCTTGGGTTCAAGAGGCAAAACAGTTTTGTTCTGCCTTTAAAAACTTTTTTTCTTTCTTAAAAAAAAATTCTTGGCATGTGGAGCTTGGGAATATTAGCAGTAGATAATAAATAATTCAGAAATGGGAGACTACATGAGGGGTATAAAGGCACTGTACTGGGAAAAAGATAGTATCTAAGATAATAAAACCACTTCTTTAGATCTTATTTAGATATAGACTTTGTACCTATTAAATCTAAATCATATTTAGATACAAATAATTACTATAAAAGAACATGTAACATGTAGTTTGTTATGCACAACTGGAAATAAGAATGTGAATCACCACTGCCGTAGGTTCAAAACAGCATGTCTGGACCACTCAAAAGCAGTGTCTTACAGGAATTAACAGTCACTCAATTTCTCCAGGCAGACAGTAGCTTACATATTGCTTTGACATTCTTCATGGTATCAAATATTCAGAAACAAACATTTAACACCACATTAGGAACACTGAAAGGAAACATATAAGCAAATTTTCTAATGATAGGTTTGTGATAAATGAAAATCATTTTGAAGAAATTACCTTAAAAAATGTTTTGTGGAACTTCAGAATCCTTTCTTCCTTTCCTATATCCTCTACTTTTGCTCTGTCCATTTCAATTTATCTTCAGTGCCATGATTTTCTTTGGGTAGATGGGTAGGCTGAGTGGACAATGGTACTGAATCTTACTTCAAAGACTAGCTATAAGATACGAAAAAGCACTGGCCTGGGGGTCAGAACCCCCGGGTGGTAATCCTGATTTTGTCATTAAACAACTTTGTGATACTGACAGAATCAAAGTTCTTTAAATTGTTCCTGTCTGTAAAGTTGAAAATAAGAGAAAATTGGACTAGAGAATTTGTAGGGCTCCTTCCAGCTCCAATTTCCACCAGTTTTTCTTTTCTAAATTGAATACTTTCCAACACAAAGCTACTCTGGTGTGTCAGAACATCCTGGGACTCTGCTTTGGTGCTTTTTGATCTGAGGACAGAAGATGGCCTGCAGACGAATCAATAATGTAACTGGAAGCAGATAACGTAGCTGGGTGGATTGATGAATGGACAAACGGAGACTGGAAAGGAAAAATGTACCTCTTTCACATGCCCCTAACACAAAGGTGTATCAGACTGTGAAGGAGGTCAATTTAATGAACTAGAAGGAACTGATTATGTATGCAGAAATGCCAAAAGTTATAGTCTCAACAGCCATATCTGCACATGTATATATTCACTTTTCCACGCTAGTTATTCAGGATAGGAGACCTGTTAAATTATACTGATTCCTAGTTACTGGCTTAGTAACAAGAATCTACATAGGATCGTAATGCATTGATAAAGATAGGATTCTAGAAGACATTTACTATAGTTACCTTTAAAGTAACTTTTATAATTTTCAGAGTACTTTCACATACTTTCTGTGTTCCCTGTTTTCATTACAACTATGAAAGGCAGTGAGGACAGCCATTACCATCTCCAGGTTACAGAAAAAGCAGCTGACACTCAGAAAGATTAGGGAGCAGCTTTAGTGTCAAAAGGTCAGACGTTTGTAAACGATGAAGCTGAGGTCAGGTCCAGCTATTCTACCTGCTAGTCCAGTGCTCTTTTCAAAATGCCACCTCACTATCTTACAATGCGTGATGTGGAAGGATCCAAATATTATATCTTCAATATCAGAAAAACAACTTACCGTGATATTCTGACTCAGACCTCTTGAATGACTTCAAAAAGCTGACTTCTAGCCTCTGGGACATGAAAATGTTAAGGGATAGTGAGAGGTCCATAAAAATGTACTGAGAGCACTAAACATAAAACTATTTCCACAAATACCTAGTTAATGGAAAGGATAATTGGCAGTGCCCTGCTCTCTACATGCCCACGCACACACAGAGAGCAATCACAGTGAGCCTCTCTTTTGACTACATGCTTTTAGAACATGACTAAGTCTGCTTAAAGTTTTTGTTCTTTTAAGAGGATTAGATTCAAAAATGTTATCCACAATATTGCTTGAATTTAAACGTACCAGAATTTTTCTGTGTTCCAAAAATGTCAAAATAATTCTCAAGTACCAATCAATTATCAATCACCCATTTTTTCCCCAATATTTCCTTTTTTCTAAAAGGAAATTCTCTTTCCTGGTTTCTAAAGTAAAGTGATTTGATAAATAGGATTTTAAAAATATGGATTATACCAAAATTAAGATTGTTCATTTTTTTCTTTCAGACCCATATTTTTCAAAATTTGAGACCAAACACTAGTCTAAAATTTTTATATTTAAACTATATAAGGTTACCTTTTCCATTTAGGTAATTTTGCCTGTTTCCACTGAAATAAATACCTTGGGTGTATACATACTGCTGAGGGCCTTGCTCAGACTAACTTTATTACAATAGGGAATGAGTTTAGAAAAATATTAACATATGAAGGTATCTAACCATTTTATGTAAAATATCTTTAGTTTGTACAGATATGGAATTACTGAAATAACTTTTCCACAGACGTTAGGAATGTCCCTTCAAACTCCTGATCGGAGAATCTGCTTACGGATGCACGAGCATTGCTCCTGATTTGGAGTCTCTTTTCCGCAGACATGGAAAGAATATGGGCCATGGTCTCAGCATAGTCTTCTTCACTTTCAGCCAGAAACCCAGTTCTCTCGCCTTGGTGAGGAACGACAATGTCGAGCTTCGGGCCCCCTGAATTGTGTGCAAGGACAATCATGCCGGCTGCCATACACTCAACAATTCCTAAGAAACAGAAATCATGTCGTCTTTTAAGTTTCTGAATGTGTTCATAAGAACAAGGATGAGCAGAACCCTTTATACATTTTAAAAGATTCACGGGCAACTTAAGTAAATGTACGTCTACAAATTTACTCATTTAACTTCCCTGGTGAAAATAAAATAATTTTAAGTTTTTTAGTTATCAAAGCTTCATAATAATGCTACTTGCCTTTACTAAAACAGACAAGTAGACAGAAGAATAGTCTATAAAAAGTAAATATACTGCAGATAATAAAACAAAGACGACTAGAGAATGTTATTAGCAAGATGGTAGATAACTAGTGGATATTAAAAGATAAAAAGGGGTAAAAAAGATATCAAAAACATTAAAAGTTGAGTATCGGTGTTTTAATCTCATTGAAAGAAAATCTCTGATTGTGACATTTTTCCTGGTATGTGAAGCAATCCATTGGCAAAAGTGTGTATATTTTTCTTATATTTAATGATATTCTTTTCTTTGTCAAAGACTCTCACTGCAGGCAGTGCTATTTCTTGTGCCTAAGAATGTCTCTGAAAGTTGCATCACTAATGATGCTTGCCAAGTTGAGTGTACAGAGAGTTTCTCATATCCTATTCAAGTTAATATCAAGCACATGTGAATGCTTTAGGGTGAGGCTGTAGTATGCATAAATTTTGTCCCCAGGAAATCTGAGACAAAGCAGGTACTGGATGGGTTTTTTTTCCTATTCCATGAGCTGTGTTAATTCTATCTTTGGTAGGCCTTATGCTTGAATAAACCAGATGTCTAATCAATAAATTATTTTCATGCTCAGAATTTCAGGGTTTTTTTAGAATTTCAGGTTTTTGTACTCTAGCGCAGGTTGGTCTTATTTCTTACTGTAAGAAAACTTAACAGCAATGTGATTTAAGGTTTTGTTGTGTTTTTTAAGAGGGGGATGTGAGTGATTTAATTCCTGGGTACTTTTAGAACCTGAAAGATAATCCCATTGCCTTTATTTTTCTAAGTAAAGAATTCCTAAATACTTTGAAACTATAAAATATTCCTGAATAAGAAAAAAAAAGATATCAAAACCAAAATGTTCAAATTACAGCACTAGGAGAAAACAGGAAAAAAGTAAGCCATCTTCGTGAGGCACACTAAGTAAGGCTGGTGCTTTTGTTACTGCCTGGATTTCTGGCAAATCTGAGACAACTGCGTGCCGCCCAACAGCAGTGCTGAACTAAATGAAAGTTTTGATCAGTTTCTGCCAAATGATGTAGGTGAGGATATAAATTATTCTAGCCAGCCTTTCTTACCCATGTTTCTAGAGAGAACTAAGCCCTTCAGAAAATGATTTAGTTTACTGTTTTCTTACTTCTCCAAAGGATGGTACAGAGCTGATATCATCCTAGATGCACAGGAGAGAAGTTAAATCATTAACAACTATTTCTTCAACACGGGCTGCTTTAATTTGAACTCTTATTTGAAAAAAGATGGATTACACCATAATATTCTGTTCCAGGATGGATACCATTCCTCTGTACTTTCTTAGAGACTTTGACCGAATCAATTTTACCCTCTCCCTCTAGAATCTTCCACTTCTCCCTCTCTACTGGCCCCTTCCTATTAGCCCTTAAGCTAGTTCAAACTCATAAAAACAATGTCTCCATGAGGGTGTACACACACACACACACACACACACACACACACACACACACACACACACACACACACACACACACACACACACACACACACGGTCTCTCGTTCCATCTTTCACAGATAACTCAGGGCCAGCGTGGTCTGCGCTCGCCAGCTCCACTGGCTCATCTGCACCCAGCGCTCCACTCACCCCCCACCAGTGACCCTCACGCCCACTCCTCCGTCGACAGTGGTCTCGCCCAGGCGCCCCCCCATGCCCTCATCTTGCCCAGCATCTGGGCAGCACTGGAATATGTCACCCTTTCCCTTCTTCCCTAAACCCTCACTTCCCTTGGTTTCCATGACTCTCTGCCTGGTTTTCTTCCCTCTCCTTCACTGGCTACCCTTCTGCCAACTTGTGGCCTCTCACTGTTCTCAGCCTTTTGCACTGCGGGCCTCCTGTTGCTCTACAGACTCCCCTTAGGCCACCCCGTGCACATCCACGTCCACGCCCACCGGGCTGCGGTACCCACCTGGACGACTCCCGAGTCTGTATTCCTGGGCCAGCCCCCTCTCCTTACTTCAGACTCACAAGCATGAGGCCTGCTGGACACACACACGTCCCTCAGCCAATTCCACTCCGCATGCTCGAAACCCAGCCCCTCACGTGCCTCCGCTCTTGGAGGCCTCTGTGGGCGAAAGCCACCACCATTCACACGGCTGTCCAAACTGAACACTTGAGGCCATTCCAGTAATAAGTACACAATCAATAAAAGAACCAAAAGGTTCTTCTGAGGAGCCTACCTGGAGACAGGGGTTCTCGGCCTTTGATGCACAACAGAATCACCTGAGGGGCTTTACCAAAACACCTCCACCTGGGCCCACCCAGAAATTCTGATGTGGCTCCTCAGTGGGATTAGCGTGAGGCCCAGGAATCTGAACCAGCACATCGATGGGGTTAGGTGGGGAGAGAAAATACAGTAGTTAAGAGCAGAGGCTGTCTGGATTCGAATCTGGGCTCTATCTCTTACTGTGTGACTGAGCTCAGGCAAGTTCTAAACCCTCTCTGTGTCTGAGTTTATAAAATGGAAATAATCATAATGCCTATTAAGTGAAGTTCCAGAGACAGTTAAATCAGTTAATACTTGTAAAGACCTTGAGAGTGACCGCCACACAGTGAGTGGTCAATAAACATTAGCTATTATTATTGATTATATATTTTACAGGGTCTCAAATGAGGAAAGCACACTTGGTGGACTCGGGGAAGAGACTGAGGACTTGCTGAAAACTTCTGGAATATTATCATTTTATCAAAATCACCTAAAATGTACATCTCATGGCACCAAACAAGTTGTTTACAGGACAAACTCACCAATCCCAAAATGCTCGTTCCACATGGTATGCAGACCAACTGTTGCTTCAGACAAGTAATTCTTTAATTCATCAAATGGAATGTTTATTTTAAATTCCACGTCTTCTTGAACTCCTAGGTCCTCAGAAAGCCTTCTCAGTTGGTCTACCCTAAGTTCATCGTCTTGGTTACGACAACCTCCAATGAGGACAAGTTTAAGTGGAGGAAGTGACTCAGCCTCCCTTTTATTCAGCAATTTCGCAAAGGCTCTGATCTGCAAAGGATGATTCTTTTCAGGCCTGAACTGGCCAATCGAAACCAGTAAATGTCCTGAGGTTGTCTTCTCCTTGTGTAAGGGAATGTCCAGAAACGTCTGCACATCACAAGGTGGATAAACAATATCAGTGCAATTCCCAACCTTCCATAGTGAGAGAATATGGTTTAGCGTCCAAGAAGAATTGACCATGACGACATCACTGCAAGAACCTGCAAGCCCATATATAAAAGCAAATAAATAGTAGTAGACAAGCTTTACTTTGCTGAGAAAAGGATTCCTGGTGATGAAGCGTGCATTATTAAATCCGACATTTTGATTCTTCACTACAGAGAGCATGTCTGTGCTGATGGTGGGATAATGAACATAGCTTCCAACTCGGCAACCGCCTAAATACCTAAACAGAGGAAGTGTGAAAGCATAGCCCATCGAATCGATGTAAACATCGGGAACACACTGCATCAGAGCTTCCCAGCCAAGAAAAACGGATCCCAGACTTTGGCCCAGCAGTGTGAAATGAGGATAGAGTGAATCTTCCACGAGGTAGCGCTTCCTTAATAAAACAAACTTCACTGGGCGAGTTAATCTGATGCTAAATCTTCTGAAAGCACCTTCCAGGATCTGTTGACCACTGACATCAGCATCACCAGTATAAACAACATAAACTGCTTCAGGATACCTAAAACAGAATGTAACAGTTAAGAATTTCATTAGTTTAGGTTAAAATCAAGCAAAACACTGTAGATAATTATTTTCTCACAATTATAAAGAAGCTTATTTTTAGACTAAAAAAATGTTTTCCACTATTTTTTACTGACTCCACTCTCTCCTGGGTCTTCCACTGCCCTACAACTAAAATGTCAGCCCTCCAAAGGAGACTTCTAGTTCTTTGCTTTTCTCTCCACTAAGAGTTTTGCATACAGCGGACATCAACAAAATTACTGATTTATAAATGAGACATTTTCATTTTTAAGAAGTATTCAAAAAATTTGGACAACTTTCTCAGCATTATAATGGTAATGAAATATTAATAAAATATTCATAAACAAGAGTTAAAATTCACTAAAGGTATCTTTAGATAGGATCATAAATGCTAAAGCATTAGTGTTTTTAATCTGAGAAATGCACAAAGGTTTTAAAAGCTAGACCTTGTGCCTGCATCACAATTAGATTTTTTTTTTTTTTTTTTTTACAGTACGCGGGCCTCTCACTGTTGTGGCCTCTCCCGTTGCGGAGCACAGGCCCCGGATGCACAGGCTCAGCGGCCATGGCTCACGGGCCCAGCCGCTCCGCGGCACGTGGGATCTTCCTGGACCGGGGCACGAACCCGTGTCCCCTGCATCGGCAGGCGGACGCTCAACCACTGAGCCACCAGGGAAGCCCCAACGTCAGCTATTTTTGTCGGTCAGAATTTAGTTGTGCTATTTCCTCAGAGACTGTACCTAATTTACTCAGTCTAAAGGGTGGAGTCACTCTCATATTACCCTATTTGAATTTCTTATATAACACTTCTCACCATTTGATATTTTCCGTTTATTATCTTGTCTCTCTCTCAACTGAAATCTAAGGTCCATAAGAGGGATTTGATCCATCTTGTTCACCATTTAAATTCAACCCCTTAAAACAGTGCTTGATATTGGTTGGCCAGAAAGTTGGTTCCGGGTTTTTGTAAGATGTTGCAGAGAAACCCGAACGAACTTTTTGGCCAACCCAATACATAGCAGGTCCTCCCTGCTTCCCCCACTCCCTAAATATATTTATAGGGAGATTGAAGGAAAAGTGTACTGTAGCTTATGCTGAGTCAGGGAAGACTTGCAGGACTTACCTAAGGAGAAAAAGGTTATTTCAGAAAAAAAGCAACACTAGATGGAAAGGCAAGGAATCTTGAGAGGGTGTGATGCTCCTAGGTCAGTATGCTGGAGCAAAGTATGTGTGAGGGGATGGGGAGGGATGAGAAACAAAATGTGGCAGGAGCAAGATGAAAATGTATCTTCTACGTCATACTAATTATTTGGATTTTTTTTCTCATCAGTCAGGTAGAGGAGTAATAGGGGTTGCTGGGGAGTATGAGTACAGGTATCATGAAACTTGACCACTGCCCTCAAGCGTAATCTAGAGACAAGGCTAATGCACAGTGTTATGAGAAGGAACGAACAGTATGGACTACAGCAGCAAGGCTTCAACGAGGTGGGAATTAAGATGGGATTTAAGAAAATTCTCTGGATTTAGGCAGTTATGGGAGATGGCAGAGGATACACAGGGACGGTGGCTAGAAGCCAAGAAGGGCCAAGAATGCAGAAATGAAGAGCTAAGGGCATTACATGGGAAGACTGTGAAACTGAATGAAGGGCGTGTGCCAGGAAGTAGGGTCGCCATGGAAGGATAATAGTTTTCCTCATATCATAAAATAATGAAACCTGTATTTTGCTGTGCCTTTTTTTTTCTTGTGGGATAGGGGTGGGGAGAAGGAAGCCTAGAACATTAAAAGATGTGTAACACCTAATTCTTTCTAACATGGTAACTTACTTAAGACTATCCAGCTGATAATGATATCAAAATCAGAATCAAATAGATGCTTTCAGAGAGATTATTTCCTGTGTGCCACCACTGACTAAAAGTATTCAGGTTTAAAGTGCTTCACAGTACTTGGTATATTTCCTATTTATTAGTCAATCTCTTCTCCACATACTCTCTCAAGTTATCCTCACTAAATTATGCCATAAAAAGGCAGATACTTTCCCTTTCTGTTTATCATATCAAGTAAAATGCAGTAGGATATTGTAAGACAGGTTGGCATATGAGCAGTGTTTCCTTACTGAAGAATAGTTTAAAAAAGGAATCCCTGGCTATGACTAGAGAAAGATACATTCTGGGTGATGATTTTTTACAAAAATAGTAACAATATACCAAATGTTAAGAAATATGCATACCTACTTTTTCTGTAGAGCCCTTAAGGCACACCATAACACTCTTTCTCCTCCTCCGCCAGCGTTGCAGTAGGGATGGAAAAATGCAATCACCGTTTGATTTTTCCCAGTTTTGCTAGCTGAGCCCGACTTTTTCTTTCTCTGTAGCAGCAGTCTGATTCCCCAAAGGACAACGAGTAAACACACACATAAAACTCCACATACAATTAGCCCAGGGAAGAATAATGAATTAAAAAACCTGAAATGAGAGGGGAAGGGGGTTGAAAAATGGATATAATGCCCATTAAAAAAAGAAAGGCTACAAATTAAAGTCTACTTTCACATAAGTGCTTTATATATTAGCAGCAAAGAAAATTTTTATAGCTTGTGGTCTAACAAAATACTCAGTTATTAAAATTCTAATGCTACAAAATATCTAATGTCAAAAGTGCAGGTCCCCTTTAATTCCACAGCATGCTGGCAATTCAACATATTTTTTCTTTTTAATCAGCAGTAAAAATCAATGTGGAGCCACCTTTTTCCTAACTCAGTATATATGTTAAGGGATTAAAATTAATTTAATTTTTTTTTTTTTCGGTATGCTGGCTTCTCACCGTTGTGGCCTCTCCTGTTGCAGAGCACAGGCTCTGGACGCGCAGGCTCAGCGGCCATGGCTCACGGGCCCAGCCGCTCCGCGGCATGTGGGATCTTCCCGGACTGGGGCACGAACCTGTGTCCCCTGCATCGGTAGGCGGACTCTGAACCACTGCGCCACCAGGGAAGCCAGATTTAATTATTAACCTAAACAAATTATGACTGGGAAAGACATCTGACCCTCAAAATGACAATATGTAATCCAAAGAAATATTCCATAGTTAAAAGTTTGGTGAGACACTAAATCATCTTTATTATCTCACTTTGCCTCAAACAGAATTTTTTTTTTTTTTTTTTTTTGGCCTTGCCATGCGGCTTGTGGGATCTTAGTTCCCCAACCAGGGATCGAACCCGTACCCCTGCAGTGGACGCTCGGAGTCTTAACCACTGGACGGCCAGGGAACTCCCAAGTAGAACAATTTTTGACGGAAGGGGAATGGAGCTTAGATTTTTCCAGTTCAATTCTGAATTTTGCATCTGATCTGTTTACGTGACTCTGAAACCACTGTCTTCCCATGTGCCTCTGAATAAGATGCCAAAAATCCACGACCGTTCTCCTTCCTGCATGTAGGCAGATTCACTCCCAGTCACTGCTGCAAGGTTCTCTATTACTGCCAGGTCGACTGAGGCTCTGCAAAGGACCCAGGCCTGTTCACCACCATATCCCAATGCCTAGCATCATACCTGGCTGAGAAGGCAATCAAAAAACATTTGTTGACTGAATGCAAAATTTTATTACATCCTCAGATGTCTCTTTTTTGGGGGGTGGGGTGGGGTGTGTGTTTCAATACGACAAATGTGTCATACCGAAATGCAAGACTTTTAATAATAGAAACCGTTACCTTGGCTTTCTCACAACCATATGAAACAGTACTTCACGTGTGTGAGAATTTTTTTTTAACATCTTTACTGGATTATAATTGCTTTACAATGGTGTGTTAGTTTCTCCTCAGATGTCTCTTAAATTATGTTGTTTTTTCAAGGTATGGTTTTCTCATAGGGTTGGCTAATATAGCTGGTACCTAACAATTTTTTTTAATATGCTGCCTAGCTTTTATAAAGGATTTGAGGGGCCTATAAGACATAAAAACAATAAAATACTAAAACTTAAATAATGAAAAGTCAAGACCAGGGAACGTATATACGGTTAAAGTTTGTTGGGGCATGGGGAGGGAGCGGAGACGAGGGCGGAGGCCACAGAGATGCAGGCTCTAAATTTGTACACAGTAGTGAACAGCAGATTGGGTTCTGGGCTGCTTAGTGACCAAACCAAATAGGGGGATATTCTGTGTCGCTACATGGTTTTCATTATCCCTAAGTAGAAAACATACAAATTCTTTAGAGGAATAAATATTTTATTGATATTTAGTTTTGAAATAAATTTCTCATGTGGGATTTCCTATTATGAACAAGTCCATTACTTGATGATTTGGTCTCAGGATACCTTTATACTCTTAAAACCGTAAAAACTCTTAGAAACTGCTGAGGACTCCATACAGTTTTTGTTTACATCAGGTTTCTCAACCACAGCACTACTGACATTTTGGACCAGTTAATTCTTTGTTGTGTGCATTACAGAATGTTTAACTGCATCCCTGGTCTTGATGCACTGGATGCCAGGAATATCCTCCCAACCAGGACAATCAAAAATATCTTGAGACACTGCCAAATATCCTGCAGGGGCAAAATCACCTCTGATCGAGAACCACTGTTACACTGATTATATCTACCAATATTTAACATATTAGACATTAAAACTGAGAAACTTAAAAAAATTATGAATCCATTAAAGAAATAAATCCATTATATAACATAAACATTTTTATTTTAAAAAACTTATGTTTTCTAAGCCAAAAAAAGTAGTAAGGAGGGTGTCACTGTTTTTAATGTCTGGCTTAACAGAAGACAGTGGCTTCTCATACGTGCTTCTGCATTCAATCTGTAATGATATGTTGTTCTGGTTCAAGTATACGAAGAAAACCCAGGCTCACTCACATATGTAGGAGGAAAAGAGAGGAGTATTTTTAAATGGCCTATTCTGGCTACGAATATTCTTCTGTAATACTATACCAAATTAGACAAGTGGCAATTTCTTAACAGTCAATTGCAACATGGAATCTGAAACCCTATCAGTGCCCTTTCCATGCTCTGTTACAGAGAAATCTATTGGCTTATCTTGCCCTTTGAATGGAACTTTTCTGTATGTGATTTTGTAACATTGTGACTTATTTGGGCAATATTGGTTCATGAGTTATGGAGAGTTTCCAAATGTTGACACATTTCTTTATACAATACCCCAAAATCACATTTGTTAAGATTACTACCCATCTCATCAGAAAAAATCTTTTAAGTATTGGAAAATGGTCAAGGTCAGAATGGCAGATACAAGTTTCCCAAAATTCTAACTTTCACTTGAAAACTCAAACTTCATCATTAGCAACAAATTCTGTCACTCGTTTTCTTTGTTTGTTTTTTTTTTTTTTGTGGCCGCACACACAGCTTCAGGGATCCCCGACTAGGGATCGAACCTGTGCCCCCTGCAGTGGATGTGCAGAGTTCTAACCACTGGACTGCCAGGGAATTCCCAGTCACTTGTTTTCTTTGAAGTGATAGGGTCAATCATTCATTTTCAAGAAAATATCTACTAAATACCCAAGTCAGTTTGTCTGTCAGTCGCTTTCAAATAAAAACTGTGTCCTGTAAAAAGTAGGTGTCTCATTCAACTTGCAATGTAGACAATTATGTCGAAGTGCCTTATGTGTTCCCCCCATTTTGTCATATAGCATATTAAAAAGATATGTACTCAAGGGTTGAGATTTAAGAAAATTAACATTTTGTCATATAGCATATTAAAAAGATATGTACTCAAGGGTTGAGATTTAAGAAAATTAATAATTTTTACTGCTTCATCAAGGACACTCTTAAGAAAAACTGACTTTAGCAAGTTCATGGAGGTGAAACACAATGACTACTAGTACAGTTTGATGTCACTGCCTTGATTTGTGCTAAGTAGCAGTTTTCTCCACCATTACTTTTGCACTATCAGTGCAAATGTCAACAAAATGAAAGAGGCAAACGTTATCCCAACATTATTATAAAAATAATTTTGACCTTGAGGACCCACTGAAAGGGTCTTGGGGATTTGCAGGGGTCTATGGACCACAATTTAAGAACCACTGCTGTAAAGGATGAAGAGAGTTTGACAGAAGTGGTAAGATTGGCCACTTAATGTTTGGAATATATCAGTTCATAAAGCCGTATTATCTTGGATAGTTAGCTTTCCCAGGACAAGACAAAAAGCCTGTTTGGGGCTTCCCTGGTGGCGCAGTGGTTGAGAGTCCGCCTGCCGATGCAGGGGACACGGGTTCGTGCCCCGGTCCGGGAAGATCCCACATGCCGCGGAGCGGCTGGGCCCGTGAGCCATGGCCACTGAGCCTGCGCGTCCGAAACCTGCGCTCCGCAACTGGAGAGGCCACAACAGTGAGAGGCCCGCATACCGGAAAAAAAAAAAAAAGTCTGTTTAATTTAAAATGTTGCTGACTCACAGAATCCAAAGATTTTTATGACATTTCCTTCAAATGGCTTAAGTGGGAAAATAAATGTGATAGGATTTTCAAACTGAACTATTCAACTGAAAATCAGGGAAAAAAATCATATTATTGACTAAAGTTGAACCAGTCCTTTGTTTTGAGTTTGTTAATTTCAAAGATACACATACAGGTTCTATAAATAAATTTATTAAACATCCTACAGTACTTGCACATCAAAATTAACCATTTTAGAATTCGTTTAAATATAACTAAAATGTGTGCCATTAAATATTTATTCATATATAAACACAAGACTTTAAAAACATAACTGTAATCAACAGTGAATCATTCCATTCAGCAAACTTTTATTTAGTCATTATTATGTGCAAAGCAGGGAGTTCGGGATATTTCAAATGGCAGGGAAGAATATGAACGCTCTGAAAATAGACTTTTCTGTTCCAATGATTTAAATAATCATTACAGAATTTGAAGTAGAGGGGGCAATAATGAAGAAATAATACCTGAATTTTGGAGAGAATACATATACACTGCTATTCAGGATGCTATCGTATTAATGATAAAATTTCAACCTGAACAAAAATACGTCGGTGTTAAAAGAGCTGTATAGGTAGAATATACTAGGTCTTCTGTTTTACTAGTGTAAGTCAACACATGTAAAATACAGTAGTATTACAACAACAAATGTGGAAAAAAGGTCTGGGAGTTTTTTCACAAAAATGTTAACAATAGTTATCTCTGGATGGTAGCATTCCTGAAGACTTCTGTTTTGCTCATTTATTTCCTAACTTTTCTACAAGAAACAACGTATTACCTATGCAGTGACGACAAGGTAGAAATATTTTATACAACTATTCTTACATCAATCAGAAAATAAATCAATGGAAAATCAAGAAGAGGATTCAACATAAACTTGACATTTAAATGACATGCTAACAATGACAGTTCTGGTGAGTAAAATAAGACAAATTAAGACAAGAAAAAGGAAGACCCGGTTTCTTCTTCACCAAAAAGAGCATGATAGATTGGAAAATGATTCGTGGCTCAACCATAAAGGAAAATGAGGAATGAATCCGAATAATTTATGACAGACGAATAGGAGTGCGAATAAGATAAAGAAAAAGCTAAACCCGGGAGGGAAACTCGAGCCCTTCAGCCAGCAGTGGAGCAGGGAAAGAAAACGCGGTAAACTGAGTCTTTAACGCAGCCTCTTTGTCTATCTAGAAGACACCAAAGGGAGAGGAAACGGTCACTGGCTTTGAGAAAATAGCTTAGATTCGTGACAAGGAAAGCCCTTCCTCTCAAACATTAGTCGCACTGGGAGGACAAGTACCACTGCGTTACGGAAAACGCCTGCGAGCCCACACCACCCGTTCCTCACCTCAATAACTCGCGCAAGCACCAACCCCTTTCGGCGGCCGCCATCTTCCGTCGACCCACGAACTCGGGAAGCGCTTCGTTGTTCCTCTTCTCTATTGGCTCCTGAGGAAGCGTGCGGTCACCCCCGCCCACACAGGGGCGATTGTGCATTTCAATTGGTTGCTGGTAGTAGCTTCCCACGGCCTTCCAGCCAATAGAATCTCCCACGGGGGTGGAGAAGTTTTCGGCGTGGAGTACTCTGGCCCGGCCTCCCCATGGGCGGAGCCATAGGGGGCGTTGGGCATGGGGAGGGCGTGGCCTGTGATGGACAGCCGGTGCTCCCGCCCTCGGCCCCCTCCCCCACTGAAGACCCCGCTCTGGCGCCCCCGCCCCCAGTCTAGAGCCTGCCGCCCGTTGGAGACCAATGGGAAGCTCTTGCGTGTCTCAGATCGATTTTCCAGGTGCGGAGTTCACTCCCGCAGCGGCTGCGGCATTTCGGACCCGCGGCGCCCTGGAGCCAGGCGCGGCGCTCCAGAAGGAGCTGTGCAGAGCGGACCCGAAGCCGGCCCTCGCCACGCCTCACCTTCCCAGTCGGCGGTGGTCGAGCCTTGGGATCTGCATCTCCCACCCTGGTCTACGCGGCTCTCCCTCCCTCCTTTTCTCTCCGGCGCACGCCCGAGGCTGAAGACCTCTGCGCACCGGCCCGAGAGGTAGCGGACACCCGGGAGGGGGGACGGGCCCGCCTCGCCTGGGTTTCATCTCGGCCGAGGACGCTGGGGCACGGCAGGCCCGTCTCCGGGTGTGAGTGAGGGTTCCCGGCCCACCCTCCCCTCTGGTGCTCATCCCTGCGCCCTCCAGGACCAGGGGCGCAATGGCGCGCAAGTTTGAATTAGCAGGTGGGATGAGGGCTGACGGTTCCTCGTCTGCAGTGCAGGTGTCAGTTCGGGTTAGAACCGAACCACGAGGATGCCATCCACTGCGCGCTCCTCTTCTCCCGGGGTTTTAACACCGCGCTTCTCCTCCCCTGACCAGGTGACCTTGGGCTCTGGGCTGCATCACAGAAGAAATTAGTTTCTCCGGGAAATGAAGCCTCAGCAGGAGAGACCGATGACAGATCGTGAAAAGGCAAGTCGGAGAGTGAGTTTCCTTCCCGGGGCTCTGTGTGCGCACACCTGCCTGGAGGACCTTTCGCGCCCACCCGCGGTCGTTACTGTGTTCCTTGGTGTGCGCGGGGGAGGCCCGGCGCGTGGTTTGTTAGGACACCCTTTAGGAAGGGCATGCTATTAACTGTTTTTGAGAACAGTTTAAAACGCACCACTTTTCTGTTCGTGTGCTGTTGAGAAGTTTGATGCTGGAGAGGTAAAGTGAGAGTTGAGTTTCTGTGTAAGATCCCTGATTGGTCAGTACGATTAAATTAGCTACCTTGAAAAGTTATTCAAGAGTTGGTGCATAGACCCCTTTATGATCTATCCAGGTTCTGCAACGGTTTTTTGTTTGTTTGTTTGTTTTTGAAGAACTATTTTGAGTTCATTTAAATTATGCAAGTAATACATTAGTGCGGCTTCTTAAAATGCAAACAGTACAGAAATACTCAGCACGAAAAGCAGATCCATTTTCCAGTCTTTTTCTGCTCATGTACATACGTTTTCAATCATTCAGCAAATGCTCATTGAAAACTTAATATTTATCAGGCACAGTTTTGAAATGCACGGTGGTATTAACACATATCTATCGTGTTAATGCTTATCTATATCTCCAGAGAAATCTTTAGGTTCTTGTGTGTGTGGTTTTAGAATATTAGCTTGTTTTACATAAATGAGTTCATGTAGTGTGTATTTTCCAACCTCCAACCTTCTTTGTTCTTATTTTTATTTATTTTATTTATTTTGGCTGCGCCGGGCCTTAGTTGTGGCACGCGGGATCTTTTTTTATTTAGTTGTGGCATGCCTGTGGGATCTAGTTCCCCGACCAGGGATGGAACCTGGGCCCCCTGCCTTGGGAGTGCGGAGTCTTACCCACTGGACCACCAGAGAAGCCCCCCCTCCAACCTTTTTATCCCCCCAATTTAACAATATGTTTTGGAGATTTTTCATGCTGGTACATAAGCATCTGTGTTACTTAGTTTCACCTCTGCACAGTATGGATGCACCATAGTGTATTTATTCTTTTCTCACGGGTGGACATTCGGGTTGCTTCTGTTTTGACCCCCTCACAAGCCATGCTGTAGTGGACATCCTTGTATGTGATTTTTCATGCTGACCTTTGAGTATTTCTCTAGGATAGGTCCCCAGGCCAGGATTGCTGGTCTGAAGAGTAGCCTGTGCCTTTTCTACAGATTTCAGAAATCAATTCGACAACATTATCGTGTGCCCTTTTGGGGTGAAATTCATCTAGAAATGAAAGATACATGGATTAATGGATGGGCAGAGAGAGGCTGGTCAATAGATGATTCTTAGTGGGATGACTGCATTTAATGGAGGAGCTGGGAGAGCACCTGTGAGGGAGGGGCGGCTTGTATGGAAGAGGAGACTCTTCCAACCCCCTGCCGTGCCCCCATCTCTCTGCCCAGCTGAAAAATCCTTATCTCTCCAGATCAAGCTCAAGACCTGCCTCTTCTTGACACTCTGTAACTCCCCTGCTCATGCCACGCCTCACCCTCTTTCTGGATTCCTTTGATAATGGTATTAGCCAACATGATTGAGCTTACTCTGTGCTGGACACTGTATTGAAGCACTTTATATTCCTCCAGGTACACTCAGTTAATCCTCACAAAACCTTTTGATGTAGGTATCTTCTTGTCATCACCATTTATTCAATAGTTTTTTTTAGTACAGGCGTACCTTGGAGATACTGTGGGTTCAATTCCAGACCACCACAGGAAAGCAAACAGGCGCTGTTTGGTTTCCCAGTGCATATAAAAGTAATGTTTACACTATACTGCAGTCTGTAAAGTGTCCAATAGCATTATGTCTAAAAAGAAAATGTACATATCTTAATTTAAAGATAACTTTATTGCTAAAAAGATGCTACATCATCTGCGCCTTCAGTGAGCTGTAATCTTTCTGCCAGTGGAGGGTCTTGCCACTGCCCACTAAGAATTGTCACTCGCCACGTGGTTCTACAAGAATGAAGTCACTGGCCACTGCAGTCACTGACCTTCAGCACACCCTGAAAGGAGTTCAGGGCGGAGATCAGGAATGAGGCACTCTGTGCTTTGGGAAAAACTGGCAGAGCAGGCCTTCAGATAGTTAGATATTTTCAGGAGATTTTATGAGCCCAATTTCTTGTATCTTCTCATATCTAGAAAAGCACTAAAATCATTAATGGAGACCTCTTCTCCTCGTGACTAGCAGCAACCTTCTGCCAAAAGGTATGCTTGATTGCATGCACCTCCCCTTCACTAAAATCGTATATATTCTGACTCCCCCCCATCCCCCCACCTCACCCCACCCCCTCACCTTCGGTCAATACCTCAGTGTGGATGGCTGCTGACCGATCTCGTGGTGGTTGCTGAAGGTAGGGGTGACTACTGCAATTTCTTAAAATAAGACAGCAGTGAAGTTTGCCACATTGGGACTTCCCTGCGATCCAGTGGTTAAGACTTTGCCTTCCAATGTAGGGGGTGCGGGTTCAATCCCTGGTCGGGGAGCTAAGATCCTATGTGCCTCGTGACCAAAAAACATGAAACAGAAGTAATGTTGTAACAAATTCAATAAAGACTTTAAAATGGTCCACGTCAAAAAAATCGTAAAAAAAAAAAAAAAAGTTTGCCACAACGATTGACTCTTCCTTTCGTAAATGACTTCTCTGTAGCATGCAATGCTGTTTTTTTTTCCTTTATACATTTTATTTATTTATTTATTTATTTTTGGCCGCGTCAGGTCTTCGTTGCTGCTCGCGGGCTTTCCCTAGTTGTGGCGAGCAAGGGACTACTCTTCGTTGCAGTGCGTGGGCTTCTCGTTTCAGTGGCTTCTCTTGTTTTGGAGCACGGGCTCTAGGCGCACGGGCTTCAGTAGTTGTGGCATGCAGGCTCAGTAGTTGCAGCACATGGGCTTGGTTGCTCTGCATCATGTGGGATCTTCCTGGACCAGGGCTCGAACCCGTGTCCCCTGCATTGGCAGGCGGCTTCTTAACCACTGCGCCACCAGGGAAGCCCACAATGCTGTTTGATAGCATTTTACCCGCAGTAGAACTTCTTTCATAATGGAAGTCAATCCTCTCAAACCCTGTCACTGTTTTATCAACTAGTTTGGTAAAGTTTATGTAATATTCTGAATCTTTTTTTGTCATTTCGAAAATCTTCACAGCATCTTCACCAAGAGTACATTCCATCTATGAGCAAACCACTTTTTGGCTGATCCTTAAGAAGCAACTCCTCATTGATGAACGCTTATCATGAGTTTGCAGCAGTTCAGTTACTTCTTCAGGCTACACTTCTAATTCTAGTTCTCTTGCTTTTCCACCACATCTGCAGTTATTTCCTCCACTGAAGTCTTGAACCCCTCAAGGTCATGAGGGTTGGAATCAATTTCTTCTAAACTCCTGTTAATGTTGATACATTGACCTCTTCCCATGAATCATCAATGTTCTTAATGGCATCTAGAATGGTGACTGCTTTCCAGGTTTTCAATTTACTTTGCCCAGATCCATCAGAGGAGTCACTGTCTATGGCAGCTATAGCTTTACAAAACGTATTTCTTAAATAATAAGATTTGAAAGTCAAAGTGACTCCTTGATCCTTGGGCTGCGGAATGGATTTTTTTGTTAGTGGGCATGAAAGCAATATGAATTGCCTTGTATTGGATTGGCCAAAAATTTCGTTCAGGTTTTTCCATAACATCGTACAGGAAACACGAACGAACTTTTTTGCCAACCCAATACATGCTCATCAGAGCTCTTGGGTGACCAGGTGCATTGTCAATGAGCAGTAATATTTTGAAAGGAATCTTTTTTTCTGGGCTGTATGTCTCAAATGTGGGCTTAAAATATTCAGTAAAACAGGTAGACAGATGTGCTGTCATGTAGGCCTTGTTTCATTTGTAGAGCACAAGTAGATTTAGCATAATTCGTAAAGGCCCTAGGATTTTCAGAAGAGCACTGGCTTCAACTTAAAATCACCAGCTACGTTAGCCTCTAACAAGAGAGTCAGCCTGTCCTTTGACGTTTTGAGGCCAGGCATTGACTTCTTTCTACTTATAAAAGTCCTAGATGGCATTTTCCAGTAGAAGGTGGTTTTGTCTACATTGAAACTTTGTGGTTTAGTGTAGCCACCTTTGTTCATTATCTTGGCTAGATCTTGTGGACAACTTGCTGCAGCTTCTACATCAGCACTTGCTGCTTTACTTTGCACTTTTATGTTATGGAGACGGCTTCTTTCCTTAAACTTCATGAACCAACCTCTGCCAGCTTCAAACTTTTGTTCCGCAGCTTCCTCACCTCTCTTAGGCTTCATAGAATTGTAGAAAGTTAGGCCCTTTCTCTGAACTGCTGGTTGGTGGAGCAGTCAACACACACATTTTATCAACTAAGTTCATCATCTTATATGGGGGCAGTTTGTGGTGCCCCCAAAATAATTACAATAGTAACATCGAAGATCACAGATCACCATAACAGATATAAAAATAATGAGAAAGTTTGAAATAATGCAAGAATTACCAAAATGAGGCACAGAGACACAAAGTCAGCAGATGCTGTTGGAATAATGGTGCCGATAGACTTGCTTCATGCAGGGTTGCCACAAACCTTTGATTTATTAAAAAACGCATTATCTGTGAAGAGCAATAAACCGAGGTGTGCTTGTATCTACTATGTGGCAGGCATTCTAGGCACTGGGGATCCAGCTGAGACTAAGACCCTGCCTTCAAGGAATTTGTTTCCTAGAAGGAGATACAAAAGAGAAAAAAAAAGAGTAAACAAATAGTGTTATTTCTGGTGCTGAGAAGTGCTGTGAAGTGCATGAATCAGGGTAGGGGCATTAGGATGATGTGGGAGTGGAGATACTCTTTGAAGCAGGTGGTCAGGGAATTCTTCTCGGAGGAGGTGGCATCTGCATGGAGACCCGAATGACTCAGATTTGGGGGGAAGTGTTCTAGGTTGAGGAACCAGAGGGTGTCAAGCTCCAAAGTCAGGAGTGACCTGAGTGTTTGAGGAACAGTAAGAAAGCCAGAGTGGCAGGAGCAGAGGGAAGGAGGGGAAGAGGTACAACACGAGGTCAGTGTTCGTCATCTTTACAGTTGGGGAAACTGAGGCAGAGAGAAGATAGGTAACGTGCCTGAAGTCCTACAGCTGGTAAGAGATCTGGGATTGAGTCCCAGCTTGGCCTTTCTTACTTTCTCAGATGTGTATTGTCTTCCAGACTTAACTTGACAATTGGTCATACCACCTGCTTTGATTAAACTTTTCTTTGCAATATAGCTTTGACTAGAGCTTTTCTTTGCAACTCTGTGCTTCTTGAAAGTGAGTATCAGGTTAGTGTCATTTAAAAAATACTCTCCACAGCACATAATAGGTGACCACAATTGCTCTCGAATAAATGAATTAGAACATGATCCCTTCACCTGGTTTTTCTCTTCAGAGGCCTCTCTGTGGGGCATCAGTGACCCTCCCTGAAAGGGAGGTGGCCCATGACCTGGCCTTTAGCCTTCAGTACACGAACATTATGGAGCACGTTCTGTTCTCCTCATGCTGGGCCAAAGCAGAGGGGTGCAAAGATGAGCAGAGGTCAGCCTTGTGCTCTTGGAGCCAACAGACATAGGGGCTGGAACCGAGGTGTCCTCACAGTGCAGCACTCACAGACGAGAGTGATCAAGCGATCGGCTTCTCCTGGGAGGGAGGGAGGCAGAGAGGGAGGGAAGGATGCAGAAAGAACTTCGGAGGAGGTGGTGCAGGAGTGAGGTCTTGGAGGAGGAGTGGGCGTTGGCTGGACACACAGTAGAATGGAAAGAAGGACGTTGCCGGCAGAGACCAGCATGTGCAAAGGTCCAAGGATGGGAATGGAAAGATGCATTTGGGAGGCTGTGAGTGGCTTGAAAAGTGATTATGGAAGGCCCTGTTTTTCAGGTCAGGGGTTTGGACTTTATGCCCGAGAGTGGAGAGTTTGAGCATGGGACAGCAGTCTTGAGACACTCCTCAAGGGAGTGGACCTGCTGGAGACTTGCTAGAGGCTTTGGACAATGATCAACCCCATGCACACTGCAGGTGGCTGAAAAGCCTAAAAAGGAACTGGGAGTTGGCTGTTTTGCCCCATTCCCCGTGGAGTCTACACTCCTAATGTCAGGCCAGTGGTGGTCCTGACGGCAACAGCACAGAGCAGAGTTGGTACTAAAGTAACTGGGTAATAAACTATGGGGGTGTGAGCACTGGCTTTTTAAGTGCGTTTTTATCTTACATTTATTTATTTTATCATACGTTCTCTTCTCCATTGCAAGCATGGGGATGGGCCAATGACATGAGTACAGTTCACTTATACTATAGCACAGATCGCAAGGACGTATCCAAATTCAGGTGTGCACAATGTTATTTTTATCTATAGGATTGGAATCATTGTCAAGTGAAATTCTGGAATGTTTGTGACTTTTTTTTTTTTTTTTTTAAACCAGGTTAAAGGAGAAAATCTGAGCAGATCAAAGGTTGATGAGATAAAGTAGAGGGCAGGGCTTCCCTGGTGGCACAGTGGTTGAGAGTCTGCCTGCAGATGCAGGGGACGTGGGTTCGTGCCCCGGTCCGGGAAGATCCCACATGCTGCAGAGTGGCTGGGCCCATGAGCCATGGCCGCTGAGCCTGTGCGTCCGGAGCCTGTGCTCTGCAACGGGAGAGGCCACAACAGTGAGAGGCCCACGTACCAAAAAAAAAAAAAAAAAGTATAGGGCAAAGCAGAGAGTGACTTTTTATTGTGATGTAATACTGCAAATAAGACTTTTAAAACACCAGTAATTGTGAAATCTGTGGTGTTAGAATGTAGCAGTTTTGTTGAAGCCCCAATTTCTCCCGAAACTAAGAGTAACTCTGCATTGGGCGTTAGAAACATTTAAAATTCTTTAGGAAATTATTATTATAAAAGTAGTTTAACTCCATAACAAAAATATGGAAAGTAGAGACAAAAAGGTGAAATTTACTTCTATTCCTGCCAGTCTTAGGATTGTTAAAAAACAAAATTCAAACGAGTAAAGATCTAATTGGCTTTATTTAATTATTCATGAATCAGGCAACCTTCTATCTTAACAGAAAGAAGGGGGCTCCAAGGAGCTGTACAAAATGGAAGACTTATAGGCAGAGTGAGGCAGGGCAAGAAAGTTATTGTAGCAAAGAGTGGATTGTTTCAGGTAAGGTCAACTTCCTGTTGGGGAAAGCAGGGGTTTATCCGGCAGATTACCCCACTAGTGCTTACCAGGTAATTGAAAACTGACTGGTTGAAGGTCATGACATTCCTGGGAGAGGCTGAGGTTGCGGTTAGGTTAGGTATTAAGTCTCAGTTTACTGACGTGGGGCTGAGCACAAGTGACTCCATTTGGGACCTGTTGTTTCTTTTTTAACAGGATGACTTGTTTTAGCATGTTTGTAAACCTCCTTTATTGTTTGCTTTTGCGGCACTAGTTATTAGTTTTTAGAAATAAAACGTATTCTTGCAACTCAAAGATAACCAGTATTAAAATCTTTGGCATATTTCATTCTAGTCTATCTTCATTTCTTTCCTCTTTTTCTAAACCCAGTGGTGCTAACATTATAGATTTACTTTTTTTTTTTTTGTGGTAGGCGGGCCTCTCACTGTTGTGGCCTCTCCCGTTGCGGAGCACAGGCTCTGGACGCGCAGGCTCAGCGGCCATGGCTCACGGGCCCAGCCGCTCTGCGGCATGTGGGATCTTCCCGGGCCGGGGCACGAACCTGTGTCCCCTGCATTGGCAGGCGGACTCTCAACCACTGCACCACCAGGGAAGCCCTATAGGTTTACTTTTTATTTATTTATTTTTAATTATTTATTATTATTATTATTATTATTTTTTTTTGTGGTATGCGGGCCTCTCACTGTTGTGGCCTCTCCCATTGCGGAGCACAGGCTCCGGATGTGCAGGCTCAGCGGCCATGGCTCACGGGCCCAGCCGCTCCGCGGCATGTGGGATCTTCCCGGACCGGAGCATGAACCCATGTCCCCTGCATCTGCAGGCAGACTCTCAACCACTGCGCCACAAGGGAAGCCCTAGATTTACTTTTTAAAAACAGTTTTAAAAGCTGTCCATCAATGGGACTGTTATTATTATTATTATTGAGTCTGTGGCCTCTCTGTCCTGACAGACTCTTGGTTTACAGTCTGAAGTTTTCTTTCACTGGAACCCTGAACTTTCTCCTCCTTCCATCCCATTGCCCCAGCATCAGTGTACAAACTGCGCTCTCTGCTCTTACACCAGAGCGACAGAATTGCCATGGAAATTCAGGCAACCATGCGGTTGGTGCCGCTGACTATCGAGATTAGAAACAAATTGCCAGTGGAACCACATGCAATTGGTTGGTGCAGCTGGCAATTTGTTTCTAATCTTGGTTGTGCTTCCAGATGTCTTTGTCTTGTTGTTAGTCAACCTCCGAGTCACTGTTTCGAGCCTTTACCACCTGCAGCGAGCCCTCTGCTCAGTCTCTGCCTTCCCTTATCCTCCATGAATGACCTCACTTCCTTTTTTAAAAATAAATGTATTTATTTTTGGCTGCGTTGGGTCTTCGTTGCTGTGCGCGGGCTTTCTCTAGTTGCGGCGAGCGGGGGCTACTCCTTGTCATGGTGTGCGGGCTTCTCACTGCGGTGGCTTCTCTTGTTGCGGAGCACGGGCTCTAGGCGCACGGGCTTCAGTAGTTGTAGCACGCGGGCTTCAGTAGTTGTGGCGCATGGTCTTAGTTGCTCTGTGGCATGTGGGATCTTCCCGGACCAGGGTTCGAACCCATGTCCCCTACATTGGCAGGTGGATTCTTAACCACTGCGCCACCAGGGAAGTCCCTGACCTCACTTCTTACCTCGAGAAAATTGACACCCCTGTATGTAATTTTCTTCAACTTTCTGCCTATCTCTACGCATCTTCTCCCCACATTTTGTTTAGACCTACAGTCCATTTTCAGTTGCTCACCTCTCGTCTCAGGAGGCCCACCTTCCTTTCAAGGTTCTCTTCTCTCCCTGCGTCCTTGGCCCCTGCCCCTTCCTCTCTGCCTGTTCTGGAGCCTTTACTGGTCTGATCAGGTCTTGTTTTGTCTTTTCTTCGCCTCTAGTCTTTCCCTCCCTCTGCAGACTTCTCCCCTTCAGCTTATAAAGTCATCTACCTGCCTTCATTCTGAAGTCTTTCATTGCCTCGTGTCTTCCACTGGCTGTTGTACTACTTCTCCCTCCCCTTCTTCCTCAGTCTTTCAGAAAATGTCATCTGCACTTGCTTGTTTCTGTGCCTCCACTCACTTTAATATTTTCCCTTCATTATTTTATTAGTTATTGAATATAAAAGAAATCAATATATAAACACACATGCATAGTTATAAAGCATTAGTGAGATAGAGAACACCTGTGAACCTACCACCTGACCGAAGAACAAGGGTATTATCAATGCCATGGCTTCTACCCAGCTATTCCCTCCTCATCTTCTTGTGTGACCTGTAGAAATACCCATTGTAGAGTTAACCACCGTCCTCAATTTTGTGTTTGTTGTAACCTAGCTTTTTTGTGTGTATACGAAGTTTTATCACCCATACATGAATGTCTGAACAATACATTATTTAGTTTTGCTTGTTTCTGAGCTTTGTGAAAATGATATTATAGTGTGTTTAGTCTTCTGGGACTAGCTTTTCTCACTAGTACATTACATTTCTAAGATCCGTTGCTGTGCAGTGTGCCATTGTGGGAATGCAGCACAGTTTATCCATTCTCCTTGAAGGGTATGTGGTGCTGTGTAGGTTTTTGCAGTCTGTCCACTTCTATTGCCTCACCACTCTTCTGAAACTTTTTTTGTTTAGGCTTCCATGAATGCGAAAGGCATATCCTCTCTAATTCTTATTTTAATGGCCTCTCTACTACATTTTTTTTTTTAAGTAGCTAGATTGAGATATAATTCACATACCATACAATTCACAGGTATGTGCAGTCATCATCACAATCAATTTGAGGACATTTTCATCACCTGAGAAAGAAATCCTGTACCCTTTAGCTGTCACCCCCTTTTCCCCCATAACCCCCATGCCTAAGCAACTACTATGCTACTTTCTGTCTCTATAGATTTGCCTGTTGTGAACATATCATGTAGATGAATCTTTCTCTTCTTCCTGATCTCAGGGGGAAAGCTTTCAGCCTTTTACCATTAAGTAGGATGTTAGCTGTGGGTTTTTCATGCTCTTTATCAGGTTGAGGAAGTTCCCTCCAACTCCTAGTTCGTTGAGTGTTTTTATATGAAAGGATTTTAGATTTGGTCAAATGCTTTCCCTGTGTCTATTGACATGACCATATGTCTTTTATTCTGTTGATATGGTGAAGTACTTTAATTGGTTTTTGGTTGTCGAGCAAAACTTGGATTCCTGGGACAAATCCTACTTGGTCATGTAGTCTTTTTTTTTTTAATATGTTGTTGGATTTCGTTACCTACTATTTTGTAGAGGAATTTTGTGTCCATGTTCATAAGAGATACTGGTTTGTAGTTTTCTTGTGATGTCTTTTCTAGTTTGGGTATCAGTATAAAACTTGTCTCAGAATGAGTTGAGAAGTGCTTCCTTCCTATAAATGTTTGATAGAATTCAATGTTGAAGCCATCTGAGCTTGAGCTTTTCTTTTGGGAAAGTTTTTTTTTTTATTATTGTTAATTGAATATCTTTTCTTGCTACAGGTTGATTCAGAGTATCTATTTCTTCTTGAGTCAGTTTTGGTAGTTTGAGTCTTCCTAGGAATTTGTCCATTTCATTTAAGGTATCTGTTGGTATACAATTGTTCATGGTATTCCCTCATAATCCTTCTTATTTCTGTAAGAAAAGTAATAATCATCTTTCGTTTCTAATTCTAATAATTTTAGTCTTCTCTCTTTTTTCTTGATCGTTCTAGCTAAAGGTTTGTCAATTTCATTGGTCTTTTCAAAGAATCAGCTTTTGTTTTTGACAATTTCCTCTATATTTTATTCCCTGTTTTTCACTATTCCATTCTAACCTTTATTATTTTCTTTTGGGTGCGTTGAATTGTGTTCTCTAAAAGAAGTCCTGAGTCCTGGTACCTGTGAATGTGATATTATATGGAAATAGGGTCTTCTGCAGATCTAATTAGTTAAATTAAGGTGAGGTCCTACAGCATTATAATGGGCCCTGAATCCAATCACTGAATTTGTTATAAGGATACCATGTGAAGACACAGAGAAGAGAAAGCCATATGATTACAGAGACTGATTGGAGTGATGCCTCCATAAACCAAGAAATGCTAAGGATTGCCAGCACCCACCAGGAGGTAGGAGAGAGACATGGAACAGATTCTTCTTCAGAGTCCCAAAAAGGAAAATCTTGATTTCTAGCCTCTAAAACTGTGAGAGAATTACTTTCCGATGCTCAGTTTATGGTATTTTGTTACAGTCCTAGGACACTGATACACCTTCTTTCTGCTTGCTTTAGGTTTAGTTTAGTGTTCTTTTTCCAGTGTCTTAGGCAGAAGTTTAGATTATTGACTTGAGATCCTTCTTCCTTAATGGAGACATTCACAGCTGTAAGTTTCTTTCTAAGCACTGTCTTACCTGCATCCCATAAGTTTTGGTATGTTGTGTCTTCATTTTCATTCATCTCAAAGTATTTCCTAATCTTTTGATTTCTTCTTTGACCCACTGGTTATTTAGGAGTGTGTTGTTTAATTTCCGCATATTTGTGAGTGTCCCATATTTCTTTCTGTTACTGATTTCTGATTCCATTGTTGTCAGAGAACATACTTTGCATTATTTCTATTCTTTTAAATGAAGTGAGGTTAGTTTTATGATCTAACATATGGTGTAGCCGCGAGAGTGTTCCACGTGCACCTACCTGGAAAGAACGTATATTATACTGTTGTTGGGTGGAGGGTTCTGTAGATGTCAGTTGGGTCTAGTTGGTTTACAGTGTTTATGTTTTCTATCTTGTGATTCTGATAGCAGTTCCAATGTGTGTTTTATTTTCCCCCTACACCAAGCAAGTCTCAGGTACCAGCTGGGTGTCCTATAATTTAACTCAATTCTGAAACTGTCTCTCTGGAGATAGCATCAGATCCCACAGGTTAAGGGCTCAGTCCTTCAAGACTGGCCCCTTCGCCCACCCACTTCAGACACCTGTCACAAGTCCAGGTTGTCACCTGTGCTTGTGACCAGCCGGCTATAGATGGGAGGTTCCAGTAACCCCCTCTTTGGGTTTAATTTGCTGAGGGAACTCACAGAGCTCAGAAACATTTACTTATTAGATTGTCAGTGTATTATAAAAGGTTACAACTCAGGAATAGCATGATGGAAGAGATGCATTTGGCAAATTATGTGGGAAGGGGCAAAGAGCTTCCATGCTCTCTCTGGTCATGCTACTCTCCCCAAATCTCCACGTGGTCACCAACCTGGAAACTCTAGAAGACTAGTCCTTCCGGGTTTTTATGGAGGCACGAATGATTAAATCATTGGCTGTTGGTGACTGAACTCAATCTCCAGCCCCTCTACCCTCCCCAGAGGTCTGGGTGGGACTGAACTGTCTAACCCTGTAATTACCTCCCTGGTTCCCCTGGCAACCAGCTCCTATCCTTTGGTGCTCTAGGGCCTTTCCAGAAGTCACCTCATTAGCCATAACAAAAGACACCTTTTTCATCACTTTGGAAATTCCAAGGATTTTGGAAACTCTGTGCCAGAAAGGGAACAAAGACCAAATATGTATTTCTTATTATAAATACTATCACATATTTCTTGGTTGATCTTCTGCCTAGTTTTTGTCAGTTATTCAAAGTGGATGTGAAGTATCCAGCTATTACTGTTGAATTGTCTTTCTTTCCATTTCTGTCAGTTTTTGGTTCATCTTTGTTTGTATTGTTTTTAGATGCATATATTTATGACTTTTATATCTTCCTGATGGACTGACTTTTATCATTATAAAATGTACCTTTGTTTCTGATAACAGTGTTTATTTTAAAGTCTATCTTGTTTGATATTAGTGTCGACAAAAAAATTAATCAATAGTTGACCTAAGAAAGAAATGGAGAATTTTATCTGAGCTAACCTGAGGATTCTAACCCGGAAGACAGTCTCTGAGAAAGCTCTGAGGCCTGCTCTGCCCATTAGAGGTCAAAGCACAGTTGTGTAAGTTTTTGAGGCAAAGGTTATGTCAAATGACAGAATATTGACAGTTTACACAATCCAGATCTGCACTTACAAAGCAAGTAGTGGGTCATCATGGCCCCTCGGAAGAATAAGAAGGAAGGTTATCTCCTAAGGAGTCGTGACCCCTCACAGGATTAAGAAGGAATGCTATCTCCTATGGAGGGAGGTCCGGTTAACGCGCGCGCGGATACACAACACAGACCAAAGGGGGGAGGGAGGAGGCCCACACGGGCAGAGAACAATTTTATGTTTTAAACTTTTCTTGTCTTGCCATAAAATACGAGTTTTGTTTTGTCATTAGCAGAGCCACACCAGCTTTCTCGTGGTTGCCTTACGAGGGCTGCTAGGACCCCAGCCCTCTAATTCATGCTGTGCACAGCAGAAATGGGGAAGGGGTGAGGACACACCCGCCCTCTCTTTGAACGATTCTCCTCAGGAGCCCTGACAAACGACTTTTTCTTATATTTCATTCACCAGAACTTTGCATCCGTTTTCAACATTTTAAAATTAGAAGATTTTTAATGTGTAGAACTCTGGCTGCTTCCCTTCTCTTGGAAACTCTGGTGACCCCAGGCCATTTGACGGGAGCTGGGAGAAGCTGCCTTTTTTAGGTGGGGCATGGGCTCTCCGTGTGGCCACAAACCCTACCCCACCTGTCATGCTCACGTAGCTCAGTGCCTGCTCTTGGTAGGTTTTAAAAACGGAGTAAATTTGAAGTGGCTGGCATCCTGCCTAGCACTAGAAGGCCGCTCCAAGGAGCAGTGGTACAGAATGGAAGGCTCTTATAGGTGGAAGGATGGCAGGAAGGTATTAGCCAAAAAGAGAGGGGGGGGGGAATT
Source organism: Kogia breviceps (assembly GCF_026419965.1). Taxonomy (NCBI): domain Eukaryota; kingdom Metazoa; phylum Chordata; class Mammalia; order Artiodactyla; family Physeteridae; genus Kogia; species Kogia breviceps. Next base: position 16,564,607 of record NC_081325.1, read on the forward strand.
ATTTGGGGCCAGGACATATTTGTCAGGGGTGGGGGGAGGGAATGGCAGTGATCTTTATCATGCAGATTATCTCACTAGTGTTGATTAGGAAATTTCAGATTGACTGTCTTAAAGGTGACCTTTCTGAGGGGTTGAAACTACAATTAAGTCTTGATTTGCTGCAGTGGGGGGCAAATGTCTGCATTTGAGGCTTGTTATTTCGTTTTTTTTTTTTTTAATTTAATTTTTTCTTTTTTATACAGCAGGTTCTTATTAGGGGGCTTGTTATTTCTTTTTAACTGTAGTATTTGAGCCTAGACTGCTGGCTTGGAGGGAAAAAGGAATGGGTAAGTGAAGGAGGAGAGAGACAGCTTTGCATGGGGCTCCTTCTGGATGCTGGATATCTGTCTGAAAGTTTAGCAGTCCACGTTTGATAGCAAGCAAATAAAGTAAGCTGGTTGCGGTACGCTCTGTCATTCATTCATTCAACAAATAGTCACTGAGAAACTTTAACACACAAGCACTGTTTTCGTGCTGGGAATATAGCTGTGAGTGAAGAAAATAGACAGTTCCTACACTTGTGAAACTTACATCCTAATTGGAGAGACAGTAAACAAATCAGTAAAATATATGTTATTATATCCGGCAGTAGTTGCGCACTCTGGAGAAAAATAAGTAGGAAAGGACCATAGGAAGTGGGAATGTTTGAAATTGTACCCAAGATAGTTGAGGAAGCCCCTGAGAAGGTGACATTTGAGCAGGGGCATTAGAAGGAGAGGAAGTGAGTCATCTGGATACGGGGGGTTTGGGGCAGGGATATTTGTTAGCAGGGGTGGGGGTGGGGGTGGGGTGCAGTCGAGACAAAGGCCCTGAGGCAGGAGCGTGCCTTTGTGCCAGGAGCAGCAGCGTCCGAATGGTCTTAGCAGAGGAGTGAGGAGTGTGAGGATAGGCTGAAAGGGAGAGGGAGAGGGGCCACCTCCACCAGTTCTTCTAGGTCATTGTAAGGATTTTAGGTTTTTCTCTAAGTACGTGAAAACCCCCTGGAGGGTTTTTAGGGGAACCTCATCATTTCCACTTTTTTTTTTTTTCTTTCCCCCCTCTGGCTTTTGTTTTGAGAATTGACTTTAGGGAGGTAAAAGCAGAAGCCTGGAGGTCACTGAGGAGATTATTTTAGTAATGCGGGTGAGATGTGCTGGTGGTGGCCTGGACCGCCTTATAGTGGGGCTGCTGAGAAGTGGTTGGATGCTGAATGTATTTCGGACATGGAACCGACAGGATTTGCTGAACGCTTATAGGTGATTTTGAAAGGAGGATATGATTCTCATCCAGGATGAACGCAAGGGTTTTCTTTCCTGAGCGAGCGGAAGGGAGGAGTTGTCATTTACTAAGATGGGGAAGACTGGAAGAAGCAGGGAGAGGGCTTGTGGACTAAAAAAAAAAAGGCACAGTGTGAGAGCAGTGAATTGCAGTGAATTGCAGTGTTATTCGGGGACCACACTGAATTCTCTAGACCAGGAGACAGCCTCTCAGTTTACTCTGAGGAACTGTTCCAAAGAGGCAAGGGAAGAGCCAGGATATATATATATATATATGAATTTTTTGCTGGAAAAAACATGTAGTCAAATATAAAAAGATCACAGCTAATCACAAAGCACAGACTTCTCAAGTTAATGATTTTAGTGCTTTTCTTTGCATGGGAAGATGCAAGAATCTGGGCTCATTGAAATTTTTCCTTAGATATGCATCTTAACTGTCTCAGGGCTAGCATATCCAAAACACAGAATGTTTCCTGTTTTTCTCCAGCCTGAATTCCCAGCAGCATGCACTTTCGGTGGGTGACTGCAGGTGCTTATGCCTTGATCCGTGTAGAACTTGAAATGGCAGGCGACAGTTTTTTTTCTTTAGGGACATCATATTGGGAGCTCAGTTTTAGACAAGTTAACATTTGAGATGCATATTAAATATCTAACAGGAGGTGTTAGTTAAGCTTTGGGGTCCATAAGTGCGGAGTTTGGGAGTTACTGGCTATAGATGGTATTTCTTTCTTTCTTTCTTTTTTTAAATATTTATTTATTTGGCTGCACTGGGTCTTAGTTGCGGCACGCGGGATCTTTGCTGTGGTGCGCGACCTCAGTAGTTGTGGCCCGTGGGCTCTAGAGCACATGGGCTTGGTTGCCCTGCGACATGTGGGATCTTACTTCCCGGACCAGGGATTGAACCCATGTCTCCTGCATTGGAAGGTGGATTCTTAACCACTGGACCACCAGGGAAGTCCATATAAGGTGATATTTCTTCTGGACTGAATGAGATCACAGGGAGTACAGATAGGGAAGAAAGCCGAGGGCTGAGCTGGGAGCCACTCAGCCCTCAGAGGTCTGGGGACTAATCTCTTGTGAAGCTCCTCGTCCTCTGAGGGGCAGCTGCCAGGGGGTAGGAGGAAAACCAGGAGCTGTGGGCACTTGGAGGCTGACCTTGGGGTCCTTACAGCTCAGCAGGCTCTAATCAGGTGGCTGCATGGTTGAGATGTCTGCAGGTTCTTTTCTGATCCTTTGTTTCAGGAAGCAGCGAGCAGCCTCATCACTGGAGAGGGAGGAGGGGGGTGGGAGTGGAGGTCTGAGGAGCAGGGAGGGTGTGGGACCCCGGCCGGGAGGGTGAGAACCAGGGAGATGGAGCTGGACTGCCGGTGGCACCAAGGCTTCTCCAGGTTAGTGGTCAGGAATCAGAGCGTGGCCAGCCAGCCTGGGCGTGTTGTATTTTATCCTTGCCGAGCTCCGAGGAGACAGACCTGGAGAGTGTGGGAACTTAAGAGGTGAGCAGCATTGGCCCCAGATAAGGGGGGGCAGCCAAGGAAGTTGAAGGTACATGTGATTCACTGCAGAGTCCGAGGGTTGGCTTTGACTCTTTGATAGAATCTCCGTGTTTCTCTTTTTGGCCCCATGCAGTCTCTTCCTAATGTGGAATTACTATCATTTTTTTCCCTCTGGGCTGTTCAGCCACGTGCAGTTTCGTTGAAGAGCACTGCCTCCGGTGAGCTTGCCTAGGTGGCGTTTTGTATTTGCTTTTTGTTTCCTGTCCTGCTCACAAGCTAGTATAAAAGTCACGCCGCGCTAGCTGTTTCAGTCTCAGAATGGCCAGTTCCCGGGGGCGCACGGAGCAGACCCCACAGCCCACCAGTCCTTCCCTTGGCAAGTCCTCCTTCACCCCCAGCATCTCATGTCGGAGTGGTTTCTTTCTACTTCAACACTCTCCGCTACTGGTCTTCTCTCTGAACTTGCTAATAAACTCCCGAGGGCAGAAAGTGCCTCTTGTGTTTTCCTTTGCAGAAGCACATAAATGCTAACTTATCTTCAGTGCTCCCATTCGTGCTCTGCGGTGTATGGGAACCTTCCGGGCCACTGCTTCCCGGCACACAGCTTAGTGTCAAGTTCTGTCCTCCTGTCCCATCGCGGGATCCCTGCTCCTTGGGAGGACTGACCCAGGGTTCTTTGTGAGACGCCTCCCGCTGGATGGAGCCAGGTAATCTCGGTGAATGCTGAAATATCTGAGCCAGATGCACCTCCTCCAAGCGGGGTCCTTTGTCCCCGAGGTTCATGGAAACAGGAGCCGCCCATCTGCCTCTGGGCCCAGGCTTCTCGTGTTATAATAGGATCGCTTAGGGGACACCAAAGCGATTTTTCTTTTTATACAGAAAAGATTCACAGCCTGGGGAGGTGGGTAGGAGAGAAACAAGATACATTTTACTTTGGAAAGTTGCTGAAAAACTTTGTACAGGTGGGAGGCAAAATATTTTAGTGCAAGGAGACACTTGAAGCCTGGTAGTTCTAGAAGGGATGCGAGACCCTAATGGAGTTTGTCCTTGCATCGTGATGAGGATGAAAATCCGCCATGAACCACCATGAAAATCCAGTCTGTAGTCCAACTCAGTGAGCGTTTGTTTAACATCTGATATTGGTTCATCACGTCGTTAAATCTACGGGCAGATAAGACATAAGGACCTTGTCTTCTAGGAGCTTACGTGTTTCCTCGTGTTGGGAAAATTAGTAAAGGAGTCTTGCTCAGGTTTCAGAGGCAGAAGCAGGCCTCTGCCAGACCTGTGACCCTGCCCGGACTGCACGCCTGCTCGCACACCTAACAACTGCTGCTAGCAAGTCAGGTGGCCCTTACGAGCAGAAAGGGAGTGGGTCTTGGAATTTCTTAAGCCCTGGGGACCTGGCCAGTCCTGCGGGGTCTGGAACATGTTATGACTCACATGGTGAAACCAACAGCGTTGCTGAAGTGTATCCAGAGCTGCATTTTTGCACGCAAACTGATGATATCCATTTGCGGCCTGGGATTATAAACGGAGCCCCCAGAACTCCAATCTGAAGTCTCACCCGTGGGGTGGAGGCACCGCCCGGGACCCTCCTTCCCAACTGTGGCTCCAGATTGCCGTCCCTCGGGACTTCCCAGCTGCTGTTTGGATCTGGAAGTAGGTGTCGGCCCAATTCAGTGATGTATACTCTGTTGTGTGTCTCTAATATTCTTACTGCTTTCCTTCTAATGATTGTATATTAAAATTAAGTTTAATCACCTTTCATTAAAGAATTGATTAAAGCTGTTTATTTTTGTGTAGTGAGCGGTTATTTTGCCAGTGAATTCAACGAACCTTAAAACCGAAAGCAGGGGAGCCTGTGCTCCGCCACGGGAGAGGCCACAACAGTGAGAGGCCCGCGTACCATTAAAAAAAAAAAAAAAAAAAACGAAAGCAGACTTTTGACAAAACACCTGGTGTTGAGTGCATGCTTGGCCAACTATGGACTTAGCTGAGTGCATTCTCAGTGGAGGGAGAAGACTGGTTCCCCAGTAATACCTGCCAGGTCTGTGGTGTTGGCTTTAGTGATACTAGAATTCAGATAAGGGAGGGAGCCCCACCAGGCTGGGTGGAGGCGACTCCCTGAGAGGCAGGACTTAAGGGATAAGGAGGATCAGATGGAGAAGGAGCGGGAACCTAGGGGTCAGGTGTGAGGAGAGCGGATGGTGCCAGAAAGGGGAGTTTGGACTTGATTCTCTAGTCTGGGAGCCTGGCTCATGTCCTGGCTGTTTTGCAGGTCCCTTAGATCCCAAAGGAACCAGGGTGAATCCACCATTTCCATCCCCAGAATTGCCCCCCGCCCAGTTCCTCCTCCTCTCTGCCAAACTGGAAGTAGCATCGTCACCCTCAGGTCCTCTCTTGCGCCACCTGCTGTGATCGCTTGATCTCAGAGCCCCGAGGGCCTCCTCCTCTGCTATTAATCCCACTCTGCTATTATTCATTTTCTCTGCTCCTTGTAACTCTATAATCCCCCCTCCTCTGAGTCCTCCTGCCTGCCCAAACTATTTCTAAATCACAAATGTAATCATGTCAAGTCCTCTGCGTTAAAACGGGTGGTTCTCTCCCATCCACAGGATAAAGTCTAAACTTCCCACCCTTTACAGCCTAACCTGGCCCAGCCTTCTTCTTCTGGCTGTGTGTTCTGAGTGACCATTTAGGAGAAGTAAAATTATTTTACAGTAAAGTATTCAAATCTTCCATAGTTATTGTGCTAACAATAAGCACTAAGAACATATGAGGCCAACATACTTTCCTTATTAACTATTCATAGCTATAGCACAGAAGCAGATAACGATCCTGTATCACCAAGGAAAAATTGAACTAAGAGTAGGAACTCATATTTGAAAAGATAACAGAAAGATAAATGACCTTTGGGGAGGATTTCCACCCAAAATGGTAAAAAAAAATTTTTTTAATCTGGTGCTCAAAGACATGGAAACACACTTATGATGCCCCATAAAGGAAATGTGAGGGGGTCCACAGGCATACATAGCTCCTGACAGGTCCTATCAGGAAACATGAACGCCGTAGGTAAGGAAGTAGGATTTGAATGATCATGGGTACACCAGGCTCATCCACGCTGACTCCTGCATGGGTTTGGGGGCCGAGGTCCTTGGCATCAAGCGTGCCTTTCCTTTTTGGGTCACTGACTTGAATGGCATTTCTTGGTAGTGGAGGTGGATTCTTTTTTGAGCACATGGAAGGTAAGGCGACTCAGACACAGCTGGGAGCTGGCTGCCCCGAGCGTGTTTCAGAAGTGGAAGCAAACAAGTCGTTACATCTCCACGGACTAAATGAGAGGCGGAAGAATTAAGGAAGAGTCTTGAAGGACTGACCCGTGGGCAATGGACCCGTGGTGAGCCCACCGTCTCTCAGAGAGGACAGGTCTCTTGGTCAGGAGTTCTTGGGGGGCAGTGATGGCAGTTTTAATGGGGGAGGAGGGGTGACTGTAGGCAGCCCATAAAGAGGCAGAGCCCACAGCAACCTTGAACAGAAGGGGACGTGATTGTAAATGCCCTCTTCTGGGGCGCGCCCCTGCGACCCCCTCTTCCCCGACTAAGAGCACATTCAGCTCGGCGGAATAAGCCAGGACACAGAGGAACTGTTCTACCAACTGACTCAATTCCGTCCTCAGTGTGGACACCCTGCACTTACTTGCTGCAGGAGGTGCTGCCAGGGCTGGCGGCTGGCAGAGCTGTTCCTCCCATGGGGGATGAGGTCGCCTCCTTCCTGTGTCTGAGTGGGTGAGGGCGGGAAAGTAGGCGGGGCTGCCCGACAGAGCGCGAGGCTCCCTGATTGCCCCGCTGTCTATACGCCACCGGCCACCCTCGTGTGTCTCCTTCCCTTAATCCTCTTGTGGAGCAGCGGGTAGCCTCGGAAGCCTGAACTGTCTGTGTCTTAGTTTCCGACGGTTCTGCCGCATATAAGATACAGATGAGGGCTTCCCTGGTGGCGCAGTGGTTGAGAGTCCGCCTGCCGATGCAGGGGTCGCGGGTTCGTGCCCCGGTCCGGGAGGATCCCACGTGCCGCGGAGCGGCTGGGCTCGTGAGCCGTGGCCGCTGGGCCTGCGCGTCCGGAGCCTGTGCTCCGCAATGGGAGAGGCCACGGCAGTGAGAGGCCCACGTACCGCAAAAAAAAAAAAAAAAAAAAAAAATACGGATGAGTCTTGTCAGCGCATGAGTTTCTAAAGTCAGCTCTTAGTGAAGTCAAGCTGTTGGTCCAGGGGAGAACAAAGCTGCAGGAGACATGGAACTCTCTTACACCTTCTTGAAAAAGCAAGTCATGTTGCCTGGGAAATCCTTTTCTCCCCTAGTAATCTGCACGCCGCCAGCGCTGGAGCTATGGAAGAGGCAGCTGAAGTTATTCCAAGAAAGCGCTCGAAGTTTGGTAGTAAAAGGAAGTGACATGTCTCCTTTGCCTCCAGGCTGTTCTCTTGGGGAGCGCACAGGGCCAAAAGGAAACCGCTCAGTGTGGGGGCGTGATTGCGTGCTGGGCTCCTGTACACGCCGGCTGGGTGTCCCAGCAGCACTGGGTACGCGCGGGGCCGTGTGCAAACACCCCCAGTGCCGGGTGCAGTGGATGAGTGAGAGGATGCCAATTGGTTTGATAGGGGTAGATAAACAAGAGCAAATATATATACAGCGGTGTGCAGCCTGCTCAAGTTCCTGAAGGCTTGGCTGGCAGCCTCTCCCGGGCTGGCTCCGGGGCAGAGGGGAACCTGCGCAACTCGGCCTCCGAGTTAGCCTCCCCTCTGCTAGTTAGGGGGACGCTTTTCGAGCGTTTTCTTCTAACATGACCAAATAGCCTGGAGAAGGTGAACTGCTGTTGTGCGAGGTGAAGCTGTGACTGTGAACACGCGATGGAGAGAGCTGGGGGCCAGACGCCCGGGAGCCCTGAGCCGTCCTTCCTGGTGACTCTGGGTGACCCTCAGGTGACCCTGCTGTCTGTCCACAAGCGGTGGTCCTTCAGGAGGAGCCCTAGGGCCACGGGCTCCTCCAGGCCAGTGATTTCGGAGGAGGAATGCTCTCCCCCATCAGAGAAGGGAGAATTTTCACAGAAAGTTTTGAATGAAACACAGGAGGTCAGTTCCAAGCAGGTGAGTGCCGTTGGAGAAGGGCTGAAAAGCCAGGAGGGCTTTTCATAAAAAAAAGCTCCAGGTTATAGACGGAGGTTTCCCGCGTGTCTCATGTCAGAGGGGCCGGGAGCAGCTCTGGGGTAGGGAGTGAGCCAGGAGTCCAGGGGAATTTTCCAGGGATTAAGTCCATGGTAGATAAATCTTGGGTTTTATTTTCAGGATATTTTGTAAACCTTTTTTTCAGGATTTTTTTAAATTTAATTTTATTTTATTTTGCGGTATGCGGGCCTCTCATGGCCTCTTCCGTTGCGGAGCACAGGCTCCGGACGCGCAGGCTCAGCAGCCATGGCTCACGGGCCCAGCCGCTCCACGGCATGTGGGATCTTCCCGGACCGGGGCACGAACCCGCGTCCCCTGCATCGGCAGGCGGATTCTCAACCACTGCGCCACCAGGGAAGCCCTTTTTCAGGATATTTTGTAAACCTCTGTGGTGCACAAGTTTCCCAAAACGCGTATCAGACAAAAATGGATCTTTTCCCCCTTTTTATTTTTTAACATGTTTACCTTATTTTGTTATTTTTCACATTTCAGCTAAATAAACATTTTGAAAGTGTTGCTGCCCAATGACCCCTCTCTTCTTAAGCAAATGAAAGGTTTGTTAACCCAAACCTCAGGTCATGTTCAAAAGCAGGGCAGTGTAACTAACGCTTTGTAACAATGGTGCTTCAGCAGCATTTCTGGGTGGGACCGGTGGTCTGTGTGGGGTCCTTTTCATTGACATGAGTATATGGAAAAGAAAAATACTACTTAGATATAAAGGGAAGTTTTCATAAGTCCTTTTTGCTCCTTGAAGAGTTATTTTTGTTTCTTCTGGTGTTAGATGTTTAAAAAGTCTTTAAAAGTAAGGGAAATTTTGTGAGTTGTGGCGCACGGGCTTAGTTGCTCCGCGGCACGTGGGATCTTCTCGGGCCAGGGCTCGAACCCATGTCCCCTGCACTGACAGGAAGACTCTTAACCACTGCGTCACCAGGGAAGCCCAGTTGTATGAATTTTTCATGTATTTTGAACATTAACCCTTTATCAGAGATATGGTTTGCAAATATTTTATTCCGTTCTGTAGGCCGTCTTTTAATTTTGTGGATTGTGTCTTTTGCTGTGTAGAAGCTTTTTCGTTTGATGTAGCTCCACTTGTTTATTTTTTGTTTGGTTGCTTGTGCTTTCTGTGTCATATCCAAAAAATCATTGCTAATACCCAGGTCAAGGAGCTTTTTTCCCTATGTTTTCTTCTAGAAATTTTATGGTTTCTGGTATTGCACATAAGTATCTAACCCATTAGAGTTAATCTTTGTGAGTGGTGTAAGACAGGGTCCCAATTTCATTCTTTCATTCTACATGTGAATACCAGTTTCCCAGCACCACTTATTGAAAAGACTGCCTTTTCTCTGTTAAGTATTCTTAGCTCTCTTATCAAATATTAATTGACTGCATATTACTTTTTTTTGAAAAGGTTTATCAACCACTTAAATTTCTTTTACTGAGGATTATTTTAAGTAGCAAGTTCCTATCGTGCATTTATAGATTAGCATAAATTATAAATATTAAGTTTATACCTAAGTCTTTCAAAGGAATATTTGTTTTCTGTACAGCTGGTCATACCTATAATTCTAGGTAGAAACCACCACCTTCATTAGCCATTATAGTGTACATTTCTGTGTGATAAAATAATGGCATTATTTCATAAAATCTGATGATCATATGCAATTTATCAATAATAATAATTAACAAGAGGAATAATCCCAAGTTCGTTGACTTCCATCACATAATATAAATACCCAAATTAACATTGTTTGTGTGATTTTTTTTTTTTCTAACCAGTCATAACATTGCATATATCTAACGTAGGTCTTTTATATCATGATCTTACCATCATTCTGGGAAATGCCTAGGGAATTATGACCTTATGGTTCTCACTCAGACTATTTCACTCAAATGTAAAAAAATGTTCTAAGATAATGACAGTTGCTTGATAGTGACAGGCCTGCTATTTAAAATTTCTTTGTTTGGGAGAGGCTTGAAGTATAGAGTGTTATCAGAGAAGATTCCGAAGCAGAAAAAAATGCCGTTAATTGGTAAGTGTCTGATGGAATAATTGTGACAATAGGTGTAAGTTAAAAGCAATGGAATTCTCTGGAACAGCTGATAGTGAAGCTGTGTGGAGTGAGATTGCGAACGGGGTTTCTGAGGTACTATTGGGAAGTGCTTCTTGGAGAGCTCTTAGGGTTTGTGAGTTTCTAAATTTTATTTTTTTTGTACGTGGGAAACAACCTATGTTGTCTGTATGTGTTGAGGTTTGTTAATTTTATTTGTTGTTAATTTTATTCTCTTTTTTTCTCCTGGGCAAATAATGATACAGTGCATTCAGTTTTTCAGTAAGGGTTTATATTTTTCCTCATCGTGGTCAAGAGAAAGAAACAGGCGGTAAATGGTCATTTGTGTGGAATTTCCCAGGAAGTGCACAGTGAACAGCAGGGCTGGGGGTGGCCCTGCGGCCAGAGGTCAGGCTGGAGCCCACACAGTCCAGGCACACCGTGCGCCCTCTTCGGTGTTTGAACTAATGCCTGAGTTTTGGCTTGTTTCTTCAGTAGACAAACTGTAAGTAATTCTCACTGGAAGTTCTTTCTGGACCTTTGTGAGCCAGTGTTAAAGGACAGTTTGGAGGGGTTGAGGTGGGCGTGGGGGAATATGTACACGAGTTTTAATGGTTAGTTCTTATCAGTAAAACGGTGGAGAATAACAAGTTCCCTACCTATTCCCTGGACTGCTTTTGAAGATCGAATGAGGCCATGTTTGTCTTCAGAGTCAATCATTTTCAAACATTGATGACGTTAGCCTTTTAAGTCCTCTTAGCATTCAGGCCTCCCCGCAGAACCGGGGTGGGCGTTATTGTTACCTCCTTTTACACCTAAAAACCCTGAGGCTTGGATTTGCTCAGACAAGGCTGGAACGCCTACCCAAGACTGTCAGACATCCCTTCAAGAAGTTCACAACCAATCGGAAGGGCCGATATTTAAACACATAGATGTGAAAATGTTCTTTAGAGGACAAAGCCGTGTAGACATATGTCATCTGTTCATCACTGCTGTCATCTTTATCACAGTGACACTGTTGTCGCTGCTTATGTCAGTGTGGTTTAACAAAACATTTTCTTCCTTGCCTTAGAGAAACTGAAAAACCACATTTGTTTTCTGGTATAAAAGTAGTACTTGTCTGTTTTTTTTCATTCAGGTTTTACCAATTGGAAAGTATATACAGATAGTGAAAAATCAGAACGTCATAACTCACCCGTAGATAACCTCAATTTTATGTATTAATACCTAAGTGTGTATTCGCTTAAATCTTTATATGTACAGGTTTAACACGGGTACATTGATTCTTCCTCAGTGGGGGTCTTTCGGGCTCTTAGCGACCGACACCCATTTGCCTGGTGTGGTTTGGGTGGGATCTTTCCTTGAGTCAGTCACTTCTGAACCTTCTTCCCCATGAATCTCCAATGTCCAGAGAACTCTCAGATACGAATAGAGCAGAGGGGCTTCCCTGGTGGCACAGTGGTTAAGAATCCACCTGCCATGGGTTCGATCCCTGGTCCGGGAAGATCCCACATGCCGCGGAGCAACTAAGCCCGTGCGCCACAGCTACTGAGCCTGCGCTCCAGAGCCCACGAGCCACAACCACTGAAGCCCATGTGCCTTGAGCCCGTGATCTGCAACAAGAGAAGCCACCGCAATGAGAAGCCTGCGCACAGCAACGAAGAGTAGCCCCCGCTCACCGCAACTAGAGAAAGCCTGCGCGCAGCAACAAAGACCCAACGCAGCCAAAAATAAATTAAATTTAAAAAAGAGAAAAATAGAGAAGAGAACAGATACGAAGGGTTGCGGGCCAGGCCCAGACCCAGGCTGACCAGTGATCTTAGCCACACCCTCACCTCCATGCTGTGCTCACTCACCTGGATGTAGCCTGTTGTTACCTGATAGGTAGTGCTGGGGAGGAAGACGTTTTCCTCTACCTTTCTGGGTTCTTCTGGCTGGTCCAAGAATGAAGTTGACAAGAGACAGATTAACAGGAGAAAGTCAAACATAAATTTAACAACGTGAATACATGGGAGAGACCAAGAAAAATTAACTCACCAAGGTGGCCGAAGCCCACACCTTAAATGCCATCCTCAGCCAAAGACAGGAGAGGATGTTGAGAGTGGGGAGAGTCAGTTAGGGCAAGTTACCAGGAAAAGCACAGTAAACAAGGGTGATTGTGGTACACATTTCAGTCATTTCCTTCTCCACTGATAAATCGAGTTTCTAGAGATGTGGTCAGCCTCCTCTTCCAGGGACAGAGCGGGAGATACCCTTACAAATGGAGATTTCCCTTACCAAATATAAGTGTTTCTTACAAAAAGGCAATTCCTACTCGGTTTTCAGGGCCCTCTCAGCGTCTGCTGTTTACCAGAAAATCACTCGCTTAAGACTATATGCCAAAGAGATGTATTTTAGGGTGGTAAATTCTGCTCCCCTATAGTATATATAGTATGTGGCTGTTTTTCTGTTTTCTTCATTTTGCTTTTCAGCATTGTAGCCTCTTCCCGTAATTAACATGGCTGAAAAGAAAAAGTAACCTTCCAATTTCTTTTAAAAAAAATAGAAAGCCTGCTGGACTTTGGGCTGGGTTTAGATCCCAGCTCCGTTATTTACATAACCTTGGATGAACCTCTGAGTCTGTTTCAGCAGTAAAATGGTGTTAAGAATATCTACTCACAGAATTATCTTGAGCAGTAGGGATATAAAATGCCATCCTCATAAAGTAACGCCCAGAATCATTAACTACTTGCTACTATTGGGTCTGTGTACCTATGAAGAAAAGCAGGACCTTTCTGTATTTTGAATTCCATGAAAGTTCAGGTGGATAGGGTTGTATGGGGTGGAGGTTTCATATACTGGAAAAGTTGCAGGCACGTATAATATTTTTGCCTCATAAGTTGTGAAGGGTGTTCCATATCCTTCAAGGTGAAAGAAGTCTCAGGATAGGTGGGTGAGTGGTATCCCATTTAAGGATGATGGAGATCCACCTGTAACTAAGAGAGCTCAGAAGTGGCTAATGGTTCTCCCCTTGTACATGTAGTAGTATTGCTCTTTGATTTGTGATTGTGATCCCAGCCATTTTCTACAAGGCATGTCATTTCTGGGCTTTGCCGTTTCAGTCTGGCTTTGAAAACTTTCATTACAACATACCACCCCATTTCCAATTTCTTCAAACTAGACTGGCCTATCTGAAGGTCTCATTTTCCTTTCCTGGCTCCATCTTAGCAAATCAAGAGTTTGTATACCTTTCCCTATCTTTTCATTTAAAAGCCCTGGTACTCTCAGCAAATTCCTTGGGACCAGGCCGCCCAGAGAGGTGGCAAAGAATTGAAATTCACTTTTGGATTCCTCTCTGTGGAATTACCCTCTTCCCTGGTGTTTCCAGGCGCTTCTCAACCTCCTGCCTGCCGTACGAATAGTTTACTGAAAATTCAGAAGCCAGCAACCTGTTGTTGGGCCTGCAGAAGAAGTCCCCAGTGTTTGTCCTCAAGGAGTGTATAATTTAGTGGGACGTAGACAACACTGGGACTTCTACCACGTTTTCCCTGGACACACAGTCTGTGTACCCTGGGCCCACTCTCCAATGTCCATTGCTTCTGATGAGCCCTTAAACCTAGACATGTTTCTTTGTTTGAACTCAGTAGGGGAGTTTTTCCCCACCCCAGAGATTGTCTTCATTGAAGAACGGAATTAAAATCCCAGTATGTGTGTACACTTAAAAACGATCCAGGGCTTCCCCGGTGGCGCAGCGGTTGAGAGTCCGCCTGCCGGTGCAGGGGACACGGGTTCGTGCCCCGGTCTGGGAGGATCCCACGTGCCGCGGGGCGGCTGGGCCCGTGAGCCATGGCCGCTGAGCATGCGCGTCCGGAGCCTGTGCTCCGCAACGGGAGAGGCTACAACAGTGAGAGGCCCGCGTACCACCAAAAAAAAAAAAAAAAAAAAAAAAACCAATCCAGATACCCGACAACTATTATGAGATTGCTCCTAAACCAACAGGTACGCTGGTGTTTCATAAAGTTATGTTATTTGCAAAGCTTTGTCTTCCGTAACTGCTTGTCTTTAGAAGCCTGCCTGTGTAGAAGGGAGACCTCTGAGTATTATTTGCTACAAACAAATAGCTTCCAACACTTCTGCAAACTCCTTTAGCAGGAACGTAGAATCAATGATCCAGGGATTAAGAGCTAGCTTTGCGGCTTGGGTTTGGTGAGTTGTAGCTCGACCTGGGACGGAGAAAAATAGGTTGGGTAGTAAATCATTAGGGATTTGTTTTTCCAGCAGACTGGGTGATTGAGAGTTATGTCTTATAAGGAGGTAACTTCTGCTTTACTAAGATACTGTATTGAAGTATCTAAATATCTTTAGAATATCTTCTTAGTTTTTCCTGTATCTTTTTTTTTTTTTTTGGCCACACCACGTGACATGCAGGGTGTTAGTTCCCTGACCAGGGATTGAACCCAGGCCCCCTGCAGTGGAAGTGCAGTTTTAGGCACAGTCTTTCCCCCTGACCTGCATCTTTTTTCAGTTAAGTAAGTATTTAATTCATACCGGTTACAATCAAGTCACCGCTGCGGATGTATCTCCTTTATGCTCACATTCTTTTAACTTAATGTTTAAATTAATTATATTTTAGAATTCAGTAATACACGTACATTGTACAGTAAGTTGTACAGTGAAAAGTAACTCTTCCTTCCCGCTCCTGTACCCCAGCTGCCTGACCCCTTCATCTGCCCAGTCCACAAACTCTGTACCAGCTTCTTATATATTCTTCCAAAGGTAACTCCATACATGCATAAACATCTGCATATGTAATATTCCTTTTCTCTCACAGACAGTGCTAGCATGCTGTGATAGACATATTTTGGTGGCCCTCCCAGTGCACTCCACCTCCTTGTATGTAAGCACTAATGTAATTCTCTCCCACATTGACTGAGCTTGGCCACGTGACTGGCTTTGGCCAATGGTGGATTAGCAGGTGTGCTGCAAGCAGAGGCTTGCTAAGTGCTTGCACACTGGGACTTGTTCTCTGTGAACGCTAACTATTGTGACACTCCCTCTCAGAACCCAGAAACCCCCAACTGTGAGGTGCCCAGCCTAGCCATGTGCAGAGGCTACATGGAAGAGGGCCAAGGTCCCTGCCAACAGCAGCCACCATCCACCTGCCAGCCATGTGATGAATGAGCCCTCTTCTTGGAAGTGGAACCTGCAGCCCCGTTCAGGCCACCCCAGAGACAAGCTTTCCCTGCCAAACCCTGTCCAAGTTGAAAAACTGGGCTGTCATGGTAAGCCACTAAGTTTGGTTTGTCATGAGCAGCAGATAACCGAAATACTAGATGCACTGTATATTCTTTTTTCTTGTAAAAGATTTATTTATTATTGATTTAATTTATTTTTGGCTGTTTTGGGTCTTGGTTGCAGCACGCAGGATCTTTGCTGAGGCGTGCGGGATCTTTCGTTGCGGTGCGTGGGCTTCTCTCTAGTTGCGGCATGTAGGTTTTCTCTTCTCTAGTTGTGGTGCGCAGGCTCCAGGGTGCGTGGGCTCTGTAGTTTGCGGCTCACGGGCTCTAGTTGAGGCGCACGAGCTCAGTAGTTATGGTGCATGGGCTTAGTTGCCCCGTGGCACGTGGGATCTTGGTTCCCTGACCAGGGATCGAACCCGAGTCCCCTGCATTGTAAAACAAATTCTTTACCACTGGACCACCAGGGAAGTTCCTGGATGCACTGTATATTCTGTGCCTTGCTTTTTTCACTGAACTATACATTAGACACCAGTCTATTTCACTGTTTATAGAGTTGCCTCATTCTGTTTAAGAGCTAGATAGTATTCCATTGTACATTTGTGCAGTAATTTATCAGCCTCTATTTATGGACATTTATGTTGTTTTCAACCTGTTGTAGCATCTGATATCTTTGTTGCATGCTTCCTTTTGCATGCAAACAAATATATTTATTGCCTAAATTCTTAGAGCGTCACTGGGTCAAAGAATAAGTGAATTTGTTATTTTAATAGATATTGCCAAGTTGCCCTCCCAAGAGGTAACATTCCCACTAACCCTGGGGAATGAGTCAGTGGGTGCCAACTTGAATGGCAAAGACCGTGTCAACCTCACATGTGAGGCTGGAATGTTATATTTCTCCTTTAATGTTGCTTTTCATATATTGAGAAGCCATTTGCATTTCCTTTTTTAAAAATTTATTTATTTATTTATTTATTTATGGCTGTGTTGGGTCTTCGTTTCTGTGCGAGGGCTTTCTCTAGTTGGGGCAAGCGGGGGCCACTCTTCATCGCGGTGCGCGGGTGTCTCACTATCGCGGCTTCTCTTGTTGCGGAGCACAGGCTCCAGACGCGCAGCTTCAGTAGTTGTGGCTCACGGGCCTAGTTGCTCCACGGCATGTGGGATCTTCCCAGACCAGGGCTCGAACCCGTGTCCCCTGCATTAGCTGGCAGATTCTCAACCACTGTGCCACCATGGAAGCCCTGCATTTCCTTGTTGATGAACTGCTTTCTTTTTTCTGTTGGAATGTTGGCCTTCTTCTTTTTTGAAGGGGCTCTTTATATATTAAAGGAATTAGCTCTTAATTTGCTTAAGGTGAAAGCAAGTCTTTTTTTCTCTCGGTTTATCTTCTGCCTTGGTTTGAACAATTTGTTTTCCTCTTATTGTGGTTAGATATACCAAACTTTTATTTTATAGCTTCTGGATTTTCTTGCTTTTGTTTTGTCATATTTAGGCTTTCCCCACTCTGAGATTATAATAGATATTCTCCTATGTTTTCATCTAGTATTTTTATTATTTTGCTTTTTACATCTTCATCTTTGATCTGTCTGAAATGTCTTCTGATATATAGATTCCAAATTTATATTTTTCCAAATAGGTTTCCCAGATGTCTACCCAGTCATCCGTTAATACTGTTATGCCATGTCGTCCTTATCATATACATTTCTGTATTTACACCGTAGATAATTTCAGTATGTATTTTGAATCCAACAAATTTTTGAGTTGCTATCTCATAAATTACTTAATTATCCCCTTTTCTCTATTTTAAAATATTTTTTAAAAATTCCTTATAATTATTAATCCCAAACTAGCTTGTGATTTCCTCTGTGGATATACAAATGAATATTTTTAGTCTGTTTTAAAAGTTATTTAAACTTTCATCTTGTTAAGCTGCTCAAAATCCGAAGTTGGAAAGGTAAGCATTTTATGCACAGGGACAGAGAAGATCGATCCATGTAATCGAGATTCAGCTGAAGATGAGTAGGATTGTGTAGGTGTCGAGTGACATGCTTTTTCATCAGGTGCCGTATATAAAGGCCTGTGCCCAAACGTCTGAAGCAGGTAATAGTACCGGTATAAAAACTGTATCTAGTTAAGAGAGTGGTGAGACTGGGACCCTGCGAAAGGGAAGTTTTGCTAATAGAATGGCTGAGGCCACATCATGAGAAGAAATCAGGAAACTACACTTGAGCTGTGATACACTAAGAAAATGAACCCGTTTAATTTGGTGAAGCACATGTCGTTTTTAGGTAATGTCTACAGCGGCCCCGGGCACGTGGCGGGGCAGGGACTCAGCGGAGGCCGCACTAGAAGTGCCTTGTTCAGCCCAACTTCCTGTTCCTCCAGCTTTCCCCGTCCCGTTCCTCTTGGTCCCCTTGGCCCTGCTGTGCTCACTTCCGTGGCTCAAGGGGCATCCTTCGAGACCTTTTTTTCACAGGCACTGTGGTCTGGCCCCATGGGCTGGGAGGTCTGCATTTGGAACATGTGCCCTATGGTTGTTCAGTCTAACCCCCGCTAAGAGAATGAGATGGACACCCCTAGAAAGAGATGCAGAATTAGGGTTTGGCCTATTCTGTGTATTTGCACTCCAGCAGGACCTCCACAGTTTAAGCTGAAAGGACCAAGTCCAGTGGGGAGATTTCGGGTGTCAGCTGGAGTCGGGGAGGTCTCGTGGGACTTGTGCCCTTCTGCTGTGCTCTCTGCCTCTGTCGTAGGCCTGCCATGCTTGTTCTGTGTGGGTCAGCCCCATCGTGCTCTCCTTTCCCACAGAAACCTTCATGCCTTCTACCAAGGTAGGCAGTTGACTTCTGGGTTCAGAATCACAGCAAGTCAGAGCTAGAAGGAACCCCTCTGAACCCTTTCATATGATAAGTAATGTCTCTATAGCTTTCCTCCCCTCTTTTGATGTTCTCTTACTCTTGGGATGTTTGGACACCGGTGGTATTGTTTTCCATTTTCTCAGTGCCACCCAAGCTGGGAGATTTTAGAAAACGTTTAGTTTTAAGGTTAAAAAATGTTCTTTCTCTTCCTTTTAGATCTTGCCTAAGCTTTCCTGGCCTGCTCGAGCCTGGGAGCCAACGATGAAGCAGAGTTTTGCCTTTGACAACAGTGGCTACGAGGACGGCCTGGATGGCGTGTGCCCCTCTCAGACGGCCACCGGCGCCATCAGCATCGTAGGCATGACCTGCCAGTCGTGTGTGAAGTCCATCGAGGGCAGGGTGTCTAGTCTGAAAGGCATCGTGAGCGTTAAGGTTGCCCTGGAGCAGGGCAGTGCCCTGGTGAGGTACGTGCCCTCGGTCCTAAGCCTGCCTCAGGTTTGCTGTCAGATCGAGGACATGGGCTTCCAGGCCACTGTGGCGGAGGGAAAGCCTATCTCCCGGCCATCCAGGTTCTCGCCCGCCCTGGAGGCTGTGGTCAAGCTCCGGGTGGAGGGCATGACCTGCCAGTCCTGCGTCAGCTCCATAGAAGGCAAGATCGGGAAACTGCAGGGCGTCGTGAGGGTCCGCGTCTCGCTCAGCAACCAGGAGGCAGTCATCACTTACCAGCCTTACCTTATCCAACCCCAAGACCTCAGGGACCGCGTGAACGACATGGGGTTTGAAGCCGTCATCAAGAACAAGGTGGCCCCCGTGAGCCTGGGACCTATTGACATCAGGCAGCTCCAGCGCATCCACCCAAAGGCCCCGCCGGCTTCCATTAACCAGAACGGCAATAACTCGGGGAGCCAGGGGGTGCCTCTGTATCTGAGAGTGGATGGAATGCACTGTAAGTCTTGTGTCCTGAACATCGAAGAAAATATTGGGCAGCAGCCAGGGGTTCAGAGTATCCAAGTGTCCCTGGAGAACAGGACTGCCCAAGTCCAGTACGACCCTTCCCGCATCTCCCCAGGGACCCTGCAGAGGGCCATTGAGGCTCTGCCACCTGGGAACTTTAAAGTCTCTCTAGCCGATGGAGTGGAAGGGAGTGGGACAGACGCCAGGAGCCCCCAGGCGCCCGGCGGGCACTGTGCTGCAGTGCTGGCCATCGCGGGCATGACCTGTGAGTCCTGCGTCCAATCCATCGAGGGCCATGTTTCCCAGAGGGACGGAGTGCAGAGTATCTCCGTGTCTTTGGCCGAAGGGACAGGAACGGTGCTCTACGATCCATCTCTAACTCACCCAGCAGAACTCCGAGCTGTGGTGGAGGACATGGGATTCGAGGCCTCCGTCCTGGCTGGTACGTGGTTGATGCTAAGTTCCTTGGATTTTTAGCTGCTTTTCTGAAGAGAACACTGATTCTGTGTTCTTTTTTTTTTTTAATTATTTATTTTTTTTGGCTGTGTTGGGTCTTCATTGCTGCTCATGGTCTTTCTCTAGTTGTGGCGAGCGGGGGCTACTCTTCGCTGCGGTGCACGGGCTCTGGGAGCATGGGCTTCAGTGGTTGCAGCACGCGGGCTCAGTAGTTACAACACATGGGCCCTAGAGCGCGAGGGCTTCAGTAGTTGCAGCGTGTGGGCTCAGTAGTTGTGGCGAGTGGGCTTCACTAGTTGTGGTGCATGGGCTCTAGAGTGCAGGCTCAGTAGTTGCGGCGCACGGGCTTAGTTGCTCAGCGGTATGTGGGATCTTCCCGGACCAGGGCTCAAACCCGTGTCCCCTGCATTGGCAGGCAGATTCTTAACCACTGCGCCACCAGGGAAGCAAGCCCCTGTGTTATTTTATTTAAAAAAAAATTTTTTTTGCAGTACGCGGGCCTCTCACTGCTGTGGCCTCTCCCGTTGCGGAGCACAGGCTCCAGACGCGCAGGCTCAGTGGCCATGGCTCACGGGCCCAGCCGCTCCACAGGATGTGGGATCTTCCCAAACCGGGGCACGAACCCGTGTCCCCTGCATCGGCAGGTGGACTTTCAACCACTGCGCCACCAGGGGAGCCCTGTGTTCTTTTTAAAAAGAGTACTTTGGGAACACCTGGCCCTTCTCTCTCCAAAGGAAACATCATCATTTGCTCTGAGATTTCTCTGCTAAACAAAACCGAATAATAAAGACAACAGGACCCTGGTCTCACCACCTGGAGCCCATTCTGTTGAAAGTGGGAAAGAAGGGAAGGACGTGATGATGGTTTCCCTTCCCACCCAGCCCCGACCATGGCTGTGAGAAGAGGGGGTGTGTGCAGCCTTCCCAAAGCGAGGTGCCCACATACCTTGATGCCACATCACTAGACAGTTTCCATGATGGTGGCTGTCCCCAGGCCCCCTCCCATTGACCCGCCAGCCATTCACTTGCCTGTTTTCCCCGCCATTTCCTTCACTTGGGAGCCCGGCAAGTTGTCTTAGCATCTTTTGTGTTTCTGCCCCTCAGCAGGCCTGTGTGAGCTGTGGGCTGCTGAGCAGCGAGGTACCTTCCCCGGCGAGAGGTTATGTGGTAGCAGGGAGGGGGAAACCTCGCGGGGCAGCAGGTGTGAGCCCTGTGGGGGGGGGAAGGGGGGCGGCTAGGGAGGGCTCCCTCTGGGGGGTGGGGGTGGGAGTGAGCCGGTGAGCCATGGGAGGTGGCAGAAACCCACCGCCGCCCCCACCGCCCCGTCCCGTCCTGCCCCTCATGGCTGACTCCCACTCACTCCCCCTGACCCCGAGGAGCCCTTCCTAGGCCCCTGCACCACCCATCCCCAAGGGGAGCCGGTGAGTCATGTGGAGTGACTGGGCCCCATTCTGGGCTTTGTCTTTGTACCAAGTTTCAGGAAGGAGATTTGTTCTGTTTTGTTTTTTTTAAACAAAAATCAATAAGGAAAACTGGAACAGGAAATCCTGTGCTCAGAAGGTAAGAGGTGTAGTATGCAGTCGCCATCTGCTACATTTGTATGACGTTTAAAGTCTTAAAACAGTGGAATCAAGTTATCAGCAGTAAAAAGAAATTTGAGTTGAACTACGTAATGCAGAATAATTGAAGTTGAGTAAGTAAACCTGGAGAGAAAACAGGGATTTTTATTGGCCAGAATTATGAGAATTATGTTTAGCCCAAGAGGTATTTAGAGAACCAGATTTAGCAAATAAAAATACAGGACACCTAGTTAAGTTTGAATCTCAGATAAACAATGAGTAGTGTTTTAGTATTAGTATGTCCTGTGCAATATTTGAGACATACTAAAAAAATTACTGTTTATCGGAAATCCAATTTTACCTGGATGCCCTGTATTTTACCTGGCAGTCTTAATTTAGGATAAACCATAAGTGTGCTGGTGACTGTCTTTTATAGCCACTTAAATGCGAAAAAGGCATTCTTTGTATTTGGTCGGCCATTCTGGATTGACCAGGGGCTCCTTGAGGACAGTCTTCAAACCATGTAATTTGTTTCTCCTTTGACTCTGCAGCACCCAGCACACAGTAGGTGTTTGTGAAGGAAACGAAGGAGAAAGGAAATAATGGGCTGGGACAGGCAGGGTCTCAGGTCAGCCGATGGAGGGAACTCTTCAAGAGAGATTACAGAGCTGAAAAACCAAACAGGAACTGGGAGGGAAAATAGGAAATTAAAAAACAGGAAAACAGCCACCACCCACAGGCGGGAGGGTCTGAGGGAAGGCAGGTGTTTAGTTTACAAGAGCCCAGGGGCTGAACTTGCCTGGTGGGAACTGACTAAGGGCAAGGCTATGGCAGGAGCCGGGCCCCAGTGGAGAGATAGCCAACACTTGGGTCCTCCTCCTCTCTGTCCTGTTGTTTCCTGCTTGTTACCTTCATGTGCCAAATTTAATCAGAAACCAGTTGACAAGGGAGCCTGGGAAAAGTGGTGTGCAGGGGTCAGCCCCTTGGTAGTGGAGCAGGGGGAGGGAGGGAGGGAGGGAAAAAAGGTCTGAGAGCATACGGGCAAGATACAGGCATTGAATTTCAGTCACTTACTTGACAGCTAAAATACACTTAGACCTGGTTGTAGAAGGCAGCTGTTATTTGTTCACTTGTTTGCATGGTAAGTAGTTTTTGAACGGATGAATGGATGGAGGGATGGGATACATGAATACAAAGTGAGGAAAATTCACCTGTTACGTATAGCATGTTCCTCTCACCTTCATAAGTGAGTGATGTCACTTTCAGGGCACGGTTCCCTCACCCCCGCACGTGCTGAGGGTCTTCCGGGGCCCGGGCCCAGTGCCAGCTGACGTGAAGTGCTCCGCAGCAGTCCAGCACCCGCCCACAGCGGTTCATGTTCATACTCTCCCCGGGGAAGCAGGTCGCAGAGGCCCCTCGTATCATCCAAGGCAGGTTAGAAAAATGCTGTAACAAGGAAGGTGTAGGTCAGATGCTCTCGGGATTCAGAAGAAAAGGAGAGAATCCAACACCCGCTTGTGGGGCTCCCAAGGACATGATGTAGGGGTGACCATGGAGTTGGGCGTGGACAGGATTTCAGAATGGCTAGGATCTGAGCAGGCAGGAAAGGGCAGGACTGCACGCCAGGCAGAGGAGCCGGGCCAGCACCCTGGTGCAGGCGACCGTCCTCTGCTCCTGGATCCAAACTGGTCTCCCTGCTTCCCGCCTTCCAGCCCGGTCCCCGCCCAGCTTTCACAGCGATCCTGTCGCGCTGCTGACCCTCCTGGACCATCCCGTCTTGTATTGTGAGTGGGAGAGTCCTCCTGGGGGTCCCGAAGCCCCTCCCTCAGCCACCACCTTTCTAGCCCGTCTCAGTGCCTCTTATCAGGCTTGTTCTCACCTCAGCGTTTGTACTTGCTGTGCCCTCTGCCTGGAGTCCTCTCCCTGCAAACCCACACAGTGTCCTTCGTTTCATAGATGCTCATCCGGACTTTTCCCGGAGCCTATATCATTTTTACTTAGAAATACATAGGTTTGTGTCATACATAGTTTGGTAATCTCTTTTTCACCCTGTGACTTATCATAAACGTAACTTGTGGGTCCACCCATGTGTCTGCAGTACCATGCATGTTCAGTGGCCACATGGCATCGCAGCATATGGCTGTACCATAACTTCGTTTCCTCTTTATTTTTCCCACCTATTTTGGGTGGATGTCATTGTAAATAATACTGAAAGGATTGCTGTGACTGTGAATAAAATTGTCCGTGAAGACAGTCTTCAAACTACGTGATCTGTTTCTCCTTTGTGCATGTACTTAATGACTTCCTTGTGATAAATATCTGAAAGCATAATTGCTGGGTCACAGGGTATCAGCATTATTTCTCACAAATATTTATTGTGCCTCTACTAAGTGCCAAGCGATTAGAGGTGCCGTTTTTGATAATACTGTCAAATAGATTTCCAGAAAGTCAAATCAATTTTTATGCCCACCCGTAGTGTTGGCATAGGTTGATAAAGGACCCAGTAGCATAGGCTTATTTGCGGTTTTGTTAATTTATTTAAACTTTTTTTTTTTAGCAATCTCCAGAAGCCCAGAATTTAGTTGAGTTAGACCTCAGTGTTGGAGGTCTAACGAATACTACTGAAATTGTTGACAGCAATATTTGGGTAGAAAGGCAAGTGAATCCAGGAGGTGGTGATGGACTGGACAAAGAGGGAGGCGCTGGACAGGCTCAGGAGGGTTTGGTGGGGTGGGAGCTAGAATGTTAAGAGCTGACATCCGGGCTTCCCTGGTGGCGCAGTGGTTGAGAATCCGCCTGCCGATGCAGGAGACACGGGTTCGTGCCCTGGTCGGGAAGATCCCACATGCCGCGGAGCAACTAAGCCCGTGAGCCATGGCCTCTGAGCCTGTGCGTCCGGAGCCTGTGCTCCGCAACGGGAGAGGCCACAACAGTGAGAGGCCCGCATACCGCAAAAAAAAAAAAAAAAAAAAAAAAAAAAAAAAAAAAAAAAAAAAAAAGAGCTGACATCCAAGGGGTGGAGTCATTCTGAAGAAGGACAAGGTCCAGGAGAGCAGAGCTGTGCTGGGTGAGGTGATGGTCTCTGCATCCAGAAGGTGGAGGGCTGTAAGGCCGGAGCACTGGAGGGTCTTCGGCGAAAGTGCTGAAAGCATCCATCAACTGCACTCTTAAAGTGAGTGGAAGTAGTTTTAGCACTTTCCAGAAAATGAGCTTCTATATTTTGCAGCTGTGGACTTTGAAGGAAGGAGAGTTGATCATCAAATGATGTCATTTTTCCTACATACTCTTCAAGGTATTTTGTGTCATTACAAAACGGTGACTTTTTGGAGTGATGAAATTTTCTGTATCTTGATCTGGTCGATGATTAATTACGTTGGTCTATGTATGCATGGTAGGTGGAGTAATGGCCCCCAAAGATGTCTGCTCCCTGACCGCCGGAACTCGGTGGGGAAAGGAGGACTTTCATTATTGGAGCTGGAATATTGGAAGTCCAAATGGAAAGAAATTACCCTTGGCTATCACCTCAGACCTACACGGAAGTTCATTTGAAGTATATCAGTGGCCTGAATGTGGAGGTTCATTTAAAATAACAGAGGTGCCAGAAGAAAATGGCATGAATATTTTCAGTGTTGCGGTAGACGCATCTATTAATAGAGCACAAAATGCACTCACTGTTGAAGTTGGTTTAGTTGACTCTAAGTTGGGCTTCATTAACATCAAGGACTTCTTTTATCAAAAGAAATACCGTTAGATGAGGGTGAGAAAGCAAACCACAGACTGGGAGCCGATGTTTGCAGTGGGTACAGCTGACAAAGGGTTCCTGCCCAAAATGTATGTAGGACCTGACGAAGGATGAGAAAAGGGCTAGCGACTCAATAGAGGTGTTTTGGGGCAATTTGATTCGCATGGGGAGGGAGAGGACCTCTGTTAACCAGGATGTGGCCAGGTGTAGAAGCTCTATTCCCTGCTTCACACCTGAGGGGTTTGGGGCAAAGCATTTAATTTCTTGTAACTCTTTTCTTCACCTGTAAAATGGGGATGGTAGTAGTACTTGCCACAGGGCTATGTGAACAGTTAAAGGAGGCCAGACATGTGCTTAGCAGGGCGCCTGGTGCGTTCTTATCACTGCCGTTAACCGTCATTGTCTTGTTAGAGCATTCATCTACCCAGAACATCCCGTCCTTGCAGTATCGGCGTGCTTTCCTATGTATGGAATCTAGTGTCTCCGTCTGGTTGTGGGGAGGGAGAGACAGTGATGGAAACACCAACCCCCCCTTTATCTTCTCCAGGAACTTTCATCTGAGCATTGTCAAGCTTGAGCCTCCTGTTACGGAAAAAAAATTATACATTCTTCTGATTTGAATGATTTGTGACATTCTATCCTAGAAAACTGTTCCAGCGACCACGCAGGGAACCGCAGTGCTGGGAGCGCCACGGGGCACACGGCGGCTTGTGCACCTGTGTCCGTGCAGGACATGACTCCCCAGCCCGGGGGGCTCCCTGCAAACCACAACCCCGGCCTCGTGTCCAAGTCCCCTCGGGCCTCCGAAACCGTGGCCCCGCAGAAGTGCTTTCTACAGGTCAGAGGCATGACCTGCGCGTCCTGTGTGTCCAACATAGAGAGGAACCTGCAGAAAGAAGCTGGTAAGAGGTCTCCACCACGCCGAGCTGGGATGCTGCTGTGGGTGGTAGCGTGTAGACTGCTGGAGGCCACAGTCGGCAACGCGGGGCAGTGTGCCCTTGGCACAAGATGCCCTTGGGCGTCTCCACTGACTGCGTTTATCAGGAGCCCTGATAATCTGGCAGCAGTGCATTGTAAGATAGGATAGACGTTTGTCTAATGTTCTGGGGCAATTGGCATTCTGCTCTTTAAGAAGTACTTAGTTTGGGGGGCTTCCCTGGTGGCACAGTGGTTGAGAGTGCGCCTGCCGATGCAGGGGACACGGGTTCGTGCCCCGGTCCGGGAAGATCCCACATGCCGCGGAGCGGCTGGGCCCGTGAGCCATGGCCGCTGAGCCTGCGCGTCCGGAGCCTGTGCTCCGCAACGGGAGGGGCCACAACAGTGAGAGGCCTGCGTACCACAAAAAAAAAAAAAAAAAAAAAAGAAGTACTTAGTTTGAGATAAAATGGATCGCTGAGTAAGTTAGCCATGGGGAATCCAGTTTAAAGGTCAAGGTATGTCATGGGTGGCCTCCCCAACTAGCTTGTCCTGGTGGTAGTCTGCGGTTTTCCCTTCCAAAGCCTCTTGCGGTCAAACACATAAATAGCCTGCATTCTGTCCTGTTGTCATTGTAAATCATAGCGTGTTGTGGAAATGCCAAAGTTTTGTCCTCTAACCAACATTGCCAATCTGGTTTCTTAAACCTGAAAGTGTAGTGCAAATCCTGTCCCAATTTTTTGTCTGGAAAATATCTTAACCGTGACTCTGCCGGCCTCCGGGGTCACCTTCTCTCTTCCTGTGGCTCCGTACGCGGGCCCTTCCGTTCAGGCTCAAGGATGACACGTTTCCCGCCTCCTGCTCATCAAGCCTACAGCTTCCTGGAGCTCTAGAAGGTGGCTCTCAAACCAAGGTGTTCTAGGAGCTCCTCTTTCGCCCGTGGGCTGGCGGCTCAGAAGCTAACCTGTGTCTCTCGGGGCCCACGATTCTCTTCCCGACCTGAATCCCTCCTATTTATCCCTTATGACATTCTCTCTAAAGCACATCATTCCTTTCATTTATGTGAATGAGCCTTTCTTTCCCCCTTAAACTAAACAACAGTGGTAGCAAGATAGTCCACAGGATTTCTTTTTCATTCCTGAAAGTGATTAAAAACTGAAAAAGAGTAAGGAAAACCACTTTTTTTTTTTTTTTTTTGCGGTACGCGGGCCTCTCACTGTTGTGGCCTCTCCCGCTGCGGAGCACAGGCTCCGGACGCGCAGGCTCAGCGGCCGTGGCTCACGGGCCCAGCCGCTCCGCGGCATGTGGGATCTTCCCAGACCGGGGCATGAACCCGCGTCCCCTGCATCGGCAGGCGGACTCTCAACCACTGCACCACCAGGGAAGCCCAGGAAAACCACTTTTGAAAAGTATTTTTTTCTCCTGTGGCTGGAAGTGGAGACAAAAGTACATCCGTTACGTGACAGCAGTTGTCTGCTGCAGACTCTGTCCCTTGCTTTGAGGTATGTGCCCTCACCTGTGTCCCCCAGAGCCTGCCTCAGAGCAGCGCCCGCCAAGCCAGCGGCATGGGCTGTGCCTGGGAGCGGGGCAGGCCTGCAGAACCTCCCCCACTACCAGACCCACTGAACCAGCGTCTTTGCTTTAACCAGGTCCTCAGGTGAGTCATATGCCTAATAAAGTGTGAGGAGCATCTAGAACAGTGGCTGTCACGCTTGGCTGTACATTAGAATCACCTGGGGAGCTTTAAAAAGGGAAAAAAGATGCCTGGTATCCACCCTGAGAGATTCTGATTTAATTGGTCTGGGTTAAGAGTTAATCACCGGTCGGGTGACTGTTAAAAGCCCTCCCCCCTGCCCCACCCCAGGTGATCCTAATGCACAGGCAAGTGTGAGAACCACTGTTCTAGAAGCTTCTGGGGCAGAGTTTTTTCTTTGTTAGCTTATGTTGAACATGTCATCCCAGAGGCCTTGCCTGGAGTGTTCCAGCTGTGCCCTGCTGGTTTCAGGGATTCTCTCTGTGCTGGTTGCGTTGATGGCTGGAAAGGCAGAAGTGAAGTATAACCCGGAAGTTATCCAGCCCCTGGAGATAGCGCAGCTCATCCAGGACCTGGGCTTCGAGGCAGAGGTGATGGAGGACTACGCGGGCTCAGACGGCGACCTCGAGCTGATTGTAAGCGCGGTGGCTGGGCTGGAGCGGGGGCCAGGGGGTGCAGGCCTGAGACAGCCCGTGGAGGCCTTCTGACGGCAGACAGGGCTGTGGTCGGGACAGTCCTCCTTCTTGCATGTATGCTGTCCGTTGCTCTTGGGTTTTCCTTTGAAGCCAGTGACAGGGACCTGCTCGTTTCGTGAAGGAACGTCCACTATGTCAGAAAGTCACAGGCGCACATCCTGCCAGGTCCCGCCAGGCGCATCAGGGTATCGGGAGGAGGAGGCAATGGCGTTGGAGGAAGAGGAATTGGAGATGGCGGCTGTCCTGAGCTTGTGGCTCGAGGGAGTCAAACAGGAACACGTCCCCGTGAGGCCAGGAGGAAGCTGGGATGCCAGAGGCGTCTCGAGGCCCCGGGGCGGGATGGGAGTGAGGGAGGCAGCGGGGGCCACCTTGTAGGCATAGGCGTGTCTACAAGGTACTTGGTGACCAGCGTGTCCCCAGGCGCTCAGTCCGGGGTGAACGCCGGGGGTGGTGCTGTTTCCAGGGCTGCCGGGGAGCGCAGGGTCGAGGCGCTGGTATTGTTTCCTGTCTGCCCACGGTTGCCAGCTGCGCTAGTCTACAAATCATCGAGGACAGGAGATGGCTCTAGCATTTCGAATATGCTGTGTTCACAAGCACTTCTGCGCAAAGCTCTTTTTGTGCAAATAGAGGGAGACTTAGAAGGAATCCGCAAGGAATTCAGTGATGCTGTTTAGCGGAGCGAAAGGGTCTTACTTCCTGGCTGTGTTTAGTCACTGCCATTAGCGGTAGGTAAGTAAATGTTTGAAGACAAAGTACTGCGGACACAAGTGGCGCTCTGAGCTCCTGAGAAGTGGTGTTCTTTGCAGAGCAAACCCTTTGCTCTGGCTGGGCCCCGGTGTGGGCAGAGGTGCACAGCGTGGCTCTCGCCGGGTCAGACCTCCAGGGCCCGAGGTACACATCTCTGCTCACACTACGGTGTGGAAATCTAGAGCAAGGCTGTCAGTGGGGAAGGTGAAAACATTTTTTTGAACAATGTTTTTTTTTTTTTTTCTTCTTACAGTGTCCTATAGTTGTAGTGTCGCCACATGCTCAGGCATTGTATGTCCGTATTTAATTTGTGTTCTGGGAAGTGCTGACCACTGATTCAGAAGAGTGAGTTGTCCGGCTTGCCTAATGCATAGCACAGGGGTGGCTGGCTCACTTGGAACTGCTTTCTCATTGCACAGAGCACGGGGTGGCAGAAATGCATCACCAACACAGGGCGTAGAGTGCCGTGAAAGCCCGTCGTTAGCAGAGCTGGGAGTCGGGCCTCGGTCCTCGCCATCTGCTTAGTGATTGGTCTCCTGTACCTGAGTTGAGGAAGAACCACTGTCTGTATCCCCGAGGCTCCTGGGGGAACGTCGGGGTGAAAATCTTGTCCCTGGGGGTTGTGAGTCCAGCGTCTTGGGAAGGAGGACACACTTGTGGCTGCCTGTTCACCCAGCTGCCTGTGTGCCTCTGATGGGATCCTCTGGACCCTGGGTGAGTGGGATCCTTGTCATCCTTTGCCACAGATCACGGGGATGGCCTGCGCTTCCTGTGTTCACAACATCGAGTCCAAACTCACAAGGACGAACGGCGTCACCTACGCCTCTGTGGCTCTTGCCACCAACAAAGCCCACGTGAAGTTTGACCCTGAAATTATCGGTCCGCGGGATATTGTCAAAATTATCGAGGTAAATCATTTATCAAAAAAATAATGTACCCACCTTTTTAAAAAACAGTGATTTATAATCATCATAGAAAAAGGAGCTAAATATAGCTAAGCAAAAAAAAAAAAAAAAAAAAATCACCTAATCTAAAATCCTTCAAGTTTTCCCATGGAAATAAGGTGACTCAACTTGTGAGCGTTTAGTAAATATCAGATATTCTGAGGGGGGGAGTGGAAATCAGTGAAAGGGTAAGAAAAAGACATTATTATCGTTTTAATTTCAGATATTCCCTGAGAAACAGCAGTATTGCCAAGATTCCTGGCACATGGTATTAAATTGCCTGATTGTGGGAATTTCCCTGGCTGTCCAGCGGTTAGGACTCTTCACTTTCACTGCCGAGGGCCTGGGTTCGATCCCTGATTGGGGAACTAAGATCCCACAAGCCGTGCGGCGTGGCCCCCCCCCCCCCCCAAATCGCCTAATTGTAACTTCTTAAAGTAATATTTACATCTGTGCCACGTATCTACAGACCACAGGAATGTTGGTTTTGGGACGAATTACACTGCGTTTGACCGCTGTACTAGGCCTCCTTTACGGCTGGAGAGGTTGGTCATTTCTCCTTTGGAAAATCAATCACAGTAGTTTTCTGTACTCCCACCCCCATCGTTCCCTCACTTTGTCCACAGACATTCTGTGTCCTCTCTCAGGTCTGTATCATATCACACCAGGAGAGGATGAGCATTAGTGGTGATCTGAATGGGTCAAGATGGTCAAAACCGAACAAGATGAACTCATAACAGCTAATGGTGAAGTTTAGCAGGAAGTACTGCTTATGAAATTCCTTGTGAAATGAAACATCTTATAGCAGGCTTCAAGTTGTTTTAAATTTTCGTGTGTGTGTGTTAAGAGGGATGCTGTCTGTTGTCTGGCCATGCAGAACTCTTTGAGGTGCAAATACTGCTACTGCTGTTGATACAGTGCCTCAACCTTAGAGGCAGACAATGCAGCTTCTTTTTCACATGAGGAGAGGTTAGGAGACTTTGACCCCTGGTACCCAGCTAAAGGTTGCAGAGCTGGTACTCCAACCCAGATCTCCTAGTTCCAAGCTCAGTGGGCATCCAGTTTCTGCGGGTCTTACAGAGCAGTAGTGATAAGGCATTAATGAGGGAGAGAAGTCAGCTGATGCACTAATCCTTGTTGGCCTCCACCCAGCTGCCCAGCCCGCTGCAGCCCCCTCCTTGTTCCTACTTGAGGCATATTGCCAATGTCTGGCCCCCGTTCCTGCATCTCTGGGGCATCTTTTCCTGATGTAATTAGGCTGGTATTAGTTGCAAAGGATTTGTCTTTAGATGGCCTTACATGCTCTTTCTTCCAACATAACACTTAATTTTTGTGTAAAATCCCAACATCAGAGTCCCGGGGTCCCTCTTGACATTGTGCTGAGAGGACATTTCCTGACAACCTTTCCTGTCTAATTTTATACAGGGAATCAAAGATTTAGCGACCAGATCAAATAAGATAGAGAGGGTGGAGGAGCAAAATGGCGAAAGAATTGCTTGAGATAATCCCTGAGAAAACCACAGATACTGCCGGAGCCAAGGTCTGCTCGTTGGGAGAGGCCTGGGCTGGAGCCAGGGGACCTGCATCTGGATTCAGCGCTTCCGATGATGCTGTAGCTTTAGACGGGAGTTTAATCTCTGACCTTCAGTTTCCTCCTACAGAGAGCGATACTCCCGACCACTTGATACTGGGGAGTCTGTAACTCACAAATCCCGAGTTTATAACTCAGTGTCGATCAGCTCAGGTTGTGCTAAGTCACCTCCCGGCACCTGCTGCCTTTGCCAACAGAAGGGGCGGGAGTCGCCGTGGAACCTCCCGATGGGATCTGTACAGTGACGTGGGGACAGAAGTCATGAGCGGAAAAACCAATACAGTCCTCTGAGACAGTTTTAGATTAACTTTCTTATTTCCAAATATGTAAAATGGTTTCTACCGATGCCTGTTTTAACCAAGTGCCTTCTTTCTCGTTTCCTCTTTTTAATAACAAGGAAATCGGCTTTCATGTCTCCCTGGCCCAGAGGAACCCCAACGCTCATCACTTGGACCACAAGGTGGAAATAAAGCAGTAGGTAGAACACAGACGATAAACTGTAGCTCTAAGGGCTGCCTCTCCCCTGGCCTGCCTCTACCTCGTTCCTGCTACCTCCACCTTCCACGGCGCCTTCTGCTGAATTAGTCGCCTCTACCCTTGTAATGTTAATCCTCTAAAACAATGCTGTTCCACGGTACCTTCTGCTGTGACAGAAATGCTCTATATCTGCACTGCCCAGTATGAAATGCAGCCAGTGTGACTCAGGAAGTGAATTTTTAATCTCACTTCATTTTAACTAATTTTAATTTAAATAGTTACCTCTGGCTGGTCGCTAACAGATTGGCCAGCACTTACGTTGGAAGGAAGGGAAGAGTGGGTTTGTTCTTTTATAGTATTTCAAGACTTTACTGGAGTGGGTCGAGATCTAGGATCCGAGGACAGGAATCACGGCCAAGTGGAAAGAAAATGGCTCGGGAAGCAGGAGACCTGAGCTCGTTCACTGTTGCAGATGTTCACTCATTCATTCAACAAACACAAGCCCACCGTTGTATGCAGGGCACTGTGCGGGTGCTAGGGGTGAATAGGGTGTCACCCCGACCTTAGAGGGGCCCTTGGTTGGGCTGGGAAGAGTGGGTGAGCAATGATGCAGGTGGGATCTGGGGAGTCTGGGAAGCTAACAAGCAGGGGACACACAGTCTGAGCCTCAAAGAATGGGTGGAAGTTTGTCGGGCTGAGAGGAGTGGGGTAGGAAGCGAGGTCTTTTCGGGGCTTGGAGGCGGGGGCCTGGGATTGTAAGACTCCGATCTCGCAGGCCCGTGGTCTTCAGATCGGCGTTGAGGCTGTGCCTCCTAGAGCTTCCAAGAGCGCTTGGTTGGAATTTTGTGGATGGTGAGGCTGATGTGAGACCATGGCTGTCACCTGTGACCCCGATTTCAAACTTCATCAAGGCAGCTGCACTGTTCACACTGACTCTATTTTAAGTAATAGTTGAACAGTTGAATGTGTAAGTTTATACTAATGAAATGTTCCTTTTATCTCTTTTTTTCTTGGGAGTCTATAAACGATTGCGGTTTGAAAAAAGAGCGGTAGCAGCTATAGGCTGAGAGGATGGTCAACCTCTTTGGGGCTGAATTGTCAGCTTCTGGACCTCGGTTGCCTCACCTGTAGAGTGGAGGTGCCATGTGGGCCACGGGCAGGCAGGGGCTGTGTCTAACCGTCTCTGGCGCATCCCTGCAGTGAAGTTTAGACCTTTCGTGTCCCCTCAGATGGCCAACGTAGGGAGAGAGCCTTGCTTTCGCTTTAGCCCTTGCAGGTCTGTCCCAGACATGTGGCAGAGACAAGTCTCAAACCAAGTCCTCGGGAGGGGGCGGGGCCAGAAGCCAGGTGACAGGTGGTACCTGATACGTGGGTGTTGCTGTGCTTCCTTCCAGGTGGAAGAAGTCTTTCCTGTGCAGCCTGGTGTTTGGTATCCCCGTCATGGGTTTAATGATCTATATGCTGATACCCAGCCATGAGCCCCACGAGTCTATGCTCCTGGACCACAACGTCATCCCAGGACTGTCCCTCCTGAACCTCATCTTCTTTATCTTGTGTACCTTTGTCCAGGTGCGTATCGGGGGGGGGGGGGCACACCTGCCCAGCGTGCCTGCGTGTGGCCAGCAGGCGCTCCGTCCGCTTGGGCCAGCACAGCCCCTCAGAGTGAGTGCCCCGAGGGCAGCTTCGTTACCACTTCCCCACCACCCAGCCGGCTGCTGCTTTCTTCTGTCTTACGACCAGCTGGGGGGCGTCCTCTAACGTGGGGCATACCAGAGAGCACGGTTTCACGGGCAGTTCCACAGATGACCAGACTCCCCCTGGAAGAGCAGCCCCCCCTGCGGCGAGGCTTGGGGATCCACTGTATCTTGTTTGCTTATTGTTCAGCCGAATTCGATGTTAGAAGCAGCAGCCAGACCACCCCGGAGCTCGTGCTGCTCTCTTACACGTCTCGTCTTGAATGACTGAAATGGGGTCCTGAGGAATCATAATTTAAGAGGGGCAGGTTTCGTGTTACTTCTGTCCTGGGGCCACATTAAGGAGCTAGCTGTATTTCTAGTGGGAAGTGTGCCCTCCATTTATTTTGGAATAGAAGATGAAACTCCTGACTTAATATTAGAATATTAGAATTAATTAATATTAATTAGGGCTATCTGGGGGCAAATGTTTATAGGCTCCTTTGGTTTTTCCAGATCTTCATCTGCTTAGAAAAAAAACCACATATTTACGTGCGTATGTATGTGTGTGTACATGTTCACATACTATAGACGCAGGCGCTTTTTTTTTGGCCGAAATAGGGTAACACTAGATACACTGATATAATTATAACTGGCTTTTTCTCTTAACCGTGTGCTGTGTACATGTCTCACACCAGCGGTTAGGGGTCTAGCACGTTGTCTCAGGGCCCGCGTAGCACTGTCCACGGTACGAGCGCACCGTGATTTCTTTGACCATCTTGAGCTTTCTCCTACTGATGCACAGCTAGGTTGTCCAGGGCTCTGGGTCTTAAAGGTCTCCCTGGATCAGCCAGTCCCGTGACCAGAAGTCCTCTGAATCAGGAAGTACATTTCGTACACGTCACTTATGGAGGAGAAAGTAATGTCAGCGTCGAGGGGGACCCCAGGGTACTCACAGTCTCGAGGGGCCTTTTCACAAAGGTCACTCTCCCTCACCCCCTTTCAGTTCCTCGGGGGCTGGTACTTCTACGTTCAGGCCTACAAATCTCTGAGACACAGGGCGGCCAGCATGGACGTGCTCATCGTGCTGGCCACGAGCATCGCCTACGTCTACTCCCTCGTCATCCTGATGGTGGCCGTCGCCGAGAAGGCGGAGAGGAGCCCGGTGACCTTCTTTGACACCCCCCCCATGCTCTTCGTGTTCATTGCCCTGGGCAGGTGGCTGGAACACGTGGCAAAGGTAACTGCAGCCTCAGGTTAAAGGAAGAACTGTTTCCTCAGTAACACAAACCTTCATGTGTCTGAGCACCATGTTTAGAATGACCAGTCCTACACAATCTAGGGCAGGGCTTAAAGAAACGTGAAACCTACGTATAATTAGGTGTTCTGACCGCTAATCTCCCAACCCGTTGCTGCTTCTGAAATCCCAGCTAATCTGGTTAATTATTAAAACCTTTGTTCAGATGCATCGTGCGGTGGAAGGAACCCTGGATTTCGGGTCAGAGCTCACACCACCTCCTGGTACATAACTGAGTGTGTAGCTTCCTAGTCTAGAAACCCACATTTCCACCGTAGGGCCGTGCCATTTTTAGCACCCTGCATTGTTCCCAGATTTCCACGTATCCTGATATAAGAGAGTGGGACTCGGGTCCTAAAAGAAATGAAATGGAACCTAAAGGACAGCAGTCCGTGGGCAAACTGGCATTGTTTCTTCCACCTGAAATGTAGTTCACAGAGCTCAGCTGCACTGCGCGCGCGCGCGGCGCGGCGGCGGCCCGGCTGCGTGTTGGTGGGCAGCAAGTGGCAGTCACCCCGGGAGGGCCCGTAGGCGTGCGGAGGGGCCGCGTTACCGAGGCAGCCTTTCCGTGCAGGGTTTTCTCTAACACCAGCCTTGTGATTTGATGGCCCGGGTTTGCAACAGGCCAGCTTAGTATCGCTCTCATTTTACGTTCTGGTTACTTCTTAAGAGCAAAACTTCAGAAGCCCTCGCCAAACTCATGTCTCTACAAGCCATGGAAGCCACCGTCGTGACCCTTGGGGAGGACAACTTAATCATCAGGTGGGTCGTCTTTGTCACACGTCCTTGATCGATGTAGATCAGCCTGTGTGCTACCCATCACACACCCATCGTGTGTAGGACATGACACTAGACCTGGTGAGGGCCGGCAAGGACGGAACAGTAAGATGCCCCGTCTCAGTCTGGTTAAGTAAACGAGGCCTTTATATACTAAAAGATAAGCAAGGGTTCAAGGGGGTGTATGTTTGCTAGATGACGAGTGAGAGGTACAGGCCGTATTTCTGGAACTTGGGAGAGGAAGGCTAGTGGTGGTCAGGCAGAGCTCCACAGAACACGTTGTATGAGCTGTCTCTCGCCCACAGGATCTGGAGGATTTGGACAGGCTGAGAGATAGGGGTTCAACTTGCCAAAGAGTAAACATGGGAGAACGATTTTTCTTCTTTATCAGGTTGGCAGACATTAAAAACAATGACGCTCACTGTCGTTATTGCTGGGACTTATATAGCATTTACTATTTGCCACATGCGATACTAACCTGTTTGCATTTAATCTATCCCAAAAAAAAGCTTTATGAGGAAGGGACTCTTACTACCCTTATTGTACAGATGGCAGAGACTGAGGTTCCGAGAGGCTAGGCAACTGGCCCAGGGTCACACAGGTATTAAGTAGTGGAATTAGGACAGAACCTACGCTGCTGGTTGCAGAGCCCGTGTTCTTTACACTGACATAAACTGACTCTTAAAGCATAGGTACTAATGTGGGCATTTTTACAAATTAAGGCTTCTGTATTTCCCCGGTCAGCCTCATTTTCCTCTTCTAGGCAATGGTTATTTCTAGGCCTCCCTTGCATTCCTGAAACCTCTCTGGCCCCACCACCTTCCCCTTCAGCCTGTGATCTCACTTCTGACTTGAAAATAGAAACTGTGACGGGAGACCCATCAGTTCCCTGTCACTCGGCCTGCAAAGCTGCCTTTCCCCGCCGTACCGGTGGAAGAAGAGGCATCCCCCCCGCCGGGGTCTCTGCTGAGAGCCATCCTCCGTCGAATGCTTACCATCTCCAGGGCCCCCGTCTCTGCTGATTCTG
The DNA here is from genome assembly GCF_026419965.1 of Kogia breviceps. Taxonomy (NCBI): domain Eukaryota; kingdom Metazoa; phylum Chordata; class Mammalia; order Artiodactyla; family Physeteridae; genus Kogia; species Kogia breviceps. The sequence goes on from NC_081325.1 coordinate 16,601,119, forward strand.
ACCATCCAGTATGACTTACTCCAAACTCTCCCACTGCTGAAGCAACCATCGGTGCCCCTCCTACTGTGCACCTGCTGGTCCATCACACTCTTGCTGGTTTCCTAGCTGTGTCTCCGAGAGACGGGCCCCTGAGGCCAAGGCGGGTCCCTTCCTTCCCGAGGGCCGCTGGGCGAACCTCTGTTGAGCCCGTGGGCCAGTGAGTGAGACGTGAGGATTGCAAGTTTCCGAGGCTCAGGCTGACCAAGCACCACAGCAGCACCGGCTTTTGCCTGCACACTGGTTTTTAAGTAATAATCAGAATTATGGTGGTGACGGCTGAGATTGGAGAGTTTGCCGCGCGCGACGTATGCTACCCAGCGCTGCGCACAGATAATCGAATGTAACCCAGACGGCTTCCTCGTGAGGGGGCCAGCCTACAGCTCAGGAGGCAAGTACCTTGTCCAGAGTCCGTGGCAGGTGAGCAGCAGAGAGGGGGCTGGGCCCCTGGAGACACAGTCTCCTGCTCTCAGCCTCCCGCTGACCTGTCTCCTGGCCGGGAGGAGCCCGTGGACAGTGCGGCTGGCTTGTGACTGCTTCGGTGGCTCTGCACGGTTGTGTACCTTGGCTGCCTTTTTTCTCGTAAATCAATGACATGAGAGCGTCTGAGCTGTGCAGACGCTCAGATTGGGAATCGAGCCGTGAACAGCTGCGTTTACTTTCTGCCTTCCATTTGGAAGGGCCTGTGACGGCAGGACGCCAGCGCCCGGGCAGCTCCACTGATTTGAGTACAAGGAGGTGTGCGTCTCTGCCAGAAGGCCCAGGCCGGCCGGCCGCGATGCCGAAGGAGGGCGGGGCCACACCTGGCGTCTCCCGGTTCTTTTCCACACTGTGTGCCTGGCTTCTGCCATCACGTGTGGTGGTGCCACTTTTTAAGCTAGGAGCCAGAAGACCAGAGTTCTTTCTGGCTTTGCCTGAGACAGGCCACGTGCTTGGAGCTGGGCTCCTTCCCGTGTTTTGCAGTTCGTGTCCCGCCAGACAGACGGGGGTGGTCACTCCTAGCCCACCTTCCTGACGAGGTGCTCGGGCCGTGGTCACACCTGCCCTGCCAGGGCCAGGGCCGCCCTCTCGCCTCCTGTAACGTGGCGTGTTGCTGTGCCAGGGGCCCCAGGCAGCCTCCTGCAGGGCCCGGGCCTCTGCCGGCGTGGACAGGTCTGCGGCGCCTCCTGCAGGCCACCGGGGCTTCGCACCTCAGCTGGCTCCTTTCAGAGGGACTCAGCCCGTCCCTTCCTCTGTCCCTCTGCTAGGGGCATGTGTCCTTCCTCTCCGCGCGGAGTCTCGGGTGACAGGAGCATCTGCGTAGATGATCAGTGGTGATTTCTTCCCTAGCTGCTGCTTGCGTCTTTCCCTCTGTTGCACTCTCTTCGCGCCCCCTCGTTCCTTAAATGTGGGTGATAGTCGGGGTTTCAGCGTTGGCCCTGTTGTCTTTGTGTCCCCCGACCCCGTGTCTTCATTCTCAAACCCACGTCAGATCTCAGTGGGCGTCCCCTGCGACCCCTTCCCTTCCTTCGTCCACACAGCTGGTCTCCGTCCTCCTGATTCCGGCTCCACAAGCTCTGGTGGCCCTGGCCGCTGCCCCTCCCACCGCTACCGTGCTCGTTCAGGCCACCGGGCTCTCTCCCCTAAAGCCCCGCAACAGCCCCTCCCTGGCCTCCTGCTCCAGCCCTGTCTCCTTCCTGACGCTTTCCACATGCAAACCACCCAGCTCTTGGAGGCACAGACCTGATACTCTGTAGCTACCAGTCCTCCAGAGGTTTAGGATAAAGTCCGCATCCCTAGATGCACACGTGAGACCTGGCATCTGTGCCTGTGCCTCCTGGGCTCAGCCTCTGGTCCTGACGTCCCTCCGTCTCCTCCCGGCCACCCCCCTGAAGGGTCCCAGGAGGAGGCGTCCCTGCACTCGCCCACCCCCACCCCCCGCCCTCCAACCGACGCCTTTCTTCCTTCCCCTTCGTCTGACCCCTTGTCCCCTGGCCAGACTGCCTTGTCCTCGGGGGCCTGGAGCACTTGGTGCCTCCAGTTGTCCTGGGACTGCATAGCAGGTGCTCAGATCCTCGCTAGTTGAATGCATGAAGTGACTGTCAGATGTTAAAGGAACGCATCACGCACGTGCGTGTGCTTGACACTGTGAGGCCTGCACAGCGGGTCCCCAGTCGCCCACGTTGAAGTGCTCTGTTTCTTATAATTAGGAAAACGGAATTATACATTTCACGTAGCCCAGTGGCCCTTCTCTTGTAAGTTTTTTCTTCGTCTTTTTGCTTTGTGTTAGATGAGGCAGGGGAGTAGAGAAGAGCGGACAGGTGAGGTGAGCAGGCTGCTGGCAGAAACCCCCAGAGCTGAAGAAATGCTCGGAAAAAACTGTATTCCCACAGCTTGGCGTTTGGGGGACATGAGCTTCTGAAGCAGAAATGCGACTGGGAATTCACCAGAAGGAGCCGCCTGCCCCCCTAGAGAGCTGTTCCCCATCAACTCAGCCGTTCAGAGTAAGAAAGATATGGTTAATGCAGATCAAAGGGGAAATTCAAAGTTAGATGAAGGGACTTCCCTGGTGGCTCAGTGGTTAAGAATCCGCCTGCCAGTGCAGGGGACATGGGTTCGAGCCCTGGTCCGGGAAGATTCCACATGCCGTGGTGCAACTAAGTTCATGAGCCACAACTGCTGAGCCCGCGTGCCAAAAAAGAAAAAAAAAAAAAGTTAGATGAAGCAGAGATGAGCCTCACTCACGATTGCTTAGAAAGACACCCAGTGGACATTTGAGGCAAGAATCATGATTTTTTTTTTTTTTTTTTTTTTTTTTTTGCGGTACGCGGGCCTCTCTCTGCTGTGGCCTCTCCTATCGCGGAGCGCAGGCTCCTGACGCGCAGGCTCAGCGGCCACGGCTCACGGGCCCAGCTGCTCCGGGGCACGAACCCACGTCCCCTGCATTGGCAGGCGGATTCTCAACCACTGCGCCACCCGGGAAGCCCAAGAATCACGATTTTTAAGCAAACATTTTAAAGCTTAAGAGCGAGGTTATGGGAGAGGAGGCTCTGCCCACAGCCCCGCCGTCACCTCCTTTCTACAGGAGCAGCTGCCCCTTCTCTGACACAGGCTCCTCTTGCCGCGGAGACCTCTGCGGACGGTAAACGCCAGGCTGTGCAGACGGGCCTCAGAGGGCAGTTTTGGAGCCTGGGCGTCTCCATCTCTGGGAGACTTTAAAAAGAAGCAGAGGGGCTTCCCTGGTGGCGCAGTGGTTGAGAATCCGCCTGCCGATGCAGGGGACACGGGTTCGTGCCCCGGTCCAGGAAGATCCCACATGCCACGGAGCAGCTGGGCCCGTGAGCCATGGCCACTGAGCCTGTGCTTGCAGAGCCTGTGCTCTGCAACGGGAGAGGCCACAACAGTGTGAGGCCAGCATACCGAAAAAAAGATAAGAAGCAGAGGATATTCTCGGTTGTCGAGATTCTCCCCTTCTCTGTATTTACTGTCCCCCCAGCCACCAAACAGATTTACACATCTGTTCCCAGCACTCAAGACTCAGGCTGCTGCCCGCTTCCCATTTAAAGGTCTCTCCTTTTCCGTGCTCCCTTTCTTTTATTGTGGCCATTACTGAGCTTAAATAAACCAGCTTGACTTTAGTGACTAGGTCATAGACCTGAGAGTTTTGTCCTGTGTGTAACCCCAGCCCAGCACAGTGGCTGGTACGTGGAGGCCAGTCAACAGTGGACACGCCTGTCAGGTGATGGTCAAAGTCACCGGCACCGACTGTGCAGCGGGCCCTGCCCTCGGTGCCCACAGGCAGCATCTCAGCTCAACCTGGGAACAAATAGGGGTGACTGTCACCTACCTCAGGTGGTTTGGGGAGGATTCATGTCAATATCGAGCACAGCACCTGCACTCAATGCGTGTCTGGTTTTCCTTCTCAAATAAGGTGGCTTTTTGTACCCTCTCTCTGTGATAGTTTAAACGTAGGCTTTGGAGAATGAAAGGAAGGCATAAAATAACCTCAGAGCCCTGCTTGTTCGACGCCCCTGCTTTTCTGACTTTCTCACCATTGGTTCCTGAGCCAATGTTACATATACAGTTAAGTAAATTTGGTCCCTGTGACGCTTTCAGCGAGATGCTGCCAAAGCCGTCCTCGCTCTCTGGATGACTCTATTCCTGTCGTCCCCTCCTGTCCCCCCATCTGTCTCTCTCGCTCTCTGTGGGACCGTTCTCCCCAGCAGACAGTTCACACATACTCACAACTCACAATTTCCTGTCTTAATGCACACGCTCTTCTACTCCCGTTTTTCTCTTCTCTTTCACACAGCAGAACTTCTTTTGAACGTTGTCTTCAGCTGCTTTCTTGTTTCCTCACCTCCCAGCCTCTCCTCAGCCCGTTCCAGCCAAACTTGTCCCTCCACCAGTTTCTGAGATCCCTTTTGCCAAAGACATCACTTCGTTTCCATGAACCAAATCAACCATTGCTCTTATTTAATCCTCATTGCAGCCTCTCACCAGCATCTACCCCCTTTCTGTCCCTTTAAAATACGCCTTTTTGGGGGCTTCCCTGGTGGCGCAGTGGTTGAGAATCCACCTGCCGATGCAGGGGACGCGGGTTCGTGCCCCGGTCCGGGAAGATCCCACGTGCCGCGGAGCGGCTGAGCCCGTGAGCCATGGCCGCTGAGCCTGCGTGTCCGGAGCCTGCGCTCCGCAACGGGAGAGGCCCCAGCAGTGAGAGGCCCACGTACCGCAAAAAAAAAAAAAAAAAAAAAAAACGCCTTTTTTTGGTTTGTTTTTTAAGAGATAACGGGCCTCGTGTACTTCACTGGAGTACACGAATCCCAAGCGTACGGCGCAATGAGTTTTACACGTATCTGTGTCTAGGTAATGACCTCCCCGTATGCGATGCGGTGGGATGGGTGTTCCCTCCTGAAGGCCCCGCTCTCTCTCTTTCCGCCCCCATCCCTCGCTGGCCCTTCCGCCTGCCCAGCCTCCCGACATGCGCGTGTCCCAGGGCCCAGGTCTCTCTTCCAGGCACACTCCTCAGGAAGCTCGTACCATTTCAGGCTTTAGATACCATCTGTATTGTGACAGCTTCCCCTTTTGACCTCTAGTCTCAGCCCGAATCCAGTTTTCAGCTCCCTGCTCTCCCGACTTGACATGTCTACGTGGAAGTCAAGTAGGCATCTCGGACCCGACATGTGAGAACAGAGATCTTCATCTCTTCTCCGTCTCTTCCCTCTCCCTCCCGTGGCCGCTTCTACATAGGCGTCTCCATCTCATTAAACAACTTCTCATCCACCCAGTTGCTCAAACTGAAACGAAGAGCTCATGCTTGCTTCTCTTATGCTCTCAGCGCATACACACGTCTTGCTGACACATCATGCCCCCCAAAGTTCCCGGGCATCTCTTCCCTCCGTCTCCAGCCCAGGCCACTGTTGCCACGGCCTAACCCTTCTGTCAGCTTCTACTGTTGCCCCTACAGCCCACGCTCATGCAGCAGCCAGAGAGCTGACTTGAAAACGCGAAGCGGCTTATGTCACTTTCCCACTGAAAACCTTAACACCCGAAGCCCGCACTGTGCCCTGCAAGACCCTACATGGTCCGGTTCTACCTGCTTCACTCGTGTCCCTCCAGCCCTGCTTGCTGGCTTCCTATTTATCAGAGGCCCCCTCCACCCCGCCTCAGGGCCTTTGCATTAGCTCTTTTCTCTCCCTTGAGTTTTCTTTCAGGGCCCTCTTGTCGTCCGGCTCAAGTGTCATCTTCGCGTGAGGTCTTCCCACTTCTCTCCTCCTCCTCCACCACCGAAGGAAGCCCTCCAGTCACATCATTGTCAGCACGGCACTTATTTAAGACCTGGGACTCTCTTGCTTGTTGTCTGTTTGCTCCACAGAATTATCCTCACGAGCGTTGCAACTTGGCTGTCCTGCTCACAGCTGCCTTCCCAGGAACTAGGACAGTGCCTGGTACTTAGCAGCTGCACAGTTTTGACTCAGTCTGTAAACGGCGGAAAAAGTGGTTACTGGCGCTCAGTGTAAAGCAGGCGGTTTGTCTAGAAGCCGACCTGGGCGACAGGCCAGGAGGGTGAGCTCCCGTGCGTGGCCCCCGAGCGTAACCTGAGTGGCGTCTGTTGCAGAGAGGAGCAGGTGCCCATGGAGCTGGTGCAGCGTGGCGACATCATCAAGGTCGTCCCCGGGGGCAAGTTCCCAGTGGACGGGAAAGTCCTGGAAGGCAGCACCATGGCCGACGAGTCCCTCATCACAGGTGAGGACTCCGTCCCCCTGGGTGGGTGTCAGCACCCTGGCCAGGCCCCAGGGAGGCCGACGGGGCTCAGCGCGCGGCGTTGGTTTCCTCTCCACCTCTAGGAGAGGCCATGCCCGTCACGAAGAAGCCCGGCAGCACGGTGATCGCCGGGTCCATGAACGCCCACGGCTCCGTGCTCATCACTGCCACCCACGTGGGCAACGACACCACCTTGGCTCAGATTGTGAAGCTGGTAGAAGAGGCTCAGATGTCCAAGGTAATGAAGGGATTTTATTTTTTATTTTATTTATTTATTTAAAAAATTAATTTATTTATTTTTGGCTGTGTTGGGTCTTCGTTGCTGCACGTGGGCTTTCTCTAGTTGCGGCGAGCGGGGGCTACTCTTTGTTGTGGCGCGTGGGCTTCTCACTGCAGTGGCGTCTCTTGTTGCGGAGCACGGGCTCCATGCGCATGGGCTTCAGTAGTTGTGCCTCGCGGGCTCCAGAGTGCAGGCTCAGTAGTTGTGGCGCACGGGCTTAGTTGCTCCGCGGCGTGTGGGATCTTCCCGGACCAGGGCTCGAACTCGTGTCCCCTGTATTGGCAGGTGGGTTCTTAACCGCTGCGCCACCGGGGAAGTCCCATGAAGGAATTTTGAAAGCAATATAACTTCAGCTTCCTCTCTTTAGAAATTATTCCAAGAGTCCCATAGAATCAGGCAGATTTTTACTGAGTAGAGAGATTGACTAATAAATGTAGTTAATGAGGGAGCTAGGAATCCCAGTCCTTGTCCATGCTTGTGGCAGTTTATTTCTTTGGAGATTGTAATTTCCCGTGGTTTTCGTGTTTTATTTCCATAGGCACCCATTCAGCAACTGGCTGACCGGTTTAGTGGATATTTTGTCCCATTTATCATCATCATTTCAACTTTGACGTTGGTGGTATGGATTGTAATCGGCTTTATCGATTTTGGGGTTGTTCAGAAATACTTCCCTGTAAGTTGAATGCTGTGGGCAGTGTGCTTGTTGGGTTTTAAATAATCGATTGCCATTAATCCTATTTTTTCATGTCTGAGATTCATTGGGCTTTATTTACCCATTACATCTTATTTGCTTGCTTCACTTGTTGGCAGCAAAACCTCAGCCAGGGTAGGACAATCCGGGCTATGCAACTATGCAACTCCTGCAGGTTTTTACTAAAGATGCTTTGTGCTTTCTTGTTAGATCATTTCAAACACCACTGGCTCTCAGGTGTAATGCTTAAAGCATTAACATTTTGCACTGTTGGCCATTTTTGAGGTTATGAGGCACACATCACAGAAGATAGGTCACGTCAGTCACAATAGCATGATAATATTATTTAACCAGTTTTAAGAAAAATAGATTTTTTTGCTGGCTACCTCCATATAGACCATCTAACCTTGCAGCTTCCCAAGTAACACTAGTAGCTTTTTAATAATTACTTATTAAACATTATATATGAAGCAATGGAATATATATTTTTGAGTTTAAAAAGTGGACGAAGAATACTATCTTAGGAAATACAGTCTTATCAAAATTCAAAAAAAAATACGAAACTTTTCTGCTTCAGCAATAAGAACTTACATACATCAGTGATTCGCAACTGGGAGTGGTTTTGATTTGGTGATGTCTGGAGATGCTTTTGGTTGTCGTGGCTGAGGAGGGGTGCTGCTTGGCCTCTAGTATGTATGATAGGAGCCAGGGATGCTGCTAAACATCCTGCAACACACAGGACAGGTCCCCACAACAAAGAATTATCTGGCCCCAAACGTCAATAGTGCTGAGTTGGAGAAACCTGGATAGACATAAAAAGCTAATGGCCCACTTGGAGTAGTATTTGTGTGGTACGCGGGCCTCACTGTTGTGGCCTCTCCCTTGCGGAGCACAGGCTCCGGACGCGCAGGCTCAGCGGCCATGGCTCACGGGCCCAGCCGCTCCGCGGCACGTGGGATCTTCCCGGACCGGGGCACGAACCCGTGTCCCCTGCATCGGCAGGCGGACTCTCAACCACTGCGCCACCAGGGAAGCCCCTGGAGTAGTATTTGATAACTGCCCAGTGAGTAGAACAATGTTTTACCTTATTTTTAAAAAATATCTCATACTTAGCCCAGTCTAATACGTATTTTACCTTAGAGCCATAAAATAAGAAACTGGAAATACAGAATGGATAATATTTTCCTTTTTAAAAAATTTTTTATCTGTAGTTAAAGGCATATCATATATTCTTGGTGTACTTGTCATTCACTTAGATATGATTTTCCTCCCTCAAATTCCCTATCTTAAAATGTCCAAGTGAAACACTTTCTGACGTCTAGGGAGATTTCAGTGTTTTAAGAGTAGCCTATGACTGTATTCCTAGAATTTGCCGGTGGCTATTAGGGCACCTGACCGCCAAAAATTTTGGCTTTTGTGGGAGAGCAGCTCATTGGCATGTGGCTATGGGAAACTCAGCCCTAAACAAGTTGGAATATGTGGCTTCCTGCTGTTCCCTACCTTTCCATCTTACTTTCGCTTCTTTTGTTTTTATCTGCAATATCAGGGAGGATGCTGACAAAAGAGGTACTGCATGTTCCTTTAAGACATTGTTGTCACTACTCTGTACAGATCACCTGTAGGGACAGGGTTCGTGTCAACCTCTAGAAGTCTACCCCACTCCTCTCAGAATGCCAGGTGTGATTTTGACAAGAATTTCTGGAGGTTAAAAAACAAAACAAAACAAAACAAAACAGCATGTCCTTCTACCGAAATCAAACTGTTTCTGTGAAAATTGAATGACCCTTAATAATGTAGCTTATTTTAGAATCTGCCTTTCAAAGTCAAAGAATAGAGGGTAGATGGATCTAAAGAGATTGTGGTCTATATCCTCGATTTAGAAAACATGCATTTTACTGTAATTAAGTAAATACAGCTTCTCTCAATTGTTCTCCAGAGATACTAGCCATTTTGAAAGGTAAACCAAGATAATGCAAGATGTTAGAATTCAAATAATCATACCAGTATGTGTCACCAGGTAACTGGGAAGGAGACCTGTATTTTTTTGGTTTTGGATTTTTATAAAGGAAACAGTGGTGAAAAATAGAAGAAACTAAAGATGGCTCCAAATCCCACCCCTATATGCACTTTTCTGTACTTGGGTGAACATCTTTCCAGTATTGTTGAAAGGCTATCTAGAGATATAGGCAGATAATTTTGCACTAATTAAATCACAACACATGCCATTTTATGCTTGTTTTTTTAAATTCAGCAATGCTACTGATATCTTTCCATGTCAATATGTGTACATCATCATTTTAACATCTGCATAATATTCCGTTATGCACGCCATACCTGCAGTTTAATTAACCAATCCCCCATTGGTTGTTTCTAGTTTTTTCCCTTTATGAAAAAGCACTGTGAGAAATATCCTTGTATCTTTTCCCACATGATTATTACCTTAGAGTTGTTTCCTTGGAGAGCTATGGTTTTTATAAAGCTTTCATAATAATAAAAATAATAATGATAATGTAACAGCTATAATATAATTTCTCAGAATCCTCTCTCCTACGTCAGGTGTTGTACTATGTATATTTATGTTTGTATGTATTTGTGTGTATGTTACCTCACTTAATCCTTACAAAAACCTGTGAGCTGGGTATTATTACCTCCATATTGTATGTGAGGAAGCTAAGACACAGAGTGTCAGAGCCAGGATATAGATCTACGCGGTCCAATTCTAGAGCCTGTGCTCTTCCCCTATCAGGGATTTTTAGGTGCCTCTCTCCTCTCATAATGCCTTTCCCTGAGGAAAGCCTGTAGGATCAGGTTGGAACAGTAGGATATGGAGCAGTAAAGTGAACCATGAGATACCAGCAAAGCAGAGCGGGATACACCGTGTGTCCTGGAGCCCAGCTCATCACGCCAGTTCAGGTCCCCCACCTGTGCTGGAATGTTCTTTTTTTAATTAATTTTTATTGGAGTAGAGTTGATTTACATGGTTGTGTCATTTTCTGCTGTACAGCAAAGTGAATCAGTTACATATATCCACTCTTTTTTAGATACTAGTCCCATATAGGCCACTACAGAGTGGAATGTTCTCATGTGATCAGAATTCTGTGTGATGCCCCATCTAACTCTCACCCTGCCTCTGTCTCTTTGCTCTCGTCAGACGTCCAGCAAGCGTATCTCCCAGGCAGAGGTGGTCCTCCGGTTTGCATTCCAGACGTCCATCACGGTGCTGTGCATTGCCTGCCCCTGCTCTCTGGGCCTGGCCACGCCCACGGCCATCATGGTGGGCACGGGGGTGGCCGCCCAGAACGGCATCCTCATCAAGGGAGGCAAGCCTCTGGAGATGGCCCACAAGGTTGGCCCCTGCTTCCTTCGAGATCTTGGCTGGGGTGATTTTGTAGCTGTATGCTGCGTGATTTTTTTTTTTTTTTTTTTTTTTGACTTAGAGAGTCCTAGTGAAAATAGTACCTGTTTAAATGTCATATTCAGAGAAAAACCTGAAAGAGGACTGAGGGTAGCACTGCTAATTAAGTAAAACCCCGGCAGCATCTCACGGTCAGAGACCTAAATGCTGTATAAATATTAATTTAATCTCATCGACAACCCTGAGTTGGGGGCTGGTTGTTTGCATTTTACAGGTGAGGGAAGTGCAGCAGGTGGGGGCTGGGTGGCTTGCCAAAGGCCTGCAGCTAAGATGTGCAGCGCCGGGCTCACAGCCAGGTGGTCGGGCTCCGGGGAAAGTAGCTGCGCTGTCTCTGCGTGATCGGGGAGGGGGTCCTGGGACCTTGGGTGCAGAAGCAGGCAGCAGTGTCTATGGAGAATCTCCGTTCAGCCCAGCAGTCCCCAACCTTGCACCCTCCCTTTATTTCTTCGGTATCTGTTGAGCGTTGACTCTGTGTGGGTCCTGTGCCGGGCCCCGGCTCCCAAGGACCTTACAGTCCAGCAGGAAAGACAGACGTGGAGCAGGGAAGCAGCAGGCGCCATGGAGAGTGTGAGGTGCCATGAGGACAGTTCCTCAGGGGCCTAACCGTAGAGCTGTGTGTGCTGGACGGGGTGGACGCTGGCGCAGGTGCTCAGGGGAGGTCTGAGACCTGTCAGCTCACAAAAGAGGTTGGGAAGGGTGTCCCGGCCGTGGGACCAGCACGTGGAAAGGACCTGGGGGGGCCGTGCCGCCCGGTCCCAGACTCCGTAGGACTGGAGACCGTGAACACGTCCCCGCCATTGTGTCCCCGGCATCTTGCCCCGTGCCTGGCACGTTGGAGTCACTCCACTGTTAATTTTCTCCGTAACCAGAAGAGGACCAGAAAGAGAGAGGAACTGACAGGAGATGAGGGTACTGAGGGAGGAAGGAGGGGAGAGAGGGGCCTTGAAGGGCTTTTTTTGGAGGGTTATCCGGTCCAGGTCCAGAGCTTAACCAAGAGCAGCAGGGACACACGGGCGCAGGGGCGGGGGCGAAGCGCCTGCGGGGCTGAATCGCACGCTGCGAAGATCCGATCGTCCTGGTGGCGGAGCGCGGGCTGGACCGGAAGCCGGGCTGGACCGGAAGCCGGCCAGGACCGGAAGCCGGCCAGGATCGTCAGAGGAAGGCCGGTGAATAGGGGTGAAGAGGCCCCACTCAGTCAGAAACAAGAAGTGGAGCTGTTGTTTGCTAGATGAGAGAGAACCGAGCCTGCGGCACGCAGTCTGAACACAACAAGGGCTGACCTTGTACCGGGTCCGGGGAAGCGTGGAGCGAGGGAACTGGCGGGCTCCGGCCACGCAAGCTCAGGCGCCGGGTGTGGCTGCCCCCGACTGGCTGAGCGCAGACCCGTGGGGACCAGTGCCAAGCTGCCGCTGACCAAGGGGGACGGGTCCCCAGACGAGCTCTGTGGTTACTTGCTATTACGGCCAAGGAACACTCCCTCCCTTTTGTGAACTTGGAATTCGAGAACACTCTTCTCCGTAGGCTTTTGCACTGATGCAGGCCGGAGAAAACAGTGGTTGACCCGGCAGATAGCGGTGGACCGGGAGATGGGCAGACCCCCCCCCCCCCCCCCAGGGTCACGCTCCTGACCCGACGCGAGGAGGGGGCCGCACGGTGTTACTGCACGGTGATGCCTCCTTGTTACATCAGAGTGAGAGCTTCTGCCTCAACCTGGTCAAGGTTAAGCCGGAGCGCGGATTTTTTTTTTTTAACTGGGCAGAGAGGGAAACGATGCTTTGGCATCGGCAGTGGTCGAACCTTGGGATGGACGGCAAGGATTCTGTAGCGGGTCATGAAGGAGTGTACTGTGACCTGCTTGGGCTGGGTTGAGGGAAGTTCTGCCTCGAGATTGTGAGGACTCTGAGAGTCCCTTCCGTCTGTGTTTTGGTCCCTGAGATGTGGTTTTTTTGGGGCAGATAAAGACTGTGATGTTTGACAAAACTGGCACCATCACCTACGGGGTCCCCGAAGTCATGCGGGCCCTCCTGCTCGTGGACGCGGCCACGCTGCCCCTCCGGAAGGTGCTTGCTGTGGTGGGGACTGCGGAGGCCAGCAGTGAGCACCCCCTGGGCGTGGCAGTCACCAGATACTGTAAACAGGTAGGTGGACTGGGCGTTGCCGGGCCCTCGCTGCCCCGGCTCCCCCGCTCTCCCCAGCTGAGCCGGAAGACTCCGAGCTCCTTCCTCCTCACACGCCTTTCCTCCTCGATGCCCCTGGCCCCCACGTCAGCTGCCTCCACGGAGGCCTTGGCTCCTGTGGTCTGGAAACTGCTGAGCAGGCCCCCTGGAGCAGGTGGGGATGCAGCGCACAGCGGCAGGTCCATTGTCACATTTCCAGATGTCACAAAGCAGTTCAGTGTTAATGAGCTAATGGCCATTCACTGGGCATTTCCTGAGCATCCCGGGCTCAGGGGAGTGAGACTTCATAAGACGCGAGCTCTGCCTGCTGGGAGTTGATGGTCGGGTGGGGGAAGACAGGCGTAGTCAGTCCCTCACGAGCGCTTCGTGCAAAGGGATACAAAAACGAAGGGGGTCTTGGGGCCAGGTCGGGAGAAATCCATTCCACTGGGGACTCCTGAGACGGAGAGGAAGCAGCAGAAGTGACCAGAGGACTGTGGGTTGTTGGCACAGTTAGTGGGGAGCCTTCATCCCCTGACCTCTGCAGATGAGAGGGCCTAGTTAGCTTTCTCTGTTTTCAGTCTGCGCGTGGATGCAGCAGGATGTGCCAGAACACTGCCCTGAAAACATGTAAACTGTCTGAACAGTACAGTTATCGGTAAATGTAGAAGGTGACGTGGATGCCTTGGGGAAAAGTTGACAACTCTTCCCGGACAGGGAATCTTTCAGAAATCTCATTTTCGTGTCGTGTCCTTTGTGTAGGGTGCAGCTATTTCCCCTCTCATCCTTCTGATGTTTCAGAAAGAATTCTGCTCACCCCCAGGCACCCTTCCTTTGGGTTCTGTTACCCAAATAAACCCAGCCTTTCCCTTTCCCCTGCCACGTCGGCCCTCTCCGCTAGGGTCTGGCCGTGGGCAATTATCTCTTGATGGCCTTAAAATAGTTTGCTACCACTTACCTATTCCATCGTTTTTACGAAATTATTTGCAACATAAAAAGAAAATCTTTCGTCCCTTTGGCACCTTCATCCCCGCCACCCCCCACCCCGACCCCAGCCCTTAATTTGGGGTGTTTGATGTGAATTGCCTTTCTCCTTTCTGGACTGCAACCTGTCCACTCTCCCCAGGCATCCAAACTCTAGGAGAGAGTTGAGGCTGTTTTAAATGACTGTGTCATATAAGAGAGAAAGAGTTGCTGACTTAAGCATCGATCTCTCCACCTTCCCCAGAAGTTCTCCTCCCGTCCCTCCCTTCCCTCTAAATTTCTGGTGTCTGCTGCTCCCCGCGCCCCGCCTCACCCCCACCTCTGTCCTGACTCCCTCTCGACTCACCTCTGTTTTCTGCTTCCTCTCCCCCACTTTCCTTCCCAGGAACTTGGCACAGAGACCTTGGGATACTGCACGGACTTCCAGGCGGTGCCCGGCTGCGGGATCGGCTGTAAAGTCAGCAACGTGGAGGGCATCCTGGCCCCGGGCGAGCGCCCGCGTGGCCAACCGACCGCCCACCTGAGCGGGGTCAGCAGCGTCCCCGTGGAAACAGGTATCTCTGGCCTTGGTTTCCGCTGCCCGGCCCGCCGGGGGCTGGGCCCCGCCAAGGAGAGCGCCATGCCAGGCTCGCCCCGTGGTTCCCGACCGCGGAGCAGGTGGCTCAGGGCTGGTGCGCCGCACACCTGTCTCCCAGGGGAGCCTGCAACTTCTCTGGTGTTCTTCGATGTGGCTGAATCTTGACGCTAACGGCAGACAAAAGCAGTGTGTGACTTAAATTCTTGGAGTATTGCTTACCTGCTCCCTAGTCTCGAGTCTCTTTCTTATCCTGGGTTAGTCTTGGTATAAGACTCGTAAGCTACAGGGTGGGCAGATGGGAGCCCTCCTTTTGTTCTTCCTAAACAGGAAAGCTCCATGTGGTCAACTCTGATGGGATGTGACGTATTTACAGAGCTGGCAGCCATCCGGGAAAGTGAATGGAAATGGTTGGCCCAAGCCAAGAAGGGACACTGGAGGGACAGCTGCTTTTTGAATAACGGCCTTTCTTATTCAAAGGGTGCTATCCATCAGCATAAGAGAGTGAAAAAACCCATGTCTAGTGCTTGCTCTTAAGTATGTTAGTAGTTAAATCTTGATTTAGGGCTTCCCTGGTGGCGCAGTGGTTGAGAATCCGCCTGCTAATGCAGGGGACACGGGTTCGAGCCCTGGTCTGGGAGGATCCCACATGCCGCGGAGCAACTAGGCCCGTGAGCCACAACAACTGAGCCTGCGCGTCTGGAGCCTGTGCTCCGCAACAAGAGAGGCCGCGACAGTGAGAGGCCCGCGCACCGCGATGAAGAGTGGCCCCCGCTTGCCCCAACTAGAGAAAGCCCTCGCACAGAAACGAAGACCCAACACAGCAAAAATTAATTAATTAATTAATAAAATCCTACCCCCAACATCTTCTAAAATAAAATTAAAAAAAAATCTTGATTTAGATTTTGTTAGAAGCTATTACCACCTTATAGCAAGTTAAAGCCCTGGGATGACCTTTCCTTTGCCTTCCAGGGACTGGTCTATCAGTGACACCTAAGGTAGAGGTGACAGGTGCAAGACTCAGCTGGCCTTTTATGAGGTATAGCTTCAAAACCTTTCACACACAGAGGCTGGTTGTTGGCTGGTTCACCTTGCGTCATCTGTACCAAGCAGTGATGGGTCTAGTCAACACTTGCTTTCGGCGCTGACCAAATAACTTAACCGCTTCTAGTCCTAATTCTAACCCAACCTAACTGCAGCAGCAGACACCGCTAAAGGCCAGTAGGTACACTGCGTGGTATTTAATATGTTTGTAACATCTTTACATGTTTTAATTCATACCGCAGTTCTGCATGTTAGTTATTCATCTTCCCCTGGGTCTTTAAGGATGGTTTTCCAAGAGGTGTTTACTAGGTTGTGGTTTTTCCAGAGCCGTCAAGTGGACGTTTTGCTGCTGAAACCATCCCATGGTTTTTAGTGCTTTCTCACAGTGAACTTGGGCTCTTTGGGAATAACCACACACTCCTTTGAGCAGATGCAGTCCCGCAGACCTTCTCTGTGCTGATCGGCAACCGAGAGTGGATGAGGCGCAACGGCTTGACCGTCACCAGCGACATCAGCGACGCGATGACCGATCACGAGATGAAAGGCCAGACGGCCATCCTGGTGGCCATCGACGGTACCGCTCTGCCCCCTGTCCTCTGCTCTCAAGTGAGGCTGCAGGCGTCAGGCAGACATAGAGTCCTTTTTTTTAAAAAAAAGTAAATCTTCCTCTCTGTTAATTGTAGTTCTATATTTGAAAAGGCTGTCCGGCCATTTTTTTCACTTCATTGTCAGTCAGTCCTGAGGCCCCCTCTGGCCACCTCCATCTTTGCCGCCAGAGGGAAGATGGCTTCAGCCTCTTTGCTCCTGGGATTCTAAACTGGCTTCCCAGGTGGGCACTTGAAAGTCATCCTTTCTCACTCATCACTGTAGGCGAAACAGCAGTTGACTTCCTAAGAGGTTTAACTCTAGGATGCTTTACACACTGAAATCCCCTGCAGCTTTCACAGAGCTTCTCAACATTGTATGTATCTTAGTACTCAGGTTATATCCTGGGCTTTACATCTCAGGTAGATTAGAATCACTTTATTGATGTTAGTTTCTGCTAATAGAAGTAAAAACCATATGCAAATAAGAAATAATTTAATTGCTGTATTTTGAATGCTCTTTTCCCATTCTCTCTCTCTCTCTCCCCCTCCCTCCCTCCCTCCCTCCTTCCCCCTCCCTCCCTCCCTCCTCCTCCTCCCTCCCTCCCCCCTCCTTCCCTCCCTCTCTCTCTCCCTCCCTCCTCCCTCTCTCCCTCCCTCCCTCCCCCGTCCTTCCCTCCCTCCCTCCCTCCTTCTCTCTCTCTCTCTCTCTCTCTCTCTCTCTCTCTCTCTCTCTCTTTTTTTTCCGGCTCTCACTGCCATGCCTTTTCCCAAGCCCTTTACACGCACAGCGCCCTCAGCTTGTCAAGCTGGAAATGGCTCAATTAAAAGTGCCTCCTACACACCCTCGCTGCTCCCGTCACACCTCAGTCCTCAGTCCTCGAATGCCTTCCTGTGTCAGTGCCTAAAGAGTCACTAAAAAAAAAAAAAAAAAAATTCTACAAAGTGTTTTCTGTAGGAAGAGACAGAAAGGAAGGATTGATTTTCTAGCTGTTTGGACATGTGTCACTTTTTGAGTAGCATTTGTTGTATTTGTTGTATTTCTCATGTTTCAATAGCTAACAGGTATTGAATTATTATGAGCCAGGCAGTCTGCAAAGCAAGAGATGTTCCTTGCAGAAAATCTGGAAAATTCCGAGAGCTATAAAAAAAATGGAATCCCTCATTATTCTACCCCTCAGAGAGCCACTGTTAACTTTTGAACAGTCCTTCCAGACTTTGGCATGCATCTGGAAATGTATGTAAATTTAAAAAAAAAAAGAAAACCGTATTCTGTTGTATAATTTAGTGTTTTGTTTTTGGCGTGTAACATGGCATTAGGAAAACTGCTCCAGATCATGAAGTCCTACTTGCTCCTCGGGCTACCCAGAGCGCTGCTACGCGTGCTCACCTGCGGTGTCTCCCACAGGTGTGCTCTGTGGCATGATCGCCATTGCAGATGCGGTCAAGCAGGAGGCCGCCCTGGCCGTGCACACGCTGAAGAGCATGGGCGTGGATGTGGTTCTGATCACGGGGGACAACCGCAAGACAGCCAGAGCCATTGCCAGCCAGGTAAGGGCCGGGGGCCGGGATGCCTCCCACATCTGAAATTGCAAGCGATTTCAAGCTGGCAGAAACAGTGTAAGGAAAATACATAAGCACTAGTGCACTGAGCACTCAGCTTTGCTCTGGTCCTCCCCCATCGCTGGGGGCTTTTCTCTCCACATGCTTTGATCTCAGAGCCGTGCACATCCCACAGGGGACCACCTCTCTGCTGCCCCAAAGATCACAGTGCTGGGGCCTCCGTGCCATCATCCCTGCACGGTGGCTGCAGCCCCGGAAGAGCTGGCCCAGCATTCTTCATTTTCCAGTCGCTGCACTGAGGAAAAACGACCATGGCTTGAGGGCTGAAATAAACAGTCTTGTAGCCTTTATATTAAGGGAGCGTTTTGCCGGCCCAGCTCTCCTCACTCTTCACCAGATAAGTCCCTGGGTCCCGGCAGTTCTTCTGCGGCGCTAGGGTCTGAGTTTGGGCCACGAGGGCAGCACGACTGCGTGCCTGCCTGCCCTGCCTCGCGGGGGGGGCTCCAGTGCAAACTCCAGACTGTTGTATACCACCCCTTGCGGACGTGTGTGTAAAGCTGTCTGCTTTTTTTTAACATTTTGTGTGTGTGTGTGTGCTAGGCGGGCCTCTCACTGTTGTGGCCTCTCCCGTTGCGGAGCACAGGCTCCGGATGCGCAGGCTCAGCGGCCATGGCTCACGGGCCCAGCTGCTCCGTGGCATGTGGGATCTTCCCAAACCCGTGTCCCCTGCATCGGCAGGCGGATTCTCAACCACTGTGCCACCAGGGAAGCCCGAAGCTGTCTGCTTTTGAGAATGAATTGCTCCTTAGGAGGGGAGCGGCCGTGCCCCGGTCAGCCATCCCTCTGAGAGCACACCCGCTCCGGGTTAAAACTTGTTCCTGCATTCAGCAAGCCCTTACTAAGCGCCACCCCTGTGACAGAGAGGCTACAGAGAGCAGTGAAGAGGGCGCCGCGCTCGAGGAGCTCATGGTCCCGTGGGGAGGGTGGTCCAGGGACCGAGTGTAAACCAGGTGCTGGGCGCTCCAGTGGAGGAGTGCACAGGATGCATGGGAGCTGCCAGCTTACCCCTCAGCCTGGCAGAGGCCGGGGACACCTTCCAGGGGAGAGGAGGCCTGCAGGCATCAGATGAAGAAGAGGGGGTGCTGGGGGCAGGAAAAGGGACCTTTGCAGGACAGAGCCAGCGGCGCGAGCACCGTCTGTGGGTGCAAGGTAGCAGCGAGTTGGAGAGGCCAGGGCGGGGCCCGCTGGGGCCGGGGGCGGGGAGCTGGGCACAAGCAGGACCTGACCTGGGGACCTTGGGAGGCAGGCAGAGGAGTTTAGACGTTGTCCTAGGGGACGTGGGATCCGCTGGAGGCCTTGAAGCAGGAGAGTAACGCGACCAGTGATTGCTGTTTGGGGAAGGTCACGGGACGGCATCTGGGGAAGAGTGTTGGGAGGCCAGGATGTGGGCAGGAGGCCAGAGAGGGTCCCCCACCACCACGGGGCGTTGGGACGGGAGCAGGGGGTGCGTCTGCCGTGCGACCTGGAGTCCGCAGGGCTTGGCGACGGGACCCGGAGGCTGAGGGCTCCTGGGTTTCTGCTCCTATTCCTGCCCTTGGCAACACCGGATGTTATTGTGCATTTGTTTTTTTATTGACTGCTGTTCTTCTTCCCTTTCAGGTTGGCATCAACAAAGTCTTTGCGGAGGTGCTGCCTTCTCATAAGGTGGCCAAGGTCCAGGAGCTCCAGAACGAGGGGAAGAGAGTGGCCATGGTGGGAGATGGCGTGAACGACTCCCCAGCCCTGGCCCGGGCCGACGTGGGCATCGCCATCGGGACGGGCACGGACGTGGCCATCGAGGCAGCTGACGTCGTCCTCATCAGAGTGAGCTCTGCCGCGCCTCCCCCGACCTGCTGCCCGTGGCAGGAGTGCCGAGGGCCGCAGAACGGGGCTCCCAGTTCACCGCGTGCTCCTCTCCTGCAGAATGACCTGCTCGACGTGGCGGCCAGCATTCACCTCTCCAAGAGGACCGTCCAGAGGATACGACTCAATCTGGTGCTGGCACTGATCTACAACCTGGTCGGGATCCCCATTGCAGCAGGTAGGCCCTCGCTGCCCCGTTCCCTCTGGCCCTAGGTGTGGCCAGAAGCCTGGAAGAAAGAGTTGATTTTATTATGTCCGCTTTGTCAGTCTCTAAAGGTAAATGAGAAACTGCAGGGAGAACCCAAGCCTTCTGGTCACTGCGGGCCTCCCTGAAAAGCCGGCCAAGCTGCTCAACCCTGTTTGCCTTGGCCCTGTTTTCTGGAACATTATTAAGACATACAGTCTGAAAAATAATCAATATTAACAGTTCTGGGGCCCCCGTTACACGCTAAGCCCCGGGATCAGTGCTTTAGAACTTTGTCTTAAGAATTAATCCCGCCCGGGTTTTATCCTGACTCGGAAATAATCATGGGAAGAGATGGATATGGTCTGCTCCCTAAGCCCTCCCTCCCCCACTGTATCTTATGTCATCAGAGAGGGAAGAGTTCCAAAGACTCCTGCAAGGAAAGCGCCTACAAGGGCCAAGACCTATTTTTAAACATGACTGCCGCACCCCACGTTCCCCTGTTGTGTCCGAGCGGTCGGCGCTGCCTCACGCAGTGGATCAGCGCGTGCGCCGCAGCCCGGCTCCGGCAGGCGCACCTCCTGCCCCGCGGCCGGCTCAGGACCCGGTCCCCTCCCGTGCTTGCGGCTCTGTCCCAGGACCTGGTCCTGTTGCCCCTTATCAAGGTGCTTTGACGCCCTTGAGGGAGGACCGTCCGCGTAGAGAGGGCCCGTGGTCATCAGCGTGCTGTCGCGGCGCTCACACCCCCGAGGTGCCCCCGGATGGTGGCACCTGCAAGTCCCTGGGGTGCCCTGTCCCCTGGAGCTTCCCCCAGACAGGTGATGGCACCTCTGGATGGTCCCAGGAAGGTCAGGGTGGGTGGTGGACCCCCCACCCCCCCGGCCAGCTCTGAGACCACCCGCCTCAGGCCCACGGGCACGTGGTCGGCGCCCAGCCCAGGGGCTTCTGAGCCGCCCTGAGGAGAGCTTCTGGTGGGCAGCGAGGCCGGGCCCCCCTCGCTCTCCGCGCCGGGCTGCGACCTGAGTGTAGTCCCCGCCTCGGCCAGGTGTCTTCATGCCCATCGGCCTCGTGCTGCAGCCGTGGATGGGCTCGGCGGCCATGGCTGCCTCCTCCGTGTCCGTGGTCCTCTCGTCACTGCAGCTCAAGTGGTGAGTCCCCGCGGCGGGCCCGGGGCGCGGGGCGGTGGGTGTGCGCCCCGAGCGGGGCCCGGCTTGTGTTTGTGTAACGACTTGTCCACCGCGAGCCAACGGTTTACCTCTGAGCAGTCACCTCGCGCTGCTGCTTCCCGTTACTCCGCTCGACGGCTGTTTATGTCGAGAGGTAGCTATAGGATCCCTGTTTGTAATCATTTTTCCTTTTTTAAAAGGGATCTTTATTTACTTATGCTTTCAGTTAACAAAAGTTAATGACAGCCTACTAGGTACCAGGCATTTGGCTAGCAATCTCTAAGTTGGGAGCTTGCCCTGAGCCATAGGAGTTCGGTGGCCTTTCTTTCCTTTAAAAGCCGTGAGGCCCTGATACTGCGTGTTATTAAAGACTTCACGAGAGGCCTTCACTGGGCTTTACCAAAAAAAGGCTGTGTGTCCCGAATGGCTCAGGTGCTCTTGGACTCCTGCTTTGCAGCTACAGGAAGCCGGAGCTGGCATGGTACGAGGCGCAGGCGCAGGGCCGCGTGAAGCCCCTGACCGCGTCCCAGGTCAGCGTGCACGTCGGCATGGACGACCGGCGGCGCGACTCCCCACGGGCCGCGCCCTGGGACCAGGTCCGCTACATCAGCCAGGTGTCCCTGTCCTCCCTCGAGTCCGACGGGCTTTCCCGGCACGGCGCCACGGCCGACGACGAGCGGGGAGCAAGCGGCCTCCGCTCCTGAGTGACCGGGACGAGGAGCCGTGCGTCCGAAAGCCGCAGGCGGTGTGGCCCCCACCCGGCCCCCCTCCCTGTGAGGCCGAGGCTCCAGCCTGACGGCAGCAAGAGCAGGCGGCGGAGCCCCTCGCCAGCCCTGGACCTTCTAGATCACCCCTCCCTGCGGCTTGTGGACCACGCCACCGGGGGCCCACGGGCTCATTGGAAACCCTGCTGACCTCGAGAAGAGGAGGGACAGCCAGCCCTCCTCGCATCCTCTGCCGTAGCGTTTGGGATAACTGCCTGTGAAACGAGGATGATCTCATTGGGTCCAGAAACTTAGCTGGGCCTGTCCACAGAACTCATTAAAACCTCAGGCTCTGGCGCTTTTTGACGACACCCACGTGCATCGCGTATCCAAGACCACCACTTACCTCAGGTGTCCCCGCCTTTTCTGCCGGCGCCATCTCTTCGTTTTCTGTCCTTGACCCTGGGGCTGTGGCACCCCGTCGTCTGAGGGCCGGGCTGATGTCCTCACGTCCCTGCGGCTGCTCTTTAGGACGCTCGTGTGCTCCTTCCTGAACCCCTCGCCCACACGGCCGCCAGAGAGCCGCCACGCTTCTTTCTCCTCGGGGTGAGAAGAGGTGTTTGTTGCTTATGACCCTCTTCTCCGTGGAGTCCTGGCTTCTCAGCGCCACCGAATCCAGTGCTGTTGCTGACTCTCGCTGCCCAGCTGGAGTGAGGGTCTCAGAGCCCGAGACTTGAGAAATTTGGCTTCTTGGGGGGGGAGGTCTGGGGGGACCCAGGGAGGCATGTGGTGCAGGAACCTACTTGCTCCATTCCAGGGGCTTCAGTTACATGGCCCGCTATGTGACTGTCACCTCACGTGGTCCATTGTGGGAGTCAGGTCAGTGCTGCCCCAGTGCCCACAGCACCCCGGGGAAACAATACCCAAATAAGAGAGGAAATCCCAGTCCTCCACATGCATTGACATCTGCATGCAGAGCTGGTGCCTTAGGAAGGGGGTGACCACAGTTTCCCAAGAGAACATCTGTTTCTAACTTTAAGTGGCCTTTGCGGTTGCACAGCATCAGAGGGGACGCAGTGGGGCCCATGGCAGACTCAGGGCTTGACGGCGATTGGCAGGCCATGCGGGGTAGACTAGTACTATCAGAATCTTAGACTAGGCAGTGCAGAGCCTGTTCTAAGTTCCAAGGTGAAGCCCTTATCACACACGTTTTAGTTAGTTATTGTCAGTTCTTTTCCAGGGGGATATAAGCACTTTTTATAAGTTACCTCTAATCCTCCCAACAAGCCAGCAAAGTTCGATAATTCACAGGTGGGAAACAGGCTCAGAGAAGCTAGGTAATCCCACCCAGGATCACACAGCCAGTATACATGGGAGAACAGGGGTCTGAATTCATGTCTGTTGGCTCTGAAGTCTTTTCTCTAACTTGGCCCTACCTTGACTATTTCACCCGAGAAGAAGAAACAAGAAAAAGGCCCTTGCGCTCCCGGAAGAACGAACCTGCCAGGTGATATATTTGCTGACTTGGGGTGAAATCTGACTGCGAGGTCATGTCATGTTCCCTTTGGATGGTTCCTTTCCATTTGCATATAATTTAGTTTTTGCTGGGTCTTAGCCTCTAAAGTTGATGTGCAGGGTTTTGCTGTGTTTTTACGGTTTCCAGTCTTCCCTCCCCTCCCCAGCCCCTTCCTGCTCTGTGTTCCCAATTGTGTCCTCTCTTTACTCCTGGCTGTGCTTGGGGAATGTGTCCTGTTTTCTAACTGGGCTAATCATTGCCTAAAGAATCTAATTGTATTGATTTTTCAAAAAGCTTTTAGGACCATAAATGTCATGTTTATAGGGACATGGAAATATTTATATAATTGTACAGAAAATAACCTTTCAGACATGTTCAAAGTATAAGTTTTTTTTTTTTTTTTTGGTCAGAAAAGAAGAATTCCTATTTCAAAAACGTTCCCATGCTCTATTAGAATAAAGTTTCTTTTTTATTCATCTAAAAATTTGCCTCTGGCTGGCTCCGAGTGGGAAGCGTGTGGGAGCCAGTACAGTGCCATCTTTGGTGAGAACCTCGAGGTGCTGACTTTGCTCAGTGCCTTTTCAGGGGGAGAAAAGAATGCGGTTTAACAGTGGAGGCCACGAGGGTGGCCAGAGCCCTCTGATGGGCCATCCCAGCACTGTGTGAGCCCCTCTCCCAAAGGCCTCCCTCAGTGGTCTGTGGGGAGAGCTCTGGAAAGCACCGCCCCTGGGTACCTGTCCCGCTGGTTCGGACACGGGCCTAGGTGACCCCATCACATGCACTTCCCTGGTTGAGGGCGATTGTCCACAAATGGCTGTTCTCAAAGGCACACATTTAATCAGAACGGCTATATTTTGGGATCCTCGGCCCTGAAGGAATCGGGTGGGAGGGATAGTAGAAAAGTCTGGACCAAAGTGCTGTGCTGGGAAGGCTCTGTGGGCATCTTGTGTGTGTGGAGTGGGGGGGGGAGGGTCCTAAGTGAGCTGTACCTAGAGGTGAGGTGACAGTGTCATTCATCATCCAAACCAGGATACTTTTAAAGAGTGAAAGGAGGTGCTGTTAACAATTATGACAGGGCAACTGGCCTAAACTGGGACTACCCAGGCAAACTGGGACGTGTGGTCACCTGCCTTAAAAGGGAAATAGACATTTTGCAGTCGTCACCGACACAGACTAACACTTTAGAACTTTGCCCTGATTGTAGGTTCCACAGACATGCTGGTGACCTAATCCTTCATCAGACTGAGAGATTTCCCCCTCTGGCACGTCCTAATACCAGCACTTCTCTGTGGAGTCATTAAGGTGACTGTCTGGCAGCTTGGAGTGAGTGCACAGCTGGAGAGCCAGGCAAGGGCTACACTAAGTGCCCTCCAGTACAGCCTTAGGACTTGACCCCCGGCATGCTGGACTCCTTTTCTGGAGGCCTGGCTATGGGAATTTCATGTCGTATGCACGTCCCACTGTGGAAAGGGAAGGTTGAGTCCATTTCTTTAGAAGATAGACATTTTCTAAAACTTGAGCAAATTTCCCTGATAGGATTCCACATGCACCAGAATAAATCATAACATCTGTCCATTCCTGATAACTTTTCAGCCTTTAAGACCTTAGTGAAGAATTGTGATAGGATCACCTATTAAATAAATGAATGTAATAATTCTAGTTTTTCTCTTTCTCTTAAACGGCACCTGGAAATTGACATGTCAAAAAATCGGTCCCCAAATTGTTTTGCTGGTTTACTGTGGAACCAAGACTGATAAAAATGATCTTTATTTTAAGAAAATCCAGCGTAAGCCAAAATCAGCCAATCAAATAGGTGACTTAGAAAAAGATTTGAATTACAGAAGGATTTTTTTTTTTTTTGCTTTGAAAAATTCATGATGATACTTCAGCAGCTAAGTTCCCTAATGTGTATAAAATCATTTTGGAGTGAGAAAAGTTTTATTTGCATACAACTTTTTCTTCACTGCATCTTTTGTTTTAAAAGAAGGTAAGGGGCTTCCCTGGTGACGCAGTGGTTGAGAATCCGCCTGCCGATGCAGGGGACACGGGTTCGTGCCCCGGTCCGGGAAGATCCCACATGCCGCAGAGCGGCTGGGCCCGTGAGCCATGGCCGCTGAACCTAAGCGTCCGGAGCCTGTGCTCCGCAACGGGAGAGGCCACAACAGTGAGAGGCCCGCGTACAGCAAAAAAAGAAGGTAAGGAGTAGCATACACGAAGAAATGCTTTAGGCAGCCACTCGTGCTGACGCTTGGTTTCCCCTTCAGATTACCTTGAGGTGTGGGAAAGCTTGAGTTGGTATTGGAAAGTATTGTGGAGCTCTTAGGAATGCAACCACCCTCCCTTCTTCATTTTCAACCTCAACTTGGGCAGAGACGTGAACACCATTGTTTTGGTGCCTTCCAGAGGGAGATGTCTGCTTGTCTGCCGTGTTCCTTTGTGTAAAGACAATGACAGCGGGTGAAATTACAGGACAGAGTATGAGACTGTTAAATAACGCTGAGAAATCCCAGAGTCTCCTTTACTCTGTTCAAAAAGATTAAAAAAATAAACTGATGGAAAATCATCCAAGGGCTAAGATGAAAACAAGAGCTAATGGAAGTTTTAATACTTTTTTCCACTGAAAAGGAAATGGCAATCATTTCTTCTTTATATAAACATGAAACTGCTTGTAGCAAAAATTGAAGCATGCAGAAATTTATAAAGGGGGGAAGAGGCTGCCATAATACCAGCACCCCCGAAAAGGAAACCCCATGGACATGATTTCATGGAGTGGTGTCCTTTGCGAGGGGATAGCACTGGGGCACTGAGAGAGCAAAGCCTGTCTGCCCATGGGGGACCCAGCTCCCTGATCGTGTTAAAACCATCTGAGCACAGAGGTGCTGCAGGGGCCCTGTTGTGAACTGATGGCCACCCAGGTACCCGTAAGTTCAGGGGACAGACAGCGTTCAAATACTGTGGGTGTCGCAGTTGGGTCCATCACTCTTGGCTCAGCTGGTCCTCCCAGTGGTGTGAAGAGATATTTGCGTCCCTGCCCCATTTCAACAGTCAAGCTGACTGTCCAGGAGACAGAGTCAGGCTGAGGGTTCAAGCCCATTTGCTCCGGCCACAAGGGCCCTGTGCCCCTCTGGGCTAGCCCCTCCCTGCAAAGGGGACGCTGGGTACTCTCCTTAGCAGGAGAGGCTGGGCTTCCTCGCCACCCCTTGGTGCCTCGCTTGGGACACGAGAAGTGTTCTTTGGCGGGATAGTGTGGTTTATCTCAAGAGCCACCAGGTGTCTCTCTGACCAAAACAACTTCCCAGTCTGCAGCCAGAGCCCAAATTCTCTTGATCAGTTTTTGGATGCAGCTGGAAATTCAAATAGACATCATCATAATGAAAATATGGGTGATGGGGCAGAGTGTGAGGCAGGAGTTAGCCCTGGCACTGGGTGCCTCTATGATGTGTTTAAATCTGTACTTGCAGCCCAGGGTTTGAGCCTCCTCAAGTTTGCACTTAGCCGTGCAGAGTACATCAGTGGGATGCCTCAGCAGTGACATACCTTTGTTGTCACGTGTGTCTTAGCGTCATATGATATTCCTGCAAGTTTAGATTTTTTTAAAAAAATAGATTTATTTATTTATTTTTGGCTGCATTGGGTCTTTTTTTTTTAAAACATCTTTATTGGAGTATAATTGCTTTACAATGATGTGTTAGTTTCTGCTGTATAACAGAGTGAATCAGCGATACGTATACATATATCCCCATATCTCGTCCCTCTTACTTCTCCCTCCCTCCCACCCTCCCTATCCCACCCCTCTAGGTGGTCACAAAGCACCGAGCTGATCTCCCTGTGCTATGCGGCTGCTTCCCACTAGCTATCTATTTCACATTTGGTAGTGTATATATGTGAGTGCTACTCTTTCACTTCATCCCCGCTTACCCTTCCCCCTCCCCGTGTCCTCAAGTCCATGCTCTAGTAGGTCTGCATCTTTATTCCCATCTTGCCTCTAGGTTCTTCATGACCATTTTTTTTTGAGATTCCATATATATGTGTTAGCATACGGTATTTGTTTTTCTCTTTCTGACTTACTTCACTATATGACAGACTCTAGGTCCATCCACCTCACTACAAATAACTCAATTTCATTTCTTCTTATGGCTGAGTGATATTCCATTGTATATATGTGCCACATCTTCTTTATCCATTCATCTGTTGGTGGACACTTAGGTTGCTTCCATGTCCTGAGCTGAGATGAACATTTTGGTACATGACTCTTTTTGAATTATGGTTTTCTCAGGGTATATGCCCAGTAGTGGGATTGCTGGGTCATATGGTAGTTCTATTTTTAGTTTTTGAAGGAACCTCCATACTGTTCTCCATAGTGGCTGTATCAATTTACATGCCCACCAACAGTGCAAGAGGGTTCCCTTTTCTCCACACCCTCTCCAGCATTTATTGTTCGTAGAATTTTTTGATGATGGCCGTTCTGACTGGTGTGAGATGATATCTCACTGTAGTTTTGATTTGCATTTCTCTAATCATTAATGATGTTGAGCATTCGTTCGTGTGTTTGTTGGCAACCTGTATATCTTCTTTGGAGAAATGCTGCATTGGGTCTTGGTTGCTGCATGTGGGCTTTCTCTAGTCACGTTGAGCAGGGGCTACCCTTCGTTGCGGTGCCCGGGCTTCTCACTGCGGTGGCTTCTCTTGTTGCGGAGCACGGGCTCTAGGCACGTGGGCTTCAGTAGTTGCGGCACACGGGCTCAGTAGTTGTTGCGCACGGGCTTAGTTGCTCTGTGGCACGTGGGATCTTCCCAGACCAGGGCTCGAACCCGTGTCCCCTGCATTGGCAGGCGGATTCTTAACCACTGCGCCACCAGGAAAGCCCTAGATATTTTTTTTTTAAAGCTTGAACATTAAAAACGAAAAGGCTTTAAGGGCTCACGGTGTTTTCAATGGCTCCAAAGCTCCAAGTTCCAAGACTCACGTATTTGCCTTGGGCTTATAAGCCTTCACCGCAACCCCCTGGCAGGAGTCTGTCCCCAGCAGTGTCCAGGGCCCCAGGGGGCCGCTTGATCCTGAGGAGGACTTACCTGCTCCAGATCTCGGTTTCCTCATCTATTCAATGAGCAGCACTGCCCTCTCGACTGTCCTGCGGGATGAGGATAGAAGGGGCCTCCGTAGGGACACCCACACGAGAGCAAGTGGCTGATGGTCTGGAGTAACCTTAACAGCAATGGATCTGTCTTCCAGTCTCCTTCAGATCTTCCTGCCTTTTTGCAATTTAAATACCAAAGTGTGATCTGGGGCCTGAGCTTTCATGTCTGTACAAAATGGGGATAATAGTAGTTTCTACCTCCCGGGGCTGTGGTGAGGATATAATGAGGTCGACTGGGGAAAGCACATCCTGAGAAATGTTAGCTGCCGTTGTTGTCACTGATGTGGTGTGATGGTGGCTTTTATCCTAGGAGGAAGAAACAACCCACAGCCTTGCTACCTCCAGCAGGTAAAAACCATCTTTGTATGTTTCCTGGTTGAGCTGAAGGAAGCACCTACTTATGGGTCTGCTTCTGAGACTTCATGGACCTCGCAGTTTGCTTTAAAAGGAGCGGCCTTTGTCCAGCTGACGTTCGCCTGGCCATCTCCCGGTCCCCTTGGTTCTCGGTGGTCCTAGAGCATCGTGCTCCACCAGGTGCTTATGTCAGGAAGGACCTGGCAGAGGAGACCGTGCTCTGGAGGAGAGGTTAAAAGGACCAGCCTCAGAGTTGGGCAGAAGACCTGAGTTCAAAACCTGGTGCTACCCCTTGAGAAAGTCACTCCGCCTTTCTGAGCTTCCAGCTCAGCATAGAAGGAAAGAACTCCTGCTTCACTGGCTTGTGAAGGTTCAATGAAACTGTGGACGATGCTTGGCACACGGCAGACACTCATGGAAGGTAATTATCGTTAGAATGACACCGATGTGACGTTCCCCAGGAGGGGACCACTTGGTGAAGACTCTCCAGGAGATTCCAGGATGGTCCTGCAATGGGATGCAGCCTCTTAGAAGATATTTACTGAGTGTTTGAATGATGCTGGTTCCCAGTGGGAATTAGGGAAATGACCACAGAGGACGCTAGTCGACAAGAGCTGTGAAAAAAGTAAGGTGGCTTCTTTTTAATGTGTCGGTTCAGTTTAGTTTAGAAGGCGGGATCTTGTCTCGCTCGACTTATCTGCATTATATTTAGAAGTGTGATCACTTTCCCCAGTCTTCTTTGACATTTTTCCCTCCTCTCCGGGGTAGAATTATGTCACCTCAGGCAAGGTCTCCTAAAAAAAACCGCACTAACATTTGATTAAAATAGAACAGTCTTGCTCTGCTGTTTCTGTTGACTCAAACTTGGGGGCTAAATATACACCCGGCGCAGAGGTGTGGTGTTTCCGTCACCAAGGTGGGGTGGCCGTGACACGACGTGGATTCAGTCTCTGGATCACCAGCCCTCAACAGGGCGCTGGAGGGAGCCAGGCGCTGGGAGGATCCCGCTGGGGTCTGGAGGAATATGGATGTTTTATCAACTTCTGTTTTCTCCTTCCTGCTTCATAGTCAGGGTTAAGGCGAAATTCCACATGTGCTTAGAATACAGCTAAATTGTGCAATGTATTACTTCTAGGAAAGTAAAAGAGATGTATGCTTCCAGTCTCTGGATTTAGATACACTTAAGTTTGGATCTAGTGGGGTTTCCTGTAAAGTAGTAAAAATACTAGATACCTCAGGATGGGGACTTCATTCTCCATTTAAAGCTCCACCCATTTCTAGGTCAGGGATCAAACCCGTGCCCCCTGCAGTGGAAGCGCAGAGCCCTAACCACTGGACCGCCAGGGAAGTCCATCTAGGTAATTTTTAAAGTGCATGCCCCTTTAGTTATCATTTCTCCCCTGTCCCCCCCCCACACACACACACCTCTCTAATGTGCAGAATGAGATCCTGTGCCTTAGGAGAGGGATTTAGAGAGGAGAGGGAAGTCGCATCTTGTCCCTGTATTGGGGAGGAGGGTCACGTGTGACCTGGCCAGTGAAGGGTGGGTTGTAATTTCATGGAAGAACATGGAGGGAGAGGCCTGGAGGGGCAAAGGGGCCTTCAGGGCAAAGCCAGTGGCCAGCTGGTTGGTCAGAGCCGTGTGGCAAGTGGTAGGGGGAACGTGCAAAGGGTATGAGCTATAAAGGGAGGTTCTGGTACACGTCTCTCTATATCTCTCTATAATTCATTCAACTTAAGCGACATTTGGGATCTATCTATCTATCTGTCGTTTATCTACGTATCTTTATTATGTGTAGATATACATGTATGTATATACACAAATATATATTTCTATATGTGTATATGTATATATGTGTGTTGCTATTGTTAAAACATCTAGATTAGTAAAAGGAAAGAAAAAAGTTATTTCTACCTTTATGAACATCTGTTGTTAGAATGACTTCCTTCTTTCTTTCAAATTCTATTGGAAGTGCTCATAAGCAATGCTGTTGGTGGTGGTATAAGAGAGCAATTAAGTTGGGAAACTGTCAGAAGACTGTGACCCTGTTTCCATGTGGCTTTAGTCAGTCATGTCCTGGGAGTCATGCTGAGGTGCTCAGGAGAGAGGAGCCCCTGGAAGGAGCATACACAGGAACCCTGTCCTCAAGCGGCTTCGCTGGGTCACCTGAACACAGGCTGTGGCGTCTTGGGGAACGGACTAGACACTAAGTAGGAGCTGAGCCCTGGCGCACTCCTTTTAAGCACAAGAGATATTTACAAAGGAGCGACCGAGGAAAGTGGCCTGGAAGGGCCTCGAGGAGAGGGTAGGATTTGTGAAGCCAGAGTCGGGAAGGCAGGAGGGTCGGCCTGAGTGGAGTGCAGGCCAGGGTGGGCTGGCTGAAGCCTATGTGAGGCTGGGGGATGGGTACCAGCTCCACAAGAAGCTTCTGGCTGGCTGGCTGGCCACCTCCTGCCAGTTCTTATGACATCAACGTCTCTGTGAAGTCTTGAGCGTGAAAACCTGAGTTTCCCAAGCATACTGAAGGGACCACAGAATCTCTCCTTCCACAATGCAGTTGCCAGTGGGTGCAGAGGCAGGATTCGTGATGGCATGGGGTCCTCCAGGAACGCTCCTCAGAGAGGGTGAGCACTGAGGGAGGGTCAAGTGTACGAGGGATTTGCTCACGAGAGGAGGAGGCATTGGGTCCAGGTGGTGTGTGTGGAGGGGAGAGTGGACTGGTTGCTGGGGGCGAGGGGACAGGGGCTGAACAGTTAGGCAGGGGCCACACTGTTTGGAGGGAGGCGTAACTGGTGCAGGACAGGGAAGCAGGGACAGCTGGGGGCCTGGGGTCCTTTTTTCTCCTCCCCCCACTCCGGAGACTCTGCTGCGCCTCCCCACCTCCTCCTCTGAATAGTGGCCCCAAGAGTGCAGAGCTAGGGGTCCTGGGAAGAGGAACACGTGCCAACCTCGGCCCCTCCTGGCCTCAAGCCCGCTCCAGGATGGTGAAGACCCTCCACAGGCCCGGGAGAGAGTTGGAACAGCATCTGGGGCGGGGCTCCTGTCTCCAGAAGATCGTGGGACAGTCCCAGGCAGGGAAGGCAGAACACTTGTCCATCTGGGGCCAGGCTGAGGAAGGTGTGCTTTCCAAACCCCGGTGGAACACGAATCCCTTCTCTTCACACCCTGCCCCACCGGGAGCGGGAGTGATGTTTATTCATTAACTCCGAGAGGATTCGCAGAACCCCAAAGGGTGCTTCTTCCAGAAGCACGCCCCAAAGCAGATGCTCACCTGGAAATCCATCCAGTGGATGCAAACCGGCTGGATTCCGCCTGTGGAAGGAAATTCACCTGCAGTGAAAACTGAGGGGCTCCTGGCTTTGGAGGAAGGGGCACTCGTCTCTGCAGGAGGAGGGCCCAGAGCCTAACTGGGTCGGAGATTTTTTCCTCCCCTCCCCTGCCCTCCCCTTTCTCTTTCCCCTTCACCCCTTCCTTCTTCCTTCCCTCCCTCCCTTCCTTCCTTTTTTCTTTCTTTTCTTTTCTTCTGTTTTTTTTTTAACAGGTAGCTTTGGAGCTCTTTGTCTCTCAGGATTGTCTCACATCCCTGTCCACGGGGCCAGCTGAGGGCTGGCTGCTAGCCTGCACGGACCCCCGAGACAGGGGCTCTGGCCGCCAGCTGATGCTTTTCCGAAACTTCGGCGTGGATGCAGCACACAGCTGGCACTGTTTTGTTTCTCTTGACCTTGACAAGCCCCCCTTTCTGTCGCTGGCCCACGTTGTCATGACTGGGGACGGTGAGGCCGCGTCAGATCCACAAAGCCGGCTCCTCATCAGCCCATTTGGGTCCTATTTCTGGGTTTTTTTTTAGATTTAAAAAAAAAAAATTTATTGATTGATTTTTGGCTGCGTTGGGTCTCTGTTGCTGCACGCGGGCCCCTCTAGTTGTGGCGAGCGGGGGCCACTCTTCATTGCGGTGCGCGGGCTTCTCATGGCGGTGGCTTCTCTTGTTGCGGAGCACGGGCTCTAGGCGCGCGGGCTTCAGCAGTCGTGGCTCACGGGCTCTAGAGCGC
This sequence comes from Kogia breviceps, assembly GCF_026419965.1. Taxonomy (NCBI): domain Eukaryota; kingdom Metazoa; phylum Chordata; class Mammalia; order Artiodactyla; family Physeteridae; genus Kogia; species Kogia breviceps. Next base: position 16,633,705 of record NC_081325.1, read on the forward strand.
AGGCTCAGTAGTTGTGGCGCACGGGCTTAGTTGCTCCGTGGCATGTGGGATCTTCCCGGACCGGGGCACGAACCCGTGTCCCCTGCATTGGCGGACGGATTCCCAACCACTGCACCACCAGGGAAGTCCCCTGGGTCCTGTTTCTTGAAAGTCCTCATCGAATGGCTCTGATGCAAGGCCTAAACAAGGGGCAGGGAGGCCTGAGTCACAGGTCAGATTTCGGAGTCTAAAATTGGAGTGGGTTTGACAAAATACCGTCCTCCCACTCCTGCTGGCACTGGTGGGCTGCAGTGTGGGTTTCCCGGGGACTCATCTGGATTTGCTGACCCAGACGCTCATCCAAGAAAATTGCCCAGCCGGCTCCACAAGGTGACGTTCTGTCACCTAAATCCCATCCAGGATTCAAACAGTGCCTCTGTCCAACACCACACACCAGGGTAGACGGAACAATGGCCCCCCCAAAATACGCACTTTCTAACCTTCACACCTTGTGAATGTTATCTGACCTGGCAAAAGGGGCTTTGTAGATGTGATTAAGTGAAGGATCTTGAGATGGGGAGGGTATCCCGGATTATCTGGGTGGGCCAGTGCAGTCACGGGGTCATTATGAGAAGGAAGTGGGAGGGTCAGAGTCAGACAAGGAGATGTGAGGATAGAAGTGAGATTGATGTCTTTGAAGATGGAGGAAGGGGCCACAAACCAAGGAATACAGGCGGCCTTGAGAAGCTAGAAAAGGCAAGGCAATGAATTCCCCCCTCAAGATTCCAGAAGGACCCACCCCTGCTGGCACCTTGATTGTAGCCCATAAGACCATTTTGGACCTCTGACCTCCAGAACTGTAAGACAATAAATGTGTGTTGTTTGAAGCCACTGAGTTTGTGGTACTTTGATACAGCAGTGATAGGAAAATAACCTGCCCCCCTAAGGTCTCTGCAGGTCCCTGGGCCGATCGGTCTTGGGAGGGACAGCCTAAGCCTGCCCAGACCCTCCCAAGCTTCTCCAGAGAAGGTCTTGAAGCTGAGTGAGTTTGGAAAACACTGGTGTATAAAAAGGACTCTTTAAGGACATGACGTGTCAGAACACTTAACGTGTGTATCTGTCTAGTGAGGCTTCAAGACAAGGGCGTGTGCAGAGGGTTTCCTGGTGATCTAACTGAAACTCCTTTTCTAGTGATAACTCACAAGATTGGATGGTCTGTGAAGATTAACTGATGTAACGTCCACCTCTCCCCTGCCTGTTTATCTCCATCCTGTAACCTCCCCTTTCCAACTCTCCCCTTTCCTCTATAAAAGCAAGCTCTCTTCCTTGTTCTCTGGATTTGCCTATGGTCTGCCTGAGCTGGCATTCTCAAATTGCAATTCCTTTGGCTATTCCCAAGTAAATTCATTCTGCTGGTAAGATAACTGGCTCTTTTATTTTTAAAATTAACAAAGTCTTGTCTTTTAACTCTCCAGTCTTAGCTGGCTTAAGACAATGTAGTTCCACTTCATCTGAAAAACTACACAAAGTAGTCTTTAACCGGCCTTTATGAGAAGTCTGTTTAAGTACTAGTGCAAAAAATATAGGGCTTCCCTGGTGGCGCAGTGGTTGAGAATCTGCCTGCCGATGCAGGAGACACGGGTTCGTGCCCTGGTCCGGGAAGATCCCACATGCCGCGGAGCAACTAAGCCCGTGAGCCATGGCCGCTGAGCCTGTGCGTCCGGAGCCTGTGCTCCGCAACGGGAGAGGCCACAACAGTGAGAGGCCCGCATACCGAAAAAAATAAAAATAAAAAAAAAAAAAGAAAAAAAAATATAGACAGCAACTCTATTTTCCTACTGAGCATAAAGCATGCTGAGAATGTGTTCTTTGATCCCAGGCGTATAAATCACTATTAAAATGCCTCATGGACTCGTCACTACCAACGTCATACCTGTGTTGCCATAAAATGATGCCACTGGCTGCCTAGCCCTTTGATCCTGACCTTGATGATGAAAGCTTTATAGCCTGCCTCCCTCCCTTCTTTTCTACCTCCCTCTCTCCTGCCCTCCCTCCCTTTAGGTTAAGCCATTATGAGTTAGGTATGATATGCTAATAGCATAGAGATAAGATGACTGTACTCGCTGCTTGGTGTTGAGTGGGGCAATGAGAAAAGCAAATAAGCACAGAAAGGTTTTAAAGGGCCATTGGTAGGTGACCGACAGCGGAAAGTGGCACACCCGCCCCTGTGTACACAAGGAGACCTACAGAGGACAGTCACTGCCACACTGTTTGTACAGGAAACAGCCAAGATGTCCACCAGGAGGGAAGTAGAGAGAAAAGCTGTGCTGTGTGTCATCTACCGAAATACTCCGCAGCATTCAAGATGCATGAACCAGATCTTCCTGTATCAGTATGGGAACTCTGGAAAGCACAATGTGGAGGGAAAAAAATTACCGACAGACACGTATAGTGAAATTGCTTTCTGTAAATTTAAAAAACAAAATAGTTCCATATATTGTAGACACAGACTTCTACAGTCAAAGTATAAACATAGTCTGGAGATACTCACTGAGTCCAGAACAGGGGTTTCCTCTGAGGAGAAAGGAAAGAGAATTGGGTCTAGGAGTGTTTGAGAGGTATGTTAGGGTGTTAGGGTCTTCAACTATATTTGTAACATGTTGATTCTAAAAATATGAAGGAAATATGCCAAAATGACAGCACTGGTTAAATCTGGGTGGTGGGTACATGAGTTTTGTTATATTACTCTCTCTCTTCCTCCCTTTCTCTCTCTCTCTCTCTCCATATATATATATATTTTTTTTTTTTTTTCATATGTATACATTTTTTAAAATACACGTGGCTGTAGCGTTTGGAGAGAAGCCATGACTGAATCTATAGAGTCAGGGCATCTTCACAGAGAGCTCAAGTAAAGCAGCAGGCAGGCCCTGCACTTTGAGTTGTGACACAGAAGAAGTGAGCAAAGACCTTGGAAAACACTTATTTTTAAGGGACGAGGTAGAGAAAGAGAAGGAACAGAGCCAGGAGGGATGTGTGAACAGGAGGTCCAGCAAAGAAAAAATTTTTCTAAAAAATTATAATGAAAAAGGTCAACTGCTCCGAGTGTATACAAGTGCAGAAAATAGCAAGGGGAATCCCCATACACCCGCCCGAACCTCTCCTTGAACTGAATAACTGTCACGATTTTGCCAAATTTGCTTCTTCTATTTCCTCTTTTCTTTTTGCCCCTGTTTTGGTTGGCTGAAGTGGTTTAAAGCAAATCCCAGACCTCATGTCTTTCCACCCTACCACAGTGTGCATTTCTGAACTCTCCAGACGTTGAGAAAGATTTTTAAGGAGGGAAATGTCAGCGGCATTAAATGTTGCAGATGACCCGAGAGAGAAGAGGACCAAGGGAATGTCACAAAAACTTCAGGTGTCAGAATGGACATGTCTGAGGGTCCTCTCCACCCTGGGATTGGCCCTGGATGCTGCACGCAGCCTCAAGAGAGGCGACACAGCAGGGGAGCACGGGCATTTGCATTGTGACACATATAACCCGGCTGACCTCTACTGCTTGGCTTTCTCCACCTCAGGGTAAAGTTCCTTAGCCTCGCTGAGTGTCAGTTTCCTTGCTCGTTAAAGGGGCTTAATGTGACCCATCTCATAGGGTTTTACGCGATGAAATGAGGTGTTATATGGTGCGTTCCATGACCCCACTCACGTTGGCCTATAGCACCTGGGAAGTGGTCCTTGTCCCTGGGCTAAGCTGAACCTGGCAATCAAGTGGGTACTTTTTACAGCTTGTACCCCTGGCTTCCTTCTTCCTGATGTGTGTTAAGTAGAGACTGTGTCGGCCTTCCCTGGTGGCGCAGTGGTTAAGAATCTGCCTGCCAATGCAGGGGACATAGGTTTGAGCCCTGGTCCGGGAAGATCCCACACGCCATAGAGCAACTAAGCCCGTGCACCACAACTACTGAGCCTGCGCTCTAGAGCCCACGAGCCACAACTGCTAAGCCCGCGTGCCTAGAGCCCGTGCTCCGCAACAAGAGAAGCCACAGCAATGAGAAGTCCGCACACTGCAAGTAGAGAAAGCCCATGCGCAGCAATGAAGACCCAAATGCAGCCAAATATAAATAAAAACAATTAAAAAAAAGAGAGAGAGACTGTGTTGAAACATGAGGACATCTGGAGAGATCTCAAACCCTGCAGAGTGCAGAGCAGAGGCTCAGGGCTTGACGGCAGCTAATTGTTCCCTGGCAGATGTCAGCTTTACCTGACTATCTCTCTTAGCGTGTTTGCAGCTGTACAGCAGGCTGACAGCCTCTGGCATTCTCTTCCTGTCTCCATCCTCCCAAATGCACCCCAAATCCTAGCCACGCCGCTTAATTACCACAGGCCCACCTGACGGCAACACGCTTCGATGATTTTATTTGTCATCTTTAGAGCACGTGTAGGACTTTTTTTTTCTTTTTTTTCAGGGACTTCAGAAGTTTGTCCTGTGGATACATTTTTCCAGGAGAAAATGCCAACAAATAGGGCAGGGCTGTTTCCTAAATGTCCTGAAACCCTGGAAGCTTCTGTTCTTCAGCATCCCCCAGAGGGACATGTGCTATAATGTCTGCAGACTTGAGGTGGTCCTGCTTCAGGCTCTGTAGCCCAGAGAGTCTCACTTCCACATCAGTGCCTGGCCTGGATTTGGGTTATCTGGAGCTGCCCCTGCAATGCAGCTGCAAATCCAGAGAAAGAGGAATGCAGAACCTGCTCACCAGGGAACAGCTCGATAAGTACTCGTTGTCACTGGCAAAGAGAGAGCTGGCAGACAATATAATTACAGTCATTCCAAGAGATTCATTCTGCTGAATTACCCCTTTAGGGGGCAGCCCTCCCATTTCTTTGGTGCCAGTACGATTTAAAAAAAAAAAAACCAAAACAACTCATTGGTAAATTTCAAAATGCTACAGGTAAAAGCAAACTGCTTTCCTTGGCTCCTTGGTTGTTTGTTTAGGATTTTATGTATCTCATTAGAATTGTTTTGCAATAGATTGAGGTCCCTGGCCCTGCCTTTTGGGGGAAGAGAGGAGTCCAAGATCAGAGGGAGGAGATGACCTCAACTGTATCCCATGGAAACATTCGCTTCAGGACAACAACAGCACAGACCCAGCCCTGGCAATGCACTTTGTCAACTCATCTATTTCTTAATTTGGTGTCTGAATCAACAGCCTTTGTGGCCAGAGAGAAGAAGAGGGGAAGTTGCGCAATTTCTTTCCTTGGAAAGCTTGGTTTAATGGACACCTGTTCGACAGAACGCTGGGCTCAGGAGGGTGGATTTCATAACTCTGAACATCCTTCTCATAATCATTTCCATCAGTCTGCCTTACAGATTCCAAAGTATTTCTTCTGCTTCATTTGCTCAGGTATCCATTCATCCATTCAACGAGCATTTATTACATGTGAACTGTGTGCCAGGACTGCACTGAGCAGCCTGGGGATACTGTCACTGTCTTCCAGGGGCTCATAAGCCAGTGCGGCGGGCAGACGTGCAGACAGCGTGGTCCATGCCACTCTGGTGGGAAGCCCACGGCCTGGGGCACCTACCCAGCCTGGGAGAGGGGACAGGCCAGGCTCCCTGGAAGAGACCTGAATAAATAACTGGGGGCTGCCTAGAAAGGAACTTCGGAGAAAGAACAAAGATGTTTAACGGGAGATTCTTTAAAAGTATGGCCAAGTGATGCACTGTGGAAACCCTCTTTCCAATCTCCTCACGGTCTGGAGCTGGAGATCCATTTCCCGTGAAGGCACTGTGGGCTGGGAGCTCTGTCAGGGATGCATAGGTTGTGGTGAACTTCAAAGGCATGGGTGACTCCTGAGCCTGCTGCCTCCACATGCAGCAGAGAAGGCTGCTTGCAGGGCGGTGACAGGCAGCCACACAGAGAAAAAGCATGAAAACTCAGGGCTCAGGAGCTTTGCCTCCCCTCAGTTATTCAATCACTTCTAAGTATTCATTGAATACCTGCTCCATGCACTGGTCCAGGCTCTGGGAGTACAAGCAATTGAATTGCTGCCCTTCAGGCCTGTATGTAATGATGGGGAGACGGCGGCAATCAACAGACAAGTAAATCTATGGTGTGTCAGATGGTGATGGAGGAAGATGATGGAAATGAGGCAGCAGGTGCAGGGCGAAGTGGGGATGGGGGGGAGCACACTGGCAGGTGACCCGGAGCAAACACTCAAAGGCACCAACCATGTGGATCCCCAAAGTGAGCGGGTCCCAAGTGGAGGAACTGGTAAGTGCAAACGCCCAGGCAGCAGTGCACTTGTTACGTTCAGGGAGAGGCACGGAAGCCTGGGAAGGAGTGTGGGAAGAGCAGGGCCTGGGCTTTCTAAGTGGGAGCAAGATGAGGGTCAGTGGCGTCCTGGCAGAGGAGTGGTTCGACGTGACTTTTGTTTAATAGGGTCGCCCACTATCTGGTCAGTGCAGGCTCAGACTTCAGAGCAGCAAACTGGTGCCTTGCAAGGAAAAATCAGGGGCCCACGGAAACTGATTAAGCAAAAATATCACAAAACATCTGCTACTGAATTAAGATCTATGGCCTCTGCCGCGACCCTAGCCTGGCCCAGGCTCTCTGCCTCCGCGGGGCAGGGTTCTTTTTCTGTTAGGTTCAAGTAGGTGAAGAACAAACACGAAACTGAAGCTGCGACACAGCACAAGCTTTATTGAGCGGCCAAAGAATGGAGAATTGGGAACTAAGTTCACAGATCAACTTCCCACCCACCTGGCAAGAGTGATTTAATTTTAAGGAGTAAAGACCAAGGGAGGAGCTGTAAGGCTAATGACGGGGAGGCATATGCATTAATCTACCAGGGAAGGGGCAGGGCCTTTTCAAGGGAGTGAGGTGCCATCCCCTTGTTATACTTTTTTGTTCCTTAATGTCTGGTCCTGGACGCCGGTAGGCGTGTCATTTAATATGCTAATGTAGTCAAATCAGCGTAGAATGAGACGCAGGGTCCGCTCGAGGTCAGATTCGTCGCCATCTTGGTCCCAGCTGGTTCCCTCCGGATTTTAATTTTTTTTGCGTGTAGCTTCGTTTCTTATCTCTGGACCCTTTAACTTATTAAAGACTTAGATTCGCTCCTGCTGACGGTGGTGGTTTGGCAGGTTTTGAGCAAGGACACTCCTGCCAATAGTGGCGGTTGTTGGGTTTCGAGCAAAGACCTGGAGCAGCTCTCGCAACACACCAGTACGTGAAGGACATTTTGCTGGGTACTTTGGTCCTTATCCGGCGGAGCCTGCGCCCTGGGTGAGCAGAGGTATGAATGTGCACGGGGACGGCAACTCAGTGAAGGATGGAACATCACACATGTTCACAGAGGTGCAGAGTTTCTCTCAGAAACGGAGCGCAGAGCGGGAATGCTAGGACGAACTGGTAAGAGGGGCGCTCACTATGTGCCCACACCCTTCTGAGCACCTTGGCTCTCCTTCTGGGGGTGGGGTTAGTGTGTTTCGGTTGCACGTGGGATAGTTGAGGATCGTGTTAGGCGGAGGCGAGCCACTTGCCCTCTCCTGGAGGGGTAAATCTGGAAAGCATAATCTATCTGTCTCCTTTGGGAGGGGCTAAGTAAACATCTTTTTAATAAAGCAAAGGTCAGTAAGAAAATTTGAATTTTACTTGTAAAACTACCTACCAGGCTTTGCCATGGGGAGAAATCTCAGTCAAGGATCCAAATCCATGATTTCAGACCAGAAACGCTGCAACACGAAGGTGATAAGATGGTGTGCGGTTTAGTTAGCGATTATTTACGTAACAAATGACCCCAAGATTTAGTGACTGAAAACAATGATTTGTTATTCCTCGTGATTCTGCTGCCTTGGAGAGAATTCTGCGGGTCTTGCCTGGACTCACGCATGCTGTTGTGTTCAACTGGAGCAGGGCAGGGGGTTCAGCCCAGGGATGGGCACAGCTGGTTTGCTGGGCCATCTGGACCTTTCTATGCAGTAGTGTTTGAAAATATAGGTTTTATTGATATTCAGGTACAGCGAGGCCAGTACCTTTGCATCTCCAGATCAGGAGATGATTGCCATTGTAAAGAGGTTTGTTTTGCTCACAAATCCCAAGAGAAGGAGGCATACAACGCCTGCCCCACAGGGCCACATGCGGAAGCACTAGAGTCAGGCAGGAGGCCCAGGGAGTGAAGGACAAGAGCCTTTCCTGTGGTTTCCATGGGAAGGAACAGGTGAGGCAGGGTGTGCAGGTTTAGGATTGGTGAGTTTGAATCATTTCATCAGGCTCTGGGGCTTAGGAACTGTCCCTAGTTGTCTGGGGTGTTGAGGGCAGGTGGAAAGTGGCCCAGAGTGTGAGACCCCAATAAAGGAGGTGCCTGGGGTGTGGACCCTGGATTGGTTGGTGTTGTGTATGAAAGGCACACTCATGGGAATGCAGCTTCCTATGTGTAGGAACTGGCCAGCCCTGGGAGGGGCAGTCCCTCCTGGTCAGTGAGCCCCGGATGTCAAAGCATCATACAGAAAACAAAAGACAGGTCAATCCAGGTCTCAGGGCCTCTCATTAAGGGCTCTAGAGGTGGCTTCCTTAGAGGATGGCAAGGGCAGCTCAAAGGAACAAGAGCGGAAGCCACAGGGCTCTTAAGGCTTGGAAGGTGTGTGACATCACTTCCGTTCGGTCAGAGTACGTCACAGAGTCACTCCAGATGCGTGCTCTTTTTTTTTTTTTTTTTTTTTTTTTTGCGGTATGCGGGCCTCTCACTGTTGTGGCCTCTCCCGTTGCGGAGCACAGGCTCCGGACGCACAGGCTCAGCGGCCATGGCTCACGGGCTTAGTTGCTCCGCGGCATGTGGGATCTTCCCGGACCAGGGCACAAACCCGTGTCTCCTACATCGGCAGGCGGATTCTCAACCACTGCGCCACCAGGGAAGCCCAGATGCGTGCTCTTGATGGGAGGGGAGGAACACTTACCCTGTGGAATGGGACGGTTGTTGTAGCCATCTTTGCAGACAATCTGCCACAGACCGGGTGGTTCTGGAATGTTAGCAAGGCCTTTCTGAATTGATCAGATCCCAGAGGAAAGGCAGAAAGAAGTGGAGTTCCAGCTCATTTGCCTTTGCTGCTGTGTGGACTGGGCGTCACTTCCCTCCCCACAGTTGGTCCCAGCATTGAAGGGCAGTTGGGTGTTCGCTCAGGAGCCCACAGGGAACTTTTGCACTTTTAGGGGAGGGTGGGCGTGGCTCTGAGCTGCTGTCCCTCCCACCACCTCAAGGCCTGGCCTCCCGGGAAAGGGCCTGCCTGCTTTGGCCGGGAGCCCAGGCCTGTTTCCCAACTGTTTGAATGCCTTAGGGTCGGGCTCTCTTGTCTTATTTTCTCATCAGGAGTTAAAGTCACCCTGTAACTTCTCCCATAGAAGTGCAGATGCTTTATTATAAAAGTGCCATTTGTAAAGCATGTGGAATCGGACCAACACTAGCCAGCATTCACATAATACTTTAAGGCCCGTGAAGCACTTTCTCATATGATCTTTCATGGGAGGACACTGAGGCGCTGGGGTCTCAGGGATTCCCTGGGGTGTCTATATTGGCTTGGGGCCCTAGGAGGTGCCCTGAGCCCATGGGTGAGGCTACCGGAGCCCTACAAACCCTCCGCTATTTCCCATGGGGGCTTCAGTGAGTCAGTTCTGTCCTCAGTTACCCTCTCTTCTGTCAGGCTGTACTGGTTAGGGGGTTATTTCTCCCTTTGAATCAGATGCTTCAGAGTCCCCTTAGTGACTGAGGAGTTCACCTTGGCTGGGGATCCTGCTCTGACACCCCCAGATATAGCCCACCCCGCCTACGGCTCTGCCCAGCTCTTGCTCCAAAAACCTCAGCTGGGCTGCCCATTTGCCGGGAGTGGATTTCAGTCCCTCAAGAAAACACAGCCTGGGAAAAGCCAAACTGGCTCTCAACTCCGGACCCCCTAATCACCTCAAAGGTACAGCGGTAGATTCATTCGGGCGAGTCATTTGTTCTGCTTCTAAGAGTCTGAGCTAGATGCCCACCTGTCTGCTTCAGAACCCCAACAAGTGAAGCTGCCCCAGAAAAGGAGGCTGAGTCCCGTGAGTCGCCGTCTGGCGCAGCACCATGGGCGCCTGTCCTTAGACGCGCACGGCCATCAGCCAGGGGTAATGAGGACGGTCTTTCACCGTGATAATCCTGTTTCTTTGGAAACCAGAGTGCAGTCTTTTAAATGCATAGCCCGTGATCACATTGTGCATTTCCTAGAACTCTGAGGCTTCTTACAGGGACTCAGTGGGGTCCAGAGGCAGGGGTTACTCTTCAGGATTCCATTTCCAGCTTGGAGGGTGACTCTGCTACTAGGACTTGCCCCCTTGCTCTGCTCTCAGAGCTAACTTGCCAGCCAGAAAAAAAAAAAAATCTCAGAGAGCTGCTAAAGAAGAATCCAGGCTTTCCTTCGGACACCTTGAAGAAGACGCTGTCCAAACAAATGGGGTCCTGAGAGGGCAAAGGCATCTCCGTGTCTGGGGTGAAGGGTCTGGTGCTGATCTAGCCCACGTGGTGAGCGGAGCCCCGCTGCCCTGCTGCACCCAGCTGTGGGGACGGCGGGTGCCGAGGCTGCTCTGAAATCTTGAACCTCTGTGGTTTTTGCTCCTGAAGTCCTGCTTTGGGGCCTGCTCCTACTGATGGCTCTTTTCTCCAGAGAGGAACCATCTCTTTCTTCCTGCACAAGCCACCTTCAGCTTGACTCTTCTTCTGCGTGGGGATCTTCTCTGCCAAGTGCTTTGCAGTGTCTCCCTTTCCCCTTAGGGTTCTCAACTAGAGGTGATTTTGACCTCCCCCAGGAAACATCCGTCAGTGTTTGGAGACATTTTTATTGTAACTGCTGGCATCAAGTGGTTAAAGGCCAGGGATGCACAGGACCGCCCTTCACAACGCAGAATGATCCAGTCCAAAAGGCTACCAGTGACGAGGTTAAGTAACCTGGCTGATGATGGCATCCCTTCCCCCAGCAGATAAAGTCCAAGATTCTCCCCCTCTGCACTGGTACTTTTCACAATACCTTGAAAACGGGCCATGCTTATTTCATCTCTTTTGATCTAGAGTCTCCTTTTTCCCATGCACATACCTGTGATTCCTATTCAAGCCTAGGGAAAATTACCCATTACCACTACCTATCACTATCCGTTAGCTACTGGAGGCAAGGTGGTGTTTTCCCAGATCTACGTGTCATTCATTATCATCACCATCGTCGACAACAGTGACCTCATAGTCATCATAAGAGCTGCATATATGCTAGTAACAAGCAGTCAGTCATTGGTCAGCTGCCGGAAACCCAGTGCTACTGAATACAGTTCCTGCCATTGTGTATTCCCTAACTCTGCAGGAGGCAGCACTGAAACCGGTCCATGGGCTCACCACCGTCATTGTTGTTATCATGGCAAGCCAGCCAACAAGTAGTCTTTAAGGCCACGGTGAGGAGGAGGAGGACGGTGAATAGGCAGCAGCTCTGCAGAGACCGCGGAACTCCCAGCGGCCACAGGCACCCTGTGCTGGCCTTGAGTGTTCACCTCGCCCAGGGTGGACACATTTTCGTAAGGAGTTATTGGCATCTGAGCCCCTGGTGACCAGGTCCTATTTTCTAAGCCTGCATGTGCACGTGCACACACACACACACACACACACGGAAGACGGGTGGAGAAACTCAAATGCTGTCGCTGAGTGTGCACGTCAGAGCAGGCAGGTTGACGGAGAGGCTTTGGCTGCGCAACTAGGTCCGGTTCTGCCAGAGCCTAAGCTCCTACTCAGGTTCTTCTTTCCTGCCCCTGCTTCGTATGGTTGCCATCAACTTGCTGAAGCCAAAGTTTGGGCATCGTGGTGCAGCCTTTGTCACACGCACGCGCGCGCGCACACACACACACACACATACACATATATGCTGCTTTAAAAAAAAAAAAATTTCAGTTACCATTAATAGAGCCTGGCCATTGCCTCTTCCTCTGGCCCTCCAGAAATTGAGACTCTGGGGTGTTTTAACTTAGCATCTGACTCATGAGCTACCAGGGCCTCCTGTCTCTACCCCGGGGGATTGGGATAAAGAGTGTGCTGGGGGAGGGGCAGGTACTTAGAGGGCAGTTTGCCCTCTACTGGGTGACTTTCTCAGCCTGTCCAATGGAGAAAGCAGCCGGAAGCTCAAGTGACAACCCAGGCGTGCTCAGCCACAATGTGCTGTGGAGTCTCTCCCTCCTCGTCCTCTCCCGGTGTGCCCCTCCCTTCCTCCACACCCACGTAGGGATGAAGTGTCTCACTGGGAAGCAAGACTTGACTAGTCATGAACAGAAAACACTATAGTTCGTTATTACTTATCATCTGTGTGTGCACTTTATACATTTGCAAGCACCTTTCGGGACCCGGTTAGTCACGCCGGAAGTGCTCTGCGCTACCTCAGTACCTCCGTCTGCTCCACGTCTGTGCTGCTCTTCATCAGTGCCACTCTAATTGCGTGCCTCCTGGTTAGCCAGCTGAAGAGCTGGGACCCACAAAAGAGTGTATTTCCATAATCGTGTGTGTGTGTGTGCACACAGAACTATCAAAATCATATTTAGTTCACCAGCAGCACCTACGGTGGCTGCAGTTGGTTCCCTGCCCAGGTCCCTGTTACTTCCCTCATATCCCAGCTTCGGGGAGTGTTGGCTGCAGTAGCTGTCCCCTTCTGCAGAACAGAAGTCGCAATGCTCGGGAGGTTATGCACGCGCTGGCCTCCCATAACCAATGACTGATTGTCGTCAGGGCTCTGTTATCTACTTCTCAAAGTATAACTTAGTGGCTTTTATTATCTCACAGTTTCTGTGGGTCGGGGATTCTGGAACAGCTTAGCTGAGTGGTTCTGACCGGGGTCTCTCATGAGGTTGCAGTCATCTGAAGGCTTGGCTAAGCAGGGAGGACTTGCTTCCAGGGCGACTCCCTCACCTGGCTGGCAAGGTGGCCCTCTTTGTAGATGGGATGTTCTGTTCTTCTAACACGGCCTCTCCCAGGGCTGCCCGAGAATCCTTATGAGCTGGCAACTGGCTTCCCGCAGAGTGAGTGAGCGGTCCAGGAGAGCAAGGCAAAGTGGCAAAGCTTTTTCCGATTTCACCTCAGAAGTCACATGGCGTTTACGCATGCCTCATTCTTATCATTAGATGCAAGTCACTAAGTCCTGCTCACCACCAAGGGGAGAGGAATTAAGCTCCATCTTTTGAAGGGAGGAGGGCCAAAGAAATTGGAACATATTTTTAAAGCGTGACTGGGACCACCTCTGTGGAGCGATTCACATACATCAGAGCTTCCCTGTGGGACAGGCTGTTGTTAGTTTCCAGCGGAGACCACATGCTTGCTTAGCTTTCTTCTCTGCTAATCTTGTCTCCTTCCCTCTCCTCCTCCCAAGAGCCCTCCCCTAATAATCACTTGAGCAAGAATCCCCATCTTGGGCTCACCTTTTAGAGAATCTGACCTGAGACAACACATTCTTTAGAAAACCTATGTTCTAAAGTATTTAATAAGATGGTAACTTTCCTCCAGTTTCCAGATTTGCAACATTTCTCTCAGCAATTCTTTTTAGCCATCCAGGAGCTGAAGGGTTTAAAATTCTGGTTCAGAAGGCATGTGGGGAAATGACCTCTTGCCTTCGATGGCACGGCAGCAGCAGCATTTCCTAAGTCTTTAACATACAAGGCCAGGGAAGAGCAAAATGTGGTGTGATGAGGTTGAAGCAATGCCCCACCCTCCCTAGGTCCCACGGAGAAGATATAAAAAGGCAACTTGGACACTATCTTCAACATCAGTGCTTTTTTCATTTGCTCTCTTGATTTTAACATCTCGTAAGACCAAGAATCCACGTATATTTGTGTTATTCTTTCATCCAATGCACTTTGGCTTCTTACCTCATCACTGAAACAGCTCCTTCCTTTGGACCTTCCTAAGAGGAGGTCTCCCCATCCCAAGCCATTGACTTCAGTCCTTTAATTACATGGCCTCTCTGTGCTACCTGACCCAGGTGACTGACTTCTCCTTCTTCAAATGCTCCTCTCTTGGATTTTGAAATAAGAGGACAGAATGAGAAAGGCATGGTATGTTTGGGTTAGATGGATAAGCCCAGTGGAGAAATACGCAGTTTCTGAGCAAGGCTGGAATGTGAATGAATCCTCTGGGGCCTTCTGCAGGGTAGACTGTAGCCAGGATGGACTGGAGGCAGGGAGAGCAGGGAGGAGGCTACATGTAGATAAGGGTAGATAGAGCCTGGCCTGGAGCAGGCGGAGTCTAGAGACTTGGAAGAGCCACTGTCATAGGGTTCAGTGAGGGGACTTTGGATGGAGTGGGCACTGGGGGACGGGAGTGAGGAAAATGGAGGCACTGAAGACGTGTCTAAGACTCCTCCTTGGGTGGCCAGTGATGCCGTTTACCTGGATAAACTGATGTTTTTTTGTATTTTTGGCAGGTGGAGGGGGAGGGTTATTCTTTGTTTCTGAGTTTCCTTGGCTTTATTAACTTCTAGAAGTACCTCTTCCAAGGGCCATTGACTGCTGAGAGAGGTGTGAGGCATGAATGAGCAGGTGGGTATAAGCAGCTCTACCAGGGCACCATCCCCTCTAGCTGGAGTGGGTTTCCTCATAGAACCAGGAGTATTTCTGCATTGAATGCCAGAAACTTGACTTCTTAGTAGGTCAAGTCCCAGGCACAATTTTCTGGATGGGCCGAATGAGACTACACCCAGTAAACACACCCCATTAAAGTGTGTAACAGAACTAGATTCTCTTCCTTCACAACCTTGTGAGGACACATGAGGTTACATTAGTATCACAAATCTCAGAAGTTTGAAGCCTTGCTCTTTAAAAAGTAACAGTTTTATTGAGATATAATGCACATGCCATAAAATTCAGCCTTTTAAAGTTTATAAGTCAGTGGTTCTCTTTTTTTAATTTTTAAAAAATCTCCTTTGAATATATAGTTACATTCCTTTTTTTTTTTTTTTTTTTTAATCAGTACGCGGGCCTCTCACTGCTGTGGCCTCTCCCGTTGCGGAGCACAGGCTCCGTACGCGCAGGCTCAGCGGCCATGGCTCATGGGCCCAGCCGCTCCGCGGCATGTGGGATCTTCCCGGACCGGGGCACGAACCCGTGTCCCCTGCATCGGCAGGCGGACTCTCAACCACTGCGCCACCAGGGAAGCCCCCATTCCTTTTTTTAATGCTTAGTATTTTTATTGTGTTCACACATGTGGGATCTTAGCTCCCCGACCAGGGATCGAACCTGTGCCCCCTGCAGTTGAAGCACATGATCTTGACCACTGGACTGCCAGGGAAGTCCCCGGTGGTTCTTAGTATATTCATAAAGTTGTGCAACCATCACCACTTTTGAATTTTAGAGCATTTTCAGCCCTCCCCCCTACTCCATCCCCAAAACCCTGGTATTCATTAGAAGCCACACCTTATTCTCCTTTTTAAATATATATTTTTTCTTTTTAAAGTTTGTTTGCTGTTGTTGTTTGCTATTCTGGATCACTTGAATTTCCATATGAATTTTACGGTCAACATGTCAATTTCTATAAAGAAGCCAGCTGGGATTTTGATGAGGTTGTGTTGAATCAGTAGGTCAATTTGGGGAGTATTGTCATTTTGACAATACTTAAGTCTTCTGATTCACGAAGTCTTTCTATTTATTTAGGCTTTATTTTATTTCTTTCAACAATATTTCATGGTTTTTATTGTACAAACCTTGCAATTCTTATATCTATTCTCTAGTATTGTATTCTTTTTGATGCTATTGCAGATAGAATTGTCTTCTTAACTTCATTTTCAGATTGTTCATTGCTAGTGTATAGAAATACAGTTGATTTTTGTATATTGATCTTGTAGCCTGTCACCTTACTATACTTGTTCGTTGGTTCTGATCATTCTTCTAGTGGAATTCCTTAGACGTTTCTATGTAAGAGATCATGTCCTCTGCAAATTATTTCTGAGTGAATAAACAAGTAAGAGCTGGGGCTGTAAAGAACATAAGGTGGAGACAGTCTCTAAAAGGTGGCCTTGAGAAGGCCAACAGAATGAGATGCGGATGGAGGTAGGAAAATAAGTCAGGAGGAATGGTAGAGTCAAGTGAGTGGCCTATCATAAAATCACAGATAACTGGCTGTCAGCAGCTCAGTCAGTTTCATTGCCCCTATGGAATTCTGGGTGCCCCTCCTGGGACTCATTTAAAGGATTCAATGGACTCCTTTCAGCAGCGTCACCAGTAGCAGGAAAAAGACATAAATCTAAGCCATTCTTGATGTTCAGGATAGTTTCAGGCAAGGCTATGAAGCAGGCAAAGCATAGAAGAAGAGAAGAACTAAATTTTATTGCCTGCTGTGTACCAACATTTTGCATGTATTGTTTAACCCTCACAGTATTCTTTACAGCTGCAAATTTGAATTGGTGTTTATTTTTTATATACAAATAAACTATATTTGTGTAGTGGTAGCTCAACCATAAGGCACTTGCCCATTTCCCCGATCACAAGACAGGATCGAAAGAGCTCATTTGTCAATTAGTTGTTTGAAAAAGCGAACAGCATATAGATACATAAGCAATATCTTACATCAGTGATTCTTAACCAGGAATGTTTTAGGAGGAAATTCTCCATGGATCTCTTGTGTTTTGACATGTTTTATGAGCTGGGGGCACTGCACTTTTGTTCAGACTATCTTTCCAACTATCTTTTCATGGAAGATTATAAAGCAAGTTGCCTTGAAAGACAGAAATAATGTCTTCTTCCAGGGCAGAGGGCAGATTTACGTGGTGTCTAGGGTAATGAAGATAATGTCTCACTCTGGTGTCACTGTTGGGTAGGTTTGCTTTCAGTCCCTCAAAAAGATGTGGGTTTCTTTTTTTTTTTTAAGATTACTTCCTTTTTTTATATATAAATTTATTTATCTTATTTATTTTTTGGCTGCCTCAGGTCTTCGTTGCTGCACGCAGGCTTTCTCTAGTTGCAGCGAGCAGGGGCCACTCTTCATTGCGGTGTGTGGGCTTCTCATTGCGGTGGCTTCTCCTGTTGCTGAGCACGGGCTCTACGCACGCGGGCTTCAGTGGTTGTGGCACACAGGCTCAGTAGTTGTGGCTCGTGGACTCTAGAGTGCAGGCTCAGTAGTTGTGGCGCACGGACTTAGTTGCTCCACAGCATGTGGTACCTTCCTGGACCAGTGCTCGAACCCGTGTCCCCTGTATCGGCAGGCGGATTCTTAACCACTGGACCACCAGGGAAGCCCCATATGTGGGTTTCTTGAACTTGGGGTTCCTCTGCTTTGACACAAACCCACCATGTGCCCAGTTATCTGCCTGGCCACTCTGTATTACCTTGTAGTACTTGAGAAACAAGGGGACCAACTCGAACATGAAGCTTATGTTGCTTGCCGTGCCATGAGTAATACAGTCCTTTGTCTCTGACCCAGGAGTCTCATTCTTCTCTGGCACCCGTGGAACTGTGGTGGCTAACTTGTGGCAGACTCCCGAGATTCAGATTCAGTATATATGTGTGTAAGTTATATATATATATATGTATATATATACTTATATATGTGTATGTATGTAAGTTCCATGGGTGGTTCTGATGCGCGTGTCTAGTGGAGAACCACTGTTCTCTTGGTGGTCAGGCAGGCAGGCCTGGAAGGCTGGCTGAGCTGACAGGGAACAGTTTACAGTGAGAGGTACCCAGCAGGGTTCTGGAGACACTGCACGGTAAGAAGGTGGGTGCAGTGGTGTCCCCTAGGGCCAGCTGGGCCTGTCCGACAGTCTCAGCTGGCTCTGCCTGCTAACACATCGTTTGGGTGAGGTGGTAGGAAATTTGCATCCACAGCTCCTCAGAGAACAGCCTTCCCCAGACAGCAGTGATGGTGCTGACTGTGGACTTGCCCCTGAGCATTTTAGCCAAGCTGTGGGAGGACTCTCTCTCCTGGAAATTCTGCTGCTATGTGTCTCTCAAATTTAAAACAGTCTCTGAAATGACAGTAATTTCAGTATTTACAGTAAGAACCTTATATTTGTGTCATATACATCTCTCTCTCTCTCTCTCTCTCACACACACACACACACACACACACACACACACACACACACACACACACACACACACACACACACACACCTCTCGAGCTGTATGGCTTGTTATATGCTTTGAACACCTTTTGTATTTACCAAACTGTCCTCGATGGCTCTGCTGCAGGGAGCTGGAGAATAAAGAAAGTCCGTCTGAAGCTTTCTTGTGTGCTGAGTTAGATTTCCCACAGGCTGGCTTTTCCTGGGATGTGGCATGTTGGACTTTTCCTATGCCGGTTGTGGTGAGATCCCAGTGTTTGCTGATTGCTCCTAGAACTTTAACATACTTTGCTCTCCCTGATGAAAAGAGCTTCCCTAAAGCGGGCAACATCCACAGAAAAGGGATGAGGTATAACTACAGAAAGGAGGAGGATCAGACAACCCCTGAGAGAGACTCGAGGTAAGAGTGTCCCGAGCCTCAGGGATCCTGTATTCTAATCTGAAAAGTGGAGAGAATATTTAACATCACAGGGTACTTTCAGATAATGTGTGTTAAGCATTCAGCACATAGGAAATACTCCATAGTGGCAGTCATAAAGCCGGTTTTTAGCTGCCCTCTCAGCGGTTTTCCCTTTCCCCCGATCCCAGGGCAGAGGATCAGGAAAGTGGGCAGTGGTGTGGGTGTCTAGCTGGGAGGGGTGGGGTGGGGAAGAGATTGCAGATGGAGAAATGCCGCCCCTGCCCCTCCGCGGGAGTTCTAGCTTCAACCCTGTTTTGCAGATCTCTGGGCCACTGTCCCCAGGTGGATCCCCTGGTGAACACTCCACTCCATCCCCTCCACCCATTTCCCCCCTGAGAATCTGACTTGAATCTTTTGTCTGGAGGCTCCATTTCCCAGCAGTTATCACAGCATGGGATCTCCACCTGCAGGGCGACCACTCCCGCATGCGGAAGGATCCAGAAAACCACCTCCAAACACAGCTTCCCACCCCGAGAACTGCAGCTGAAGGGGGCAGTGCTATCAGAGACCACGCTGGTTAGGGGTTGTCGGCCTCTCCCCTCAAACTGCCCCCAAGACCACAGGCATCTCAGCCAGGCCAACCCTGGTTTCTTTTCCTCAGAGTGGCTGTAACTACCATCCACACATTTGTGTTTGCTCTTTTGCCAATTTCTCAGTCCTTTCACGCCTTTTGAGAGGACACTACCAGTCATCCGATTCCCACCCTCCAGCTACCTGGAGTTGGGACTGGGCGATAAATTACAGAGCCAAATGCGTGGACACGTGACTCAGACTTGGCCAATCACCGTCACCTCATCCTCAGCCACAATAATTGGCTCTAGGGCTGAATACGTCACCCACACCCAGCAAATCAGAGCCCGTCTACGGAATTTCCGCCCTTTTTGTCTTCTCTTTCATTTTGGCTCTTCCTTAACTGGGATGGCATCGAGCTGGGGTTACCTGTGCTCATGTCCTTGTCCCCTGACACGTGGGAAAAGGAGACCGACACCAAAAGAGAATATGCTGGTTGTTGCTTTAGTTCTTGAATCTAGTGGTGCCTGAGGCCACTTCTGTAGCTGCCCTTTCAGTTATCTGAACCAGTAAGTTCCACGCTCTGCTTAATGATTTGCGTTGTTTCTGTCATTTCTAACCTTTAAAGTTGTGATTAATACAAACGTGTTCCCCATGCAGTTCCCCAGTGCAGGTGTTGATATGTCTCTATTCATTTAATCTCTGATAATAAACAAATGTTGGCTGGCCCCCCAGGTCTTTCAGGCTCTGTCCTGTGTGATGAACCCTTTCTTCTTCACTCTGCTTACAGCATTGCTGTCTTTGCCGTTCATTATTATTATTATTAAAGTCATATAAAGTTCTGCTTGATGATTTAACAGGTTGTTTTCTGCATAAGATAGCAGACTTCTTCAGGATGATGTTTACATTTTTAAAAACATCTCTTTCAAGATGACCTTCACTCTGAGCACATATTCAATAAATAATAATATTAATTAAATAAGAAACATTTTTCTAAAACATAGAACCGAACCCACTGCCTCCTCTAAATAGTATCACATTCCCTGGTGATCAAGCCCTTGGCTGGTGGTGATCATTTGATGCTCACACAGCCAGAGGAAGAGATGTTTGCACAACTTCTCTAAAATGAAAATTGTCTTTGGAAAGCCCTGGTAAAGCACACGTTCGTTGTTGTTTTTCTGACTTGGCTGCAGGACCAGAGTGATTGTGAGACAGCAGACCCTGGTTCAGCTGGAAGAAAGGAGCAGGGTCTGAGATGGGGGGAAGGTCGGTGGCACAGAAAGAGCCCATGGCTGAACCTTTGACGTCTTCTTGGTCTGTCTATGGAAAGCCAAAATTTTCTGATTTGGGATCCGTTTTTGCATCTACTTTCTTACTGAGGGAGACAGAGCTTTTGATGCATTTAATACTGGCAAATTCTTTTTAGATGTCCAAAACAATAGATACAGTTTAAACTTTCTTGATCTCCTGAGCAAACATTTGAGAAATGCAAATAAGGCAGATTAAGCTAATCTCCACTCAAGAAGGTCTTGCTTGGTGACCTTCCCTTCTGTGGACCTCTGGAGAAAGGAAGCCTTGTGCAAAGCTCCTGCCAGGGTGTTCAATCACTGTGGCAAGATGGGTCGGTGCTGACTGAGTGTGTGCATACAATTCTTTTTTATTTTTTATTTAAAAATTTTTTTTGCCTGCAATTCAAAGAAAAGGAAGGATGGGGAATTCCCTGGTGGTTAGGACTCCGTGCTTTCATTGCCAAGGGCGCGGGTTCGGGTTCGATCTCTGGTCTGGGAACTAGGATCCCACAAGTTGCATGGTGTGGCCAAAACCAAACAAACAAACAAAACCAAACAAACAGAAAGAAGGGTGGACTTACACTGTTTGTCAGAGAATAGAAAGAGATATGAATAAATTAGCTGAGAACACTTATTGGGTTAATCCTATGTTTCAGTCTGGGTGCTGTCAAGAAAGGAGATCCCAGGGCAGGGAGTTTAGGAGAAGGAATTAATACAGCATGCTAGCTATAAGGGGTTGCAAGAGCTGAAATGGGGTGGGGGGATGTGAGGAGGTAGGGGCGGTGGAGGTAACCCAGAGATGAACAACTTCAGGAAGCTGCTGCCACACTCCTAGGACTGGAGGAACTGTAAGCTGGAACTATGGGGTAGGGGCTGCCTGAGGCCCCAGGGTTTTGGCTGCCCGGCTGGAGCTGCAGCTGGAGGGGGAAGGCCGTGGTGGTGGTGGAGAGTGGGGAGGAAGAGGGCAGGGGCTGTGTGGCAGACCTGGGTCCAAGGAGGAAAAGTGGTCACTGCCAGGGATATAGCCACTGCCCCAGGCAAGGCTGGAAAGGGGGGTGACCAGGATGGGCTGGTGTATACCAACTTCTCCCCTTCGTTCACCCATGCCTCCCACTGGCCCAACCTAATGGAAAGCAAGTGGGAACAGGAACCTGGAAACTTGGCCAGTCCCCAGCAATCTGAGAGGAACAGGGAAAGGGGATGGGCCTGAATGCAAGTAAGCAGGTGAGCTGCTCACCTGTGCCAGCTATTTCCCTACCACATGAGTCTCGTGTACTTCGGGGGCTCAGCCGAGGTGAGATGACAGTGGGATGAAAAATGCAGTGTTCTCGTGAGTGGATGCTCGCCCTTCCAGGCTTCAGTGGACACAAACCAACAGATCTACAGATGGCTTATGGGAATAAAAATCCCAGTTTCCCAAGCATGTCAGACTAATCCTGCTCTTCCTCTGTTTTCCCACAGCCAGCAGCTGCTGCAGGGACTCAGATGAGGCAGGAGAAGGACAGTCTTTCAGCTCCCCTCCCTGACCCAAATCTCCTGCACCCTTCCACCTCTAGGCATGAAAATAAGACAGTATTTATCTTTAAAAAAAAAAAAAAAAAAAGACTGTATTGCCACTGGGAGAAAGCTAAATCCCTAAAAATGATTTTTGCATCACACGACTAATCCACCTGATTTTCAGAGTTTGGTTAGCCCAAGTGTACAAATATTTTTCAAAAGTCATTGACCTTACAAAGCTTTTATTTGACTTTCAGGTCCATTTCATTGTCCCCTGCCCGACTCCTCAACAACGATGATCAAGTTCACCCTCTCCCCCTCCAAATATTCTTTCCAAAAATGTTAATTGAGCACCTTGTAAAGGCTTGAAGCTAGGGATTTGAAAATAAATGAGACACCTGCCTCTTCCTCCTTCTGTTTCCCTGTAATGATAGTCGGCCCTCCTCCCCAAGCCACCACTGCAGAATCCTCTCTGCAGACGGCATCTCCCAAAGGAAAATAGCACACAAAGCAAGACACAGAAACATCAGTGCTACCACCCCCAGCGGCCCTCACGCCTCCCAACCCAGGGACCCTCGGGCATATTCTTGGAATCCCTGGGCTTTTGCCAAGCAGATTTTGTAAACTCCTCTCCAGGGCAATCCGGAAAATAACATACACTCCTTAGCAAAACTGTTGGGAGACAGAAAGAACATAAATTAGGCTTGCTGCAAACATTGCTAAATTTTACGATCTCTGTGCCCTTTGGCAAATCTGACAGCTGAGTCAAGAAATCCCTATGCACTAGACAAAGGCTTTGTGGGAAAGAATCAAATGAAATAATCAATTTGAAAGTGGTTTGCAAACTGTAAACTCTAAACGGATATCGAGGCTTTTCCTTTGGTAATTTTCCTTCCTTGACTGAAATTTTCAAGAAGATTGAAGAGAAAGAGCATGAAAGAACATCACAGTGGGGGCTCTTGCTTTGATTTAAGTGGCTGAATGACCACAGGGTGACACATGTCAGTGAGTTCCACATAGGCCCTAAACACGGGCTCATCACTTAGGTTCATGTCTGAACAGTGACCTGGCCACTTCCCTCGGTAGAGCCCTCCTGAAAGAGACGTGGCCTCAGTGACACCTCCCCTGGGCCCTCACCTCCAAGCCAAGAGACATGACGTGCACAGAATCTGTGAGACACAGATTCCTCTCTCTGTGAGATGCAGGCTTCTCCTGGAGGCTTCAGAGACTCCAGTTCATACTGTTCTAAGATTCCGTCTTCCCCAGGTGGAGGACAGGACCTGGGAAGAGCCGTGGGAAAGAACGCCTCCAAATCTAGTCTCCCTGCCGCAGTTCCTCTCTCTCCCAGCTCTTCCCTGGCTCTCTCCCAGCTCTTCCCTCTGGCCCAGGAAGTGTGTTGTGGTTTGTTTGTTTCTAAATCTACCCTCATGCCCCCATACTGAAGGAGGACTGTATTTGTGTTTGTTTTTTCACTATATTGGGATTGCTATGTGGAGGTCGGAGTGGAGACTTTTTCCTTTGTTTCTTCTTTGTCATTTAACTTTGTACAACAAAAAGTATTACTTAAAAAAAATTATTCCCCTGTGTGTATCATTATTACTTAATGTCTTGGACATCCCAGTCAGGTTCTAAAAAACAACCAATTCTTATTTCCACATATTTTACTACTATAGCCCATGCCTCAGGGTAATAACATCCAGAGGAGGATAATAATTACAGCAGTCTCTTCAAGTATTTCAGTTGATTCTCAGTTCTTCTTTGTTCACAGCTCAGCGTAGAATTCTTACTTCTTTTGGGTAGAAGGAATTGAATTTAAAAGTCAACAATCTAGGAGCTTCAAAATTACTGCAGCCGCCTACTACCTTCCAGAAATAAGCACCCACGAAGACTACAGACTCTTTTTTTTTTTTCCTGCCTCTCTTTTTAAAATTGGGATATAGTTGTTTTACAAAGTTGTGTTAGTTTCTACTGTACAGCGAAGTGGAGTTCCCTGTGCTATACAGCAGGTTCTTATTCGTTATCTATTTTATACATATTAGTGTATATATATCAATCCCAATCTCCCAATTCCTCCCACCACCACCCCTCAGACTCTGTTATTTATTACCCATATCTGTTCTATTACTAATGTTCTCAAATCAAATTCAAGCTTGAAAACAGCTTTGTTGACCTCCCATCCCCCTTCACTGCACGTTCAACCTGGCCAAGAAGGTATTTGGAGCACCAGACTCTGTGCTGTCAGTGAGGCTGTCGGCTGAGGCATCTATAATGACCTGATGACCTGTTTATCCTTCCTTTTATTCTTTAGGAAGCCCTTCCTGACCCCCTTGTTGGGCTAAATGACCCTCCTCCACACTCCAAAGCACCCTCTATAAAGCTCTCTCTGAGCATGTATAACAATCTGTTGAAACCAAGTCTCACTCTCCTTAGTGCCTGGCACAAAACAGGTGATCCGGAATTCCTGATGGAAAGAGAAGGATTGTATGTGTGGTGAGGCATGGGTGATGAGAAGGTGAAGGACACGTTTTTCATTTGCCTTTGTATACACTGCTCATCGTAACTTCCCCCATGTCCCAGGTCTTCTCTGAATTCTAGAAACGTCTGATCATTGCGTTCTCTGTTTGCAGGTTTGGGTGATGCAGGAACAGCTTGGCGTCACCCCAGCAATGTTCCCAGTCACTAATTTGATGGACGGCTTCTGTGAACAGCGGCAGTAGACAGCTTGTCCAGTTCCTGGTGGAGACAGCAAGACGTGTGGTCGCTCACGAAGGTGAGGTCTTGTTCCTTAGGACTTTTTCAGGTTCAGGAAACAGAAATCACTTGAACTAATGTAAGTAAAAACGAGAAAGTCTTATAAGGACACCAGAGTATCTCACAGAGCAGCCCAGTCCTGAAAAGGCAGAGACCAGAAAGCAGTGGGCTCCAAGGAACCCGGGGGTCCCTGTCCCTGGCTCCCACTCTGCTCTCTGTGCTGCAGGCTGGTCGGCTCTGCTTCGCAGCCCACGTGAGCAAGAGGACTCTGGGTTTACAGCACCTCTCTTCTGTCAAACCAAGGCCGGGGTGCTCACCGGCACCTGCTCTGGGAGACCCAGTTCTGCTCATAGCTCCCCTTCTGTAACTCCCATTTACCAAAGCAGCCACAAAACTCAAAAATAATTCTAACGAGATTGAAAAACAGTAACTATAACAGTTTTGTTGGCTGATATTTGTGATCTGTGGGGCTCCGGGCCTCACTTGCCCAGCTAACGGAGGTTTGCTTAAATTCCCAGAATCTCTGAGTAAACTCAAATCAACCCACTATTAGTACCAAAAACAAAACCAGGAAACCCAGTGTTACCATTTTTATATACTGTCCTTTGAGAGATTCTCACTAACGCATTAAAACATTAAATAGAAGGGACACAAACATCATATTATATATAAGTTTAATATATAACTAAGGAGGCTTCACATAGAGAAGGAAGAGTAATTTGATACATTGTGAAGGAATTCCTAATTAACAATTCAGAAGCATATCTTTGGCCCTGATCTCTCTCCATACACCAGATACTAATTTAATTCCATGTACATTCAAGAGTTACACACTTAACAATGAGCTATTGGAGGAAGAAAAACCAGAAGAAAATAAAAGTGAATATTTATCAAATCTGTGTATGGAGGAGAACTTTTTTTTCTTTTTATTCTTTTTGGCTGCGTCAGGTCTTCGTTGTGGCACGTGGGCTTCTCTCTAGTTGAGGCTTGCGAGCTCAGTAGTTGCAGCACACGTGCTTAGATGCCTCACAGCATGTGGGATCTTAGTTCCCCGACCAGGGATTGAACCCACGTCCCCTGCATCGGAAGGCAGATTCTTTACCACTGAACCACCAGGGAAGTTCCGGAGGAGAAGTTTTTAAGTGTAAATTTTCTAGAAAGAAAAAAACAAAAAAGCAAAAAACACAACGGCAAGTTTTTTAAAAATTAAGTGACCACAGTATAGCTGAAATAAAATCATACAGCAGAACTTAAATAACACAGCCAACAGCAGAGTGGAAAAAGAATTTTGCAGCAAATCAGATAGGTGTTAATATCTTTAGTCTGTAAATTCTTCATACAGGGGCTTCCCTGGTGGCATGGATTAAGAATCCACCTGCCAATGCAGGGGACATGGGTTCGAGCCCTGGTCCAGAAGATCCCACATGTTGTGGAGCAATTAAGCCTGTGCGCCACAAGTACTGAGCCTGCGCTCTAGAGCCCACGAGCCACAGCTACTGAAGCCTGCGTGCCTAGAGCCCGTGCTCCGCAACAAGAGAAGCCACCGCAATGAGAAGCCCGTGCACTGCAACGAAGAGTAGCCCCCACTCGCTGCAACTAGAGAGAGCCCGCGTGCAGCAGCGAAGACCCAACGCAGCCAAAAATAAATAAATTTTAAAAAAAACCTTCATACAAACTGATAGGAAAAATGCTTAAAATCCTGTAGTTTAATAAACAAAGGGGGCTTCCCTGGTGGCGTAGTGGTTGAGAATCTGCCTGCTGATGCAGGGGACATGGGTTCGTGCCCCCGTCTGTGAAGATCCCATATGCCGCGGAGCGGCTGGGCCCGTGAGCCATGGCCGCTGAGCCTGTGTGTCCGGAGCCTGTGCTCCACAACAGGAGAGGCTGCAACAGTGAGAGGCCCGCGTACCACACACACACACACACACAAAAAAACAAACAAACAAAGGATGTGAACTGACAATCCACACAAAAGAGGAAGTCAAACTAGTAAACAGGCATTAGAAAATGTGTAGTCTCACAAGTCAAATTAATACAAATTTAAAATCCAGAATAAGGTCCCATTTTTCACACATTTGCATCTTTTTTTTTTTTTAATGGAAATACCCAAAGTTTTGGAGAAGGTAGAAAAACCAATGCCATTTATACAAGGCTGGTAACAGACACTTCAGAAAATAATTTGGGGAAATTTACTCCTTGACTCACTATTTCTACTTCCTTGAGTCCAACTCCAACATAGGAACAAATATATTCATTGTAGTGATATTGATAAAGAAGAAAAATTTTAAACAAACATAAGGTTCAATGCTGGTAGAAGCACTTAGCAAATTATGTCCCATTCTCTCATGCACACATTTACTGAGCACCTACTATCAGCCAGGGTCTGTGGAAGGAGCTGAAGAAACAAAGATGGACCAGGCAGATTCTCTGCCCTGCCTTACAGTGTAATGGGGCATATTACATGAGGTGGAGGGGAGAAAAAGTAGGGAGTAGACATTTATTGAGGAACTATGTGTTTGGCATTTTACACACATCACCACATTTCATCCTCTGAAGTCCTGAGCTGCACAGTCCTTACGTGAGAGTAGAGAGAAGTCGTACAGCGCCACTCATACAGAGCCAGCCTGCGTTTTCGTTCTTTCTCTCTTCCATCTCTGGTCCTCACTCCCCGCCTCTCAGATCAACCCTGGGAACAATGGTGGGTGACAAGTTTTTGCTGGAAGAAGGGGCTTTAGCTTCAGAGCTCCCTGCCAACTAAATCTGTAATCCCCTGCAGGGTAGAAATTCTAGAGCCACCACCAGCTAAGAATTCCAAAGATTTTTCCTGTTAGCATCGCAAGGAATTGCGCTCTCCCTGCCCCTGCCCTCCAGCTTGCATCTCAAACTCATCAGCGTATTCTGCCAACAAATGTTGCTCTTTTGACAGAATCCCATCTCCTGTAAGCTAGTTGGGATTATAAATAGCAAAAGAAATTTTCACATACAAAAACATGCCAGCAAACAGACAAAAACCTTTAATGGCTTTCCAATACCTAATAACAAACTTAGACACTTAACGTTGATTTTTTCCAGACCCTTCGTTACCCACTTTCTCACCACCCGTTACCCCCTAAAACATCACCTCCATTCCATCACATTCCATTTAGTAAGCCACTTTGGAGCCAGTGACTCAATTTTAGAACTGAAGATATAAGACAACACAGTAATAAAATCAAACATGCAAATTTAACAGTAAATAATGAAAGTATGCAAATGATATGAAATGAAGTTAACTGAGTATTACCCAAGACACGAACAGGGTAATCTTTGTAGCCTGTGTAAGTTGCTACGTATGTAATGATTATTAAGAACCCAACAGGGGCTTCCCTGGTGGCGCAGTGGTTGAGAGTCCGCCTGCCGATGCAGGGGACGCGGGTTCGTGCCCCGGTCCGGGAAGATCCCACGTGCCGCGGAGCGGCTGGGCCCGTGAGCCATGGCCGCTGAGCCTGCGCGTCCGGAGCCTGTGCTCCGCAACGGGAGAGGCCACAACAGTGAGAGGCCCGCGTACCGCAAAAAAAAAAAAAAAAAGAACCCAACAGGATTTCTGGTACTCACAGTTAAACTTAGTTTCAAACTGGTGACGTGTATGCTAATGAAATGATTTCACAACTCCCTAGTCCCCTAACCTGAGGGGCCAATAGCGGTCTGATGACCACACTTTAAGGGAAAACCCAACAGGGACTTTCAAAAAGGAAGAGGTCATGGCAGAGTCTAGGGAGGATGTGAGAGATGTTCCAGGAGCCAATAGAACAATGCTCTGACAAGTGGTTTGGTCGCCCTCCTGCTCCCTTCTTTCCCGGAGCGCGTCCCTACCCCCACCAGGAGAGCCGCAAAGAACAAACTGGAAGAGGGTATGGGGAGAAGCCCCAACTGAGAAGAGGAGATCTGGGCTAGGAAGCAGCAGCCCAGGTGATCGAAGGCAGATGGTGAAAAGCAGCTAGAACAGAATTGCCTTGGGCTAAACACCCAAGCTGGAGGAAGGGCAGGGCTGAAGGTAAAAGGCTTTGGTTTTGGAGTTGGGGTCTAAATAGATCTTTGTGGCTGAGGAGGAAGAGACGGGGCTCATTCCCTGGGCCTTCAGCAAGGGGTGTCCTGGGTGCCAGCTGAGTCTCACCAGGAGACTGTCCGTGGGCATTGGAGAGGCGTGTGATTACCCCAGGTCAGCAACTCCTGCAAGGAGGCTCTTTCCTCCCAATTCTCTCTCTCCAGCCAGACCCCCCTGCCCCATGGAGCCACAGCCTCCCATCACCCTGAACCAGGTCAGACCCCCGAGGGACACTGGGGCCAAGAAATGTCCCCTGGGCCATGTCAGAATTTGGTTGACACTCTACTGCGTTTGGAGAGGGACAGGTGGGTGGAGAGTCAAGGGAACTGTCATTAGAATATCTTCGTGGTGATGCTTCGTCTGTGTGTGTGCGTGTGTGTGTGTGTGTGTGTGTGTGTGTGTGTGTGTGGCAGGGGGTAGAGGGGGCTTGCCATCAAAACCAGGTCATTCATTGATGAGAGTTCTTAAGATATAAGGAATATGTTAAGATCAGCTTAACTTTTTTAAAAAAATTTATTTACTTTATGTATTTATTTTTGGCTGTGTTGGGTCTTCGTTGCTGCGCACGGGGGCTGCTCTTCGTTGCAGTGCACAGGCTTCTCATTGCAGTGGCTTCTCTTGTTGCGGAGCATGGGCTCTAGGCGCACTGGCTTCAGTAGTTGCGGTGCGTGGGCTCAGTAGTTGTGGCTCATGGGCTCTAGAGAGCAGGCTCAGTAGTTGTGGCGCACGAGCTTAGTTGCTCCGTGGCATGTGGGATCTTCCCGGACCAGGGCTCAAACCCATGTCCCCTGCATTGGCAGGTGGATTCTTAACCACTGCGCCACCAGGGAAGTCCCCAAGGTCGCTTAACTTCTTATGTGGCTGAAGAATGCCCATCTGGTCCATTGGAAGAGCCTTAGCTGTTTTAAGGGAAAGGCATCTGGGAGTGCCTACCAAATGGGGCCATTTGAATTTAGTTGACAAAAGCTTGGGTTCTGGAGCAGAGACAACCTGGGTTCAACTCCTCATTCTGCCTCTTATTGATTGTGTCACCTGAACTCCCTGTGCGCAGTTTCCTTATTCGTAATTGAAGCTAATACTGGTGCTACCTTACCAGGTTGTGGTGAGGATTAACTGAGATGTAACGCATGCAGTGGGCAGCGCTTAGATCAGTGCTTAAAGCCGAGTGAGCTCTCAACCAACATCAGCAGGCGTTCTCTCTTCTCAAGGCTCAGCTGTGTCTTCTGCCTGCACTGATTAGGAAAATGTAGATCTAGAACTAGTTAAACCAGCATCACATTTTGTTGCTAAGCAACCAGCTCTGAGTTCTGCAAAAAGTGCAGCTTGGTGTGCAGTGACCCCCTAGCAATTGAGCCCCAGTCAGGCTGTTGCTAAGCATTGTTTTATGTTACCCAAAGCTCATTTCAAGTGTGGAGGAGGAGGGAGGCATGCACAGACAGCACAGTCCTAAAGCATGAGCAAAACCAGTCTTTCCAGCTGGAGGGGCTCACAATGGGCAAAAAAAGAAACTAAGTGATGATGTGTGCTTGCACCCACCTGCTGGAGTGAGAGAAATCACACCTATGATTTCCGCTTCTCTGGGGTGAAAGAGATTGTCATACGTCTTCAGCGTCGTATCCTCTGTCGAACAACGGGGTATCTCTTCTTCACCTCTTGGGGTCTGGGGTTGCATGACCTGAGTGGGAACCTGGATATGTGGTTCCAAGCTGAGAAGGGGCAGGGCTGGAAGCACCTACAGCCATCCACATTCCTCCCCTCAGGGAAGTCAGGGGTCAGAGTCACTGACTTCAGGGGAGGTGTTCTCCCCTCATTCATTCATTCATTCATTCATTCGTCTATATCATTAAACATGTATTGAGTACTAAGTGCCCAAGATTTGCTAAGCACTGAGAATAAAGCCTAAAGTGGGACAGTTACTCTCCATCTTGTCCTGGTACTTCGTTAAAAAACAAAACAACACATTCTGGCTAGTTTATCAAAGTACTTATTGAAAGATAATAGGTTGCTTACAGAATTTCCCCAATAGTCAGAGAACTGGGGCTGGTGGCTACGCAGCTAGGCACGTTTCCCAGAACACTGTTCTCAATCACCCCAGATGAGCTCCTATATCCCTGCAGTTGGACTTTGGGCTTTGAGGCTCATGCCGCTGTGCCAGGCAGGGACCCTTCTGCCGGGGCCTCAGCTCTGCTGTCTCTAAGAACTCGTTTCCTGCCACTGTCACATGATGACTTCTGCCTGGCATCTTTTTCTTCACTGAAGTCTGGCATGGATGAGAGTGATTGGTGGAGCCTGGGTCACATGTCTGAGCCATGGCTGCAAGGGAGGCTGGGAAATAAATTTCTGACCTTCCCTTATATGGTGAGAAATTCCCCAGACGTAAGAAGGGTATTGCAAAGGTGTTGGGATCCTGGGATCCAGGGATCCCAGGGCAGCCACAAAGCCTTCAGACATGCACTGTCTATGCCCTCTTAACCTTTACAGTCTTCTGGAGGATTCGGGCAGATAAACCAGAGAGGACAGCCCAGAGTGACCAGGGCAGGTACAGGTGCGAGAGGGACCACAGAAGGATCCCCACCCAGGGTCAGGGAAGGCAACCTAGGGCAAGTGATACCAGGCTGATCCTTGAAGGATGAGTGTGAGCTTATCATCAAAGGCGAAGGCTGAGGGAAGGAGAATCCTTCTGATTACAGGTGTGACGGGTGCAAGAGCTCAGATTCACTAAGGAGCTCAAGTGCAGGGAAGGAGAGACATTCTGGGTGGCTGGAGAAAGGATGGGGCTGATGTAGGCAAAAGTGCGAGAAACACTGCTCTAAATAATATGCTTGCGTCACCTGCTTTTTGCATTTTAATTTTAGGCATTGTATACTGACTTCTCACGATTAAAAAAGCAGATTTCCCATCCCCCCTCTTATTCTAATATTGTGTATTATAATTTTGGATAGATCACAGTCAGTATTTATATTTATCTAACTATGTGAATGTTATTCATGGCTGAGTGTGCAGTATTCTACTGCTGTTTTCCCTTTTCTGCACACGTCTTTCTTTCACATTACTGTGCAGCTATTGCTTTCTTCCAGTTGCTCAGTTTTCTCCCTACTCACCAGTTAGTTATTTATCCTCAGACTCTCCCCCAGCAGTGTTAATATCCTCTCAATCCATTCAGTCACTTAAAGTATTCCACCAATTCCATCTTTTTTTCACATCTTTATTGGATGTGAAAGTATTCCACCAATTCACATCTTTATTGGAGTATAATTGCGTTACAATGTTGTGTTAGTTTCTGCTGTACAGCAAAGTGAATCAGCTATACCGTATACATACATCCCCATATCCCCTCCCTCTTGCGTCTCCCTCCCACCCTCCCTATCCCACCCCTCTAGGTGGTCACAAAGCACCGAGCTGATCTCCCTGTGCTATGCGGCTGCTTCCCACTAGCTATCTAGTTTACATTTGGTAGTGTATATATGTCAGTGCTATTCTTTCACTTTGTCCCAGCTTACCTTTCCCCCTCCCTGTGTCCTCAAGTCCATTCTCTACGTCTGCATCTTTATTCTTGCCCTGTCACTAGGTTCATCAGTACTGTTTTTTTAGATTCCATATATATGTGTTAGCATATGGTGTTTGTTTTTCTCTTTCTGACTTACTTCACTCTGTATGACAGACTCTAGGTCCATCCACCTCACTACGAATAACTCAATTTCATTTCTTCTTATGGCTGAGTGATATTCCATTGTATATATGTGCCACATCTTCTTTATCCATTCATCTGTCGATGGACACTTAGGTTGCTTCCATGTCCTGGCTATTGTAAATAGAGCTGCAATGAACATTGTGGTACATGACTCTTTTTGCATTATGGTTTCAATTTCATCAACTGAAACTTCTTCAGTTTCATCTCTTGAAGAAGTCTTCTTTAACACTTTCAGACCTGCTCCAGTCTGTCCTGGGATCCTGTCTGGATTTGGGCCACAGCTGTCACCTTGGGGTCTCCTTCCTACTAACTCTTGTGTTGGATCTCGTTCCCTGGATCCCATAACTACCCTTGTTTTGCTAAACTCCCTCTTTTCTTTTCTTTTTTTTTGTGGTAGGCGGGCCTCTCACTGTTGTGGCCTCTCCCGTTGCGGAGCACAGGCTCCGGATGCGCAGGCTCAGCGGCCATGGCTCACGGGCCCAGCCGCTCCGCGGCACGTGGGATCTTCCCGGACCGGGGCATGAACCCGTGTCCCCTGCATCGGCAGGCGGACTCTCAACCACTGCGCCACCAGGGAAGCCTGGTCACTCCCTGTTTTGGTGGCGCTTCTCAGAAAAGGATGTGCTCGTGGTAAATTGAGACCTTGTGTGCCTGGAGATGCCTTTATTCTACCCTTGCTCTTGATTAACAGTCTGGCTTAGCGTAGAGCCCGTAGTTGGAATCATCTCTCTCGGTCTGTTAAAGCCATTGTTCCATTGTCCTCCATGTGCCATTGTGGTGCTGCTGGGAAATCTGAAGATATTCTCTTATCTAGTCTTTCTCTCCTCCTCAGCTTTGACGATCTTCTCTTTGCCCCCAGTGTTCTGAAATTCCATAGTGATATGTCCTTGTCGGATCAGTTTTCACCCACTATTTTGGGTGCTTTGGGCCTTTTCCATCTGTAAGATTGTGTTGAGACATAGTCTTGAATGACTTCTTTGATAATTTTTTTCCCCCTACATTGTTTTTCTTTTCTTTCTGGATCTCCTTATCTGGAGGATGGACGTCCTGGAACCTTATCCCACCTCTATTTTTTTTAACGTCCCTTGACCAATTTTCTTGTCCTTTTCTCATCTTTCTCAGAGAGTTCTTCAATTTTACCATCCAATCCATTTCTTTCTTTTTTTTTTTTTTTTTTTTTTGGCTGTGCCGTGTGCCATGTGGGATCTTAGCTCCTCGACCAGGGATCAAACCCACGCCTCCTGCAGTGGAAGCACAGAGTCTTAACCACTGGACCGCCAGGGAAGCCCCCAACCCATTTCTTGAACTTTTCATTCCTGTTATGCGATACTGACAATAACTCTTTTCGAATTTTCTGAATATTCCTAGCGTTTGCTTCTTGTTTCAGGGATGCAATATTGTCTCTTATTTCTTTTAAAGCCTCCCTCTCCCTGTATGTTCTCTATTTCCTCCAAGTTACAGCCACCTGTTCATTTTAGCCTGTGTTATATTAGAGGCTTCCCTAAAGTGCCTGGTGATCCTTGGACATCGGCTCACATTTAAGGGGGGCAGTAGCGAGGTGACTGGAAGCTCTGTGCGCACAGGTGAGTCCTCACTGTTACACTTTCAGGCCTCTTCTCCTGGGATGGTCACATTCCCCAGAGGAGATGCTTCAGTTTCCTGCCTAAACGCCTGGCTGCCAGCATTCTGGGAACTGAGTGGAGAAAAAATGGTGGTGTGTGTGTGTGTGTGTGTGTGTGTGTGTGTGTGTGTGTGTGTGTGTGTGTGTGTGTTTAAACTATTACTGCATGACAGACTACTCCAAAACCTTGGGTTACAAAAATTTTCTGTTTGTTAGAAGTTCAAGGACAGCTTAACTGAATGGTTCTGGCCCAGGTGTCTCATGAGGTCACAGTGAGATACGGGCTGGGTCTACCGTCATCTGCTTGGGTCCGGAGGCTCTGCTTCCAAAGTGGCACACTTACATTCCTGGCAAGTTGCTGGTTGTCTGCAAGAGGCCTCATTTCCTCCCCATGTGTCCTCATGACATGGCAGCAGCCTTGCCTAGAGTGAGTGGTTTAAGAGAGAGCAAGGCAGAAGCTATAATGTCTTTTATGTCTTTTATGACCTAGTCTCAGCAGTCATACTCCGTCATTGTCCACAATACCCCATTGGTTATACCGATCAGCCCTTTTCAGTGTGGGAGGCGCCTACCCCAGGGCATGCATACCAGGAGGGCAGATCCACTAGGAGCCATCTTAGAGGTTGGCTACCAACTAGGGTTGGGTGGGGTGTCTCAACACTGTTCAGGTACGTCTTTACTTTTCAGCCATTTTTAGCAAGATATCGCCATCTTCAGCTAGACCTGATATCTCTAGTTCTAAGACCCTGAGTTTTGTCCTCTTCAAAGAGTAAATCTCCAACCTCCTACATACCGGAGGCGCAACAGCCTCTGGCTCTACTGAGTTGGGGAGAGGACCTAGGAGTTTGCTTCTTAAAAAGACTTTCATCTGGTCTTCCCGTTATCAGCTCCACCTTTACCCATGCCTCAAGAAGTATTTGACCTGCTGATTGCTGTGTCTTTCTGGAGGAAGGGGGCTCTGCAGTGTAGATCGGCTTGGCCCTTGTCTTTCCCCACTGCCGGTTGAAAACTCAGCTGTGTTTCTGCTGAGTCAGCTCCATTCATCCATCTGCTTTTCTGCTTTCAAAATTTTGGTTGCTACCGGCTTCTCTCCTATTCTTTGTTCTTGTGGATTTCCGTCTTTTTAACAGTCTCTTTACCGTGTTTTACTGGGATTTGGGGAGGGAGTAGAAGCTGGTGAATGCATTTGTATGTGATCTTTAACTGGAAATCCCTTCCTCTTCTCTTTTCATCCCTGCTTCTTCTGGGCTACATCTTACCCCAAGTCAAGACAGAGGAGGGCTTTAAGGAGATCACTGAGAGGCTTAAAATATGGCACCTAAAGTTTGGGTAACATGGTGGTCTAAGTCATGCCTGAGAAATTCAAAGAGTGAGGAGGTGGCCGAACAGCCAGTGGCATAAGAGCAGAGAGCCCTGGGTTTGGTAGTGAGGAAATAGGGCTTCCGAATAGACCACCTGTTGTTAAAGGATTGGTCAGTCCTTCCCTCCTTGGCCCTCTACTTCTGGATAAAAGTGAGACCTGAAGTTGTTCTAGAGGTTTGATAGTGGTGGGTGTCACACGGTGCCCGGCAGCAGGGCTCGAGAGGTCGGCTGTCCTGGGGCCCCCCGCTAGTGCTCTATCAGTCAGGGTTCTCCAGAGAAACAGAGGCAAGGAGCCACCGTGCCCCCACCACCCCAGTGGTAGCCGACCTCCAAGTCACCGGCAACTGCAGGCAGCCAGCGGAAGCTGGGACAGTGGCATGGGATGGGTTCTCCCTCAGAGACCCCGGAGAGACCCAGCACCGCCAGCAGCGTGATCCGCAGCTGTGAGCGAATGCAGCTTGGTTGTTTGTGGTAATTTGTGAGGGCAGCCCTAGGAGACTCATACAGTCATATTCTGGTAAATGATGGAGGTAACACTGGCTCCCGGCCCTCCCTGTCGGACCATAAGCGAAGTCCGTTTCACCAGTTCACGCCACTTGCATGACTATTAGCAGTAATCAGTTATACGTGACCCTTTGTTCTTCTGGTTCTGAATTAGATGATAAAACTATGTCACAAGTCCCAAAGATGAGCTAGGCACGTCACGCTGGGATGCACTGGTCTGTTCACCACCGAGACCTACAAGGACAGAGCCGGAACACTGGACATTTATATCAGTTGGCTGGAAGGAGGGTGGACTCATAGAGGGACCCACGTGTCCTCCTCCAGTCCTTCAAATGACAGCTGTCTCTCCCAGTGGTTTCTATGGGATGCTGTTGGGGGGGGAGATGCACATTCCCAGTTCCTGCCTCCACCTGGTTTACCTTTCTTTGGGCTTAAGATCAACCATCTGTTTGCTTTTGTTTGGGGCAGAATCACTGGAATTGCCGAATCTGCAGCTCTTGCTGCACTGGGGTCCCCACCGTCCTGCACGCCATCCACTGGGCAGGTCTTCTCAAGTGTCTCCCCTTGAAATCTGATTCTCCACACCAGCATCTTATTCCCTCCACTTCTGACGTCTTTGCCCAGGGGCCTGTTGGGAGCTGAGGATGCAAAACGTGGTTTGTGGCAAAGGAGAGAGCGGCTCCCAGCGCCCTGGCCCTGGCTCCTGAGGATCAAAGGCCTTGCAGGGGACACCAGCTTTCTCAGAGTGACACGGAGCCGTGGAGACTGCTCGTGGAGCTGGGCCACCCTCCCATACCCAGACACCTGCTCAGCACACCTAGGGGGACCCTGTCCCCGCCTCCCCCTGCTTCTCGACCACCACCCCAAACCACAGTGAAATCGCCAAGCGCGTGAGGCTCATCCAGCCCTGATGCCGTCATTGGCTGAGCTACTCTGAAGCCACATCCCATGACCCGGCTGTGTTAGGAAAGGAATGGGACCGATGGGCAGACGATGTGAGCTCTAGTCCTGGACCTTCCATTTGCTACTTGCCTGGCCATGTGCAGTCCCTCTCCTTTTCCAGGTCTCTGTTCCCCACAGGACTCCACCAGGGAAGGGCAGGGCTCTTGTGGGCGGAGCTCTAGAGCCTCAGCCTAAGCCACGCCCCTTTCTGGCGCTACAGAGAATGGGCAGTTGAGAAGAGTTTGGCGGAAACCTGGATCCGTGAGGGAGTGAAGCGTTGGGGGGATGCTGCCTCTGTGTTCTAAATGGCCTGCCAGGTGAGGACAGACCACAGATGAATTGTTAACAGCGCTGCAGCCTTTTCTGGGAAGCTGTCAGCCCGCTCCCAGCCTCCAAGACTGCCCAGAGTGGAGGAGAAATGACTGACCAGAGCTCCACAGAGGCAGCGATACCTCCGCCCCTCTCTGTCCCTGTGTGCCTCTTGCTGGCATTGCCCTCACCCCCATCCCCGTTCTGACTCTTTCCAGGAGAGTCCAGGGTCTCCACTTACACCCACCCACACGTGCCGTGCTCACAGAACCAAGCTCTGTGGACGGCAGTGCAGCCTGGAGGACGGGAGTAGGACCTCTGTGAACCACAAAACCTGACAAAATGCAGCCGGCCTCCTTACAGAAGTTGGTTTTCCAGACCTCTCTTCAGAACTTCGTTAGATCTTTTGAAGCCAGGAGACAAATAAGGGCATATTTTCTTCAGCATATGGGGTCACCCCGGCCTCGAGTCCCAGTCCAGCAGTGTGGACCCCCCAGCCCTTCGTCTCCTGCGCTCACATCCTGCCGCAGCAGGAGGCTGCCGACCGGGGCCCCCCATTGCCGTTGCGGTGCCCCCCTGCCAGCCTGTGCTCCTCCACAGCCTGAGCGACCCCTTCCACCCAGAGGGCCTTCTCCTCCTCCCGGAGGGCCTTTTCTTCCCCCCACAGGGCCTTGTCCTCCTGAAGGAGGTTCTGGTCTCTTTCCCACAAGGCACTGTCCTCCTTCCAGAAGGC
This sequence comes from Kogia breviceps, assembly GCF_026419965.1. Taxonomy (NCBI): domain Eukaryota; kingdom Metazoa; phylum Chordata; class Mammalia; order Artiodactyla; family Physeteridae; genus Kogia; species Kogia breviceps. The sequence goes on from NC_081325.1 coordinate 16,671,525, forward strand.
CTTATCTTCCTTCCAGAGGATTCGGTACTTTTTCCAAAAGGCTTTCTCTTCTTCCCAGAAAGATTCTTCCATTTCCCAGAAGGCTTTTTCCTCTTTCCAGAAGGTTCTCTCCTCTTCCCAGAAAGGTCTCTCTCTTCCCAAATGCCCAAGATCTGGCCCCTGAAAGTGCAGATCTTGCCACGGAAATTCCACATCTCTTCTATCTTCTGACGGACGTGTCTCATCTCTTCCCGGAACACCTTTTCTTCCTGCAGCTTGTGGATCAGTTTCTTCTGGCGAATGTTGGATGAGGAGACCGCCAGTGAGCGGAAGCAGGCAAGCTCCGTCCATTTGCTCACCTTGAAGGGAAACATTGTCTTGGTCAGCCAGGATGGTGGGGTGACTGCGATGGAGGACAGGGCTGCCGGCTGAGTCCAGGTCAGCTGGCCCAACCCTATGTGGGCATCAGAGAGAACATGTCCCTTGAGTATCACATCCCAGAGGGCAAGCCCTGGCATCTGTGCCATTACTGGGAATTATTTTTTAATCTTACAATTTTTTTTAACATATACATGTATCTATTTTTTTTAAAAATTCTTTTCCCATTTAGGTTACTGCAGAGTATTGAGTTGAGTTCCTTGTGCTATACAGTAGGTCCTTGTTGGTTACATATTTTACATATAGCAGTATGTACATGTCAGTCCCAAACTCCCAATCTAACCCTTCCCCCCCTGGTAACTATAAGTTCGTTCTCTAATAAGTCTGTGAGTTGGTTTCTGTTCTGTAAATAAGTTCATTTGTATCATTTTTTATTTTATTTATTTATTTTTTTTTAAAAACATCTTTATTGGACTATAATTGTTTTACAATAGTGTGTTAGTTGTATCATTTTTTAAAGATTCCACATATGAGCAATATCATATGATATTTGTCTTTCTCTATCTGACTTCACTTAGAATGGTAATCTCTGGGTCCATCCATGTTGCTGCAAAGGGCATTATTTCATTCTTTTTTATGGCTGAGTAATATTCCATTGTATATATGTACCACATCTTCTTTATCCATTCCTCTGTTGATGGACATTTAGATTGCTTCCATGTCTTGGCTACTGTAAATAGTGCTGCTGTGAACACTGGGGTGCATTTATCTTTTTGAATTATGGTTTTTTTCTGGATATATGCCCAGGAGTGGGATTGCTGGGTTCATACGGTAGCTCTTTTTTTTAGTTTTTTTAAGGAACCTCCATACTGGTCTCCTTAGTGGCTGTATCACTTTACATTCCCACCAGCAGTGTAAGAGGGTTCATTATTGGGACATTTTAACCATTGTTCTCTTTGTCCCCTTGGTGGTATTTGTGAGGGACAAGCTGTGGTAGAGAGAGACGCTGGCTGGTCATGGTTTTGCACTGAGGAGGTAGTCAGTACGTTCAAGCTCAAGGCTACTGAAATAATAGCCAACAAGGACCATGGTTCTCAACCAGAGTGTCAGGACACACAAGTGTGACATGATCACTTTAGAGGTGTGTCACAGTTTTGTTTTGCTCTTAAATAATCAAGTGCCACAGCCCCAAGTGATTTATTTGTGTTACATCAACCAGAATACATCTGAGGTTTTGGCTCTCTCACTTGGGAATCGTTGATAACCTTCTGATTGGGCGTGCTCACAGCAGGGGGCCACACGTGTGCATATCCTCTGTTATAAGCCGTGTGGGAGACAGAAGGTGAGACCCACAGACCTGGAGGAGTCGATTTTAGTAGAAGAATCTATTTTGGGAACAGAAGTTTAAAACCAAAAGATGAAAGATGACACTGAATGTTGGCTAGGGTGTGGGAAAGAGGAGTTCTCACATGGTAGCCAGTAATATTGAACAATAACGAGGACACATTATGACTCAGCTGCTCCACTCCCAGATACATGCCCTGAGGGAGCTTCTAAATTGCGTCCAGGTTACGTGTACAGGAATGTTCAAGCAGCTGTGTTCGCAAGAGCTCAACACTGCAAGCAGTCCAATGACCGTCACAGTAGAATGGAGTTCAGATGTGGTGGTCTGTTCATGCAATGGAGAGCATAGCTACGTGCAACAACGTGGGTGAACCTTATAATATTGAAAGAAAGAATCAGGATCAAAGACTTTGAAAGAAAAAGTTCCAAAACAAGCCAAATTGAACGCTGTTGTTTAAGGAAATATACTTAAGTGACAACACAAAAAGACAAGCAAGGAAGTGAGTCCCATTAAGTCAAGATAATAATTACTTAGGAAGTTGAGATTAACATATATACACTACTGTATATAAAGCAGATAACTAACAAGGACCTATTGGTACCATATAGCACAGGGAACTCTACTGAATACTCTGTAATAACCTATATGGGAAAAGAATCGGAAAAAGAATAGATACATGTGTGTGTATAACTGATTCACTTTGCTGTACACGTGAAACTACCACAACACTGTAAATCAAATATACTCCAATATAAAATAAAAATTAAAAAAAAATAATTACTTGTGTATGAGGGAGGGAGTGGGGAGGTAGGATACTAAGGGTTGTGATTGGGTGAGGACATGACAGGAGCTTCTGAGGGGCCAGTAGTATCCCTTTTCTTTACTTGGTGGCAGTTGCCTGTATGTTATAATAAAAAGTGCTAAGCTGTATACAAATGTTTTATTTACTCCAGTAAATGCATTGTATAGCACAGTAAAATAAAAGCTAGGGAGAAAGAAAGAAAGAAGGAAGGAAGGAAACAAAGAAAGAAAGGAGGGAAGAAGGGGGAGGGAGGAAGGAAGAAAGAAGGAAAGAAAGATCGGAAGGAAGGAAATAAAGAAAGAAAGGAAAGGAAAGGCAGAAAGAAAGAAGGAAAGAGAAGGAAAGAAAGAGAGGGGGCGGGGAGGGAGGATCTCCACACATTGCTGCTATCTGAGGTATCAGATCTCAGAATGATCCCCAAAATTCTGGTAACAAAGATGGGTTGAGAGATGAGGAAAAGGTCTGGACATGGGACAGCAGTTGGAGTGCAGGGGAGACAAAGGGTGTGTACACATGGCAAGGGCATGGCTTTCCATGTTGAGCTTTCTAGAAGCCGCTGCCAGGGTCTGGCCTCACTCGCTGGGCCTCGCTGAGCACCGCCCTCCGGAGCCCCGTGAGTCCCTTCAGGAGATTCCCGGGTTTCCTCCTCCTTTTTCTACTTTCTGACTTGGGAGCAGCCAGTAGGCGAGAAGGAAGGGACACATAGCTGGCACGTGCGTGGCTGTGTGAGTGTGTGTTTGTGTGTGTCTGAGAGAGAGATGTTTGTATCAAGCACTGGAGTGACTGACAGCAAAAACGTTTAGCAACTTGGTCACTAATTTCAAATGAAACGTCCCCTCCTCATACAGCCCTCCAGCTGAAGGAAAATATACAGACACCCACGCTAAGAAGCAAATTTAAAAACACTGAACCCTGTCACTAAAGAAAATAGCTATATTTTTCAACAAACAACAAAATAAGGTTTACAGAAGTCCCCTTTCATGTGCGAGACCTGTCTGTCCCCAGTGTGTCCCCTGCACAGTAAGGAAACAGTTGTGCAGGCTTCTGACTTTCTTCTACATGTTTCCTGGACATATCCCAATGCCGAAAGTGATCACCTTCCAAATTACACTAGAGCTTTATTTCTTACTCCATGAGCAATGTCTGCACTAACTAGACAACTAGCTGAAACAGTTTAATGAATTCCTCTTTCCTTTTTACCATAGATACCAACTATCACCCAGGTCTACATTTCACCGCATCCACGTTATCCCCAGCCATTATCTTCTGGCCCTTTAGGGCCTCACACTTTCTGCAGGTCTAACACCAGTCGTTGCTTTTAGTGGGCTTTCCTTTTAGGGCTGCTCTCCACCAAGAAACAGAGTGTGTCTGCCTTTATGAGGAGGAGAGAGCTGCAAAGATGAGTGAAGAAGTCAATTCAAAGCAGCTGGCCCAGGCCACGGAGTCCCTTGAGAATAGAACTACAGACTGTAAGTCAGTGAGCACTCAGGGTTCACAGTACAGTTTTCCCCCTGAACCTAACTCCCTCCTTGAGCAGCAGCAAGAGAAATCTGCTTATGGCACTCGTTGAATAAACGTATTATAGAAATACACATATCATAAGTCAAGTATTCAGGGACACCCCTTGTTCTCAGAGAATCTGGGTTCCTACTCGTGGAGAAAACAGGTCCATGAGCTGAAGCGCCCAGCTCACCCTCTTGGCATCCACATCCATCTTTAATGTCCTCCTCTGGGCTCCCAGGCAAGGCCAGGCCTTCCCCCCATCTCCTGCCAACTGCACAGTGACCTTGTCTCATCAGTGGTCCCTCACTCACGAGCCAGCCACATCTCACCCTGTGCTCATTCTGACATCTCAGCACAAAAACATGCTCAAGTCTGTCTCATTTTAAAACCAACCAACCAACCAACCCCAAACAGAATCCTCTGACTCCTTCTACCTATTGCTAGCCCTCTCCTCCTTAAATAGTCTTCTTAGGGACTTCCCTGGTGGTCCAGTGGTTAGGGCTCCATGCTGCCCCTGCAGGGGGCACAGGTTTAATGCCTGGAACTAAGATCCCACCACATGCTGTGCCTTGTGGTCAAAAAAAAAGAAAAAAGTAAATAGTCTTTTTAAAAGAGCAGTTGACAATCACTATCCCCATTCATGTATTGCATCTGCACCCTTGTCCTACAGCAATCTTCTGTCCCCTAACTCCACTGAAACTGTACCTCTTAAGATCACCACTCACCCATCAGTTGTTTAGTCCTTATCCTACTGACCTCTCGGCAGCACTGGACATGAATCCTTTTTTGCAGCTCCTTCCCTCTTGACGTGTATAAGGCCAGCCCATTCTCTTCTCCTACTTCCCTTTTGGTTCTGGTCTCTTTGTGGACTCCTTTTCCCAACGGAGTATACTTTATCCATTTAAAGCAGAACCTACCTCATAGAGCTCTTTTGGGGAATAAATTGGTATGTTGAGGGCCTAGCACAGTGCCTGGCACACAGCAAGTGCTCAATAAATAGGAAAAACAATAAATATAATTACTATTTTGTGTCATTTTCAGTCTTCTTAGAGTGGCATGCTGGGATAATCATGATTTGCCCCTACAAATTTTAGCCTTACCTTTCAGCCATCTCCGCTGACACCTAGGCTCTGGCCACCTGGAATTCCTCAAATGTGCCGAGTTTTCCCCGCTTCCATGCCATGCTGTTCTCTCTCCCTGGATGTCTGGCCTAAGCCCACTTCACTTTGTCCAGCTAACACTTCAAGACTCAGATAAGGAGTCCGCTCTCCTAGGCAGCTTCTCCTGAAACTCTCCCACAAAGTTCAGACTGAGCATACACCCCTCCTGTCCCACTAGGAACACTTGGTCTCCCATCTCTATGTCCAGCATGTAGCACAATGTCTGGTACATAATAGATGTTCGGTAAATGTCCATTGACTGAATGGCAGTCTTCTGGGTTAGAATGCTGGACAAAAATTTATCTCCAAAGTTTTTATCATTCCACTTAAATTATCTTTGAGAAAGAGATAAAATAAGTACAATATCAAATACATTTATCCCTGTTTAGATAAAAAGTACTATATAAAACTGTAACTATGTGTCTATATAGATATAAAAACATGAGTCAAAGACATGGCTAATCTTCAATCTTATAATTCAAGGCTAGGAACTTATTTTTAAAGGAAATATTATATATCAAGCTATGTTTACAGCCAATTCTCTCCGATCTAAAGCCAACAGTTACTTACTGCTTAGCTCTTTCCCGACTGGGCAAGTCCTGTAGCCCTCAGAGGACGGGCAGTCATTGTCACATCAGATCCCTAGTGAAGTCGCTTTCATAGGCTCCCTTAACACTGTTTGCAAAGACCCCTCTCAGTCCTGAGTCACAGGGTGGAGAGGGCCGAGATAGGGAGCCAAATGAGAGACTCTAAAAAGTTGAGGGAGACCATGAAAGGTTGGAAAGACTTCATCATCTCCATCTTTGACTTCACCAGTAGGCTGGTCTGTTGATGACTCGCCAATCATTGTTACTCCACATTTCTACCTGGATTGTGTCCCGGAGCAGGCTTCCAGGGAATCCTGTTTCAGTGTGGTGGGGAGGGGTTGTATGTGATGACTCATTTCTCTTGCTGCTTTCAAGATTCCCTCTTTGTCTCTGTCTTTTGACAGTTTGACTACGGTGTGTCTAAATGTGGACCTCTTTGAGTTTATACTACTTAGAGTTTGTTGAGCTTCTTAGATGTACAGATTTGATGCAGATTTTCCTCACATTTGAGAAGTTAATTTATTCATATATTCTTTCTTCCTCTTTCTTTCTCTCCTCTCCTCCTAGGATTCCTATTATATTTATGTTAGTAGCTTGATGGTGTCCCACAGGTCTCTGAGGCTCTGTTCATTTTTCTTCATTCTTTTGCCTTTCTATCGCTGAGACTGGATAATCTTAATTGACCTGTCTTCAAGTTCACTGATTTTTTTCTTCTGCCAGCTCAAATCTGTTGTGAGCCCCTCTATTTTTTATTTTCAAGGCCAGAATTTCTGTTTGGTTCTTTTTAAAAAATGATTTCTGTCTCTTTATTGATATTCTCTATTCGGTCATATATCATTCTCATACTTCCCTTTAATTCTTTAAGCAAGGTTTCTTTTAGTCCTTTGATCATATTTATAACAGCTGTTTAATATCTTGGTCTAGAAAGTCAACATTTGCAGTTCCTCAGAGACAGTTTTTTTTTTTTTTTTTTTTGCGGTACACGGGCCTCTCACTGCTGTGGCCTCTCTCATTGCGGAGCACAGGCTCCGGACGCGCAGGCTCAGCGGCCGTGGCTCACGGGCCCAGCTGCTCCGCGGCACATGGGATCCTCCCGGACCGGGGCACGAACCCGCGTCCCCTGCATTGGCAGGCGGACTCTCAACAACTGCGCCACCAGGGAGGCCCTCAGAGACAGTTTTTAACCAAAAAGAAAATAACTCTGAATCATAGTTTCTATTGCCTACCTTCTCCCCCTGATTATGAGCCATTCGTTTTTGTTTCTTTGCATGTCATATAACTTTATGTTAAAAGTGAACATTTAAAATAATATAAACGTAAATAATATATTACAAACAATATAATGTGATAATTCTCGAAATGAGATTTCCCCCTCTCAGGTTTGTTGTTGTTTTGTTATTATTACTATTTGTTTGTTTAGTGACTTTCCTGGACTAATTCTGTACAATCTGTATTTTTTGTTGTGTGTGGCCACTGAAGTCTGCTTAATTAGCTTAGTGGTCAGCTAATGACTGAACTAAGAGCTCTCCTTGAACTGATGAGTCTCCCGTCCTTTGCTGAGGGCCTGTGTGGTGTGTGTGTGTGTGGACATGCCTTCAGTGCTCATGCAGACAGTTTACAATTCTGCCTTAGCCTTCACTTCCTACTTGTGCAGGGGCTCAAGGTCAGCCTGAAGTGAGGAATTACAGCCTCCTCGGGTCTTTTTGGGGCACGTGCACACTCACACGCATATGACCTTCCAGATTCCCAGAAATATGTTACAACTTTTAAAAGCTTCCATCTTATTCTCCAGTTATTCTTAAATTATTGGTCAGCCTCTTATTAGCCCCAGCTGGTAACACAGCCTCAGGCAGCTGTGATATTAAACAATTACACTGATTTTTTTTGTGTGTGGTATGCGGGCCTCTCTCTGTTGTGGCCTCTCCCATTGCAGAGCACAGGCTCCGGATGCGCAGGCTCAGTGGCCAAGGCTCACTGGCCCAGCCGCGCTGCTGCATGTGGGATCTTCCCAGACCAGGGCACGAACCCGTGTCCCCTGCATCGGCAGGTGGACTCTCAACCACTGCGCCACCGGTTTGACAAATGCCCTGAGGCTAGGGCTGTTTGCATAAACTAAGCATTAAGTTAGGTCAAATAAAGACAAGTTTTGTGGGTGGAGCTTTTCAGTGAACTGCCAAACCAATCAACTGTTAACAATTCTTTGTAGATGAAGATTTGAGGGGGGCTCTAAACCCATCCTGTGCCCTTACTTAGTCATTCTAAGATTCCTAATTCATTGTTTTTTAAGCATTCTTCTTTTCTTTTTTTTAAAAAATTTATTTATTTTTGGCTGCGTTGGGTCTTTGTTGCTGCGCGTGGGCTTTCTCTAGTGGTGTCGCGTGGGCTTTCTCTAGTGGTGTCGACGGGTTTCTCATTGCGGTGGCTTCTCTTGTTGCGGAGCACGGGCTCTAGGCACGTGGGCCTCAGTAGTTGTGGCACGTGGGCTCAGTAGTTGTGGCTTGCTGGCTCTAGAGCACAGGCTCAGTCGTTGTGGTATGCGGGCTTCGTTGCTGCGCGGCATGTGGGATCTTCCCGGACCAGGGCTCGAACCCGTGTCCCCTGCACTGTCAGGCAGATTCCTAACCACCGCGCCACGAGGAAGCCCCGTTCTTCTTTTCTAATGCAGAAGGTTGCTTTAATAATGGAGGCTGTAGACATTCTGAGTCATGAGTAGTATTGTAGCTGGGGAATCAGAGAGGAATAGATGCTACAAGGAATATTTCAAAGAGGGACTCAACAGGTGATCAGGTGGTTGCGTGGGAAGAAGGTAGAGGAAGTAAGGACAGGGCTAAGGTACCTGGTCTCAGTGCCTAGAACTGTGCACCAGTTAGAAATTTGAAGTTGAAGTAGAGTTGATTTAGACAAGTTGGTAGAGTATTCTTACATAAAACCTTGGGATCCTCAGTGATGCACAATTCGTATATGCTACTCCAAGTAAATCTTAAAGTCTCTGGAGGAAATAGTAAGATAGTTAATAGGTAATAGTAAGGAAATAGTAAGAGATTACTATTGCTAAATGTGAATGGGCACTAAAAATAAATTGAACTTCAGCATCATTGAGCTCACATAATTCAAAAGGACAAGCTTCCCTCTCCCATACTTTGCACCAAATCAACAGCTCCTTTTTACTCAAGAGTTGAGCTTAAATTTTGTTCAGTACTTACTTTAAAAAATAGTGTTATCATTCTTGTTAGTCTTCAAAGCAATACATGTTCATGATTTAAAAAAATTAGAAAATAGAACAAAGATGAAGAAGAAAATTAAAATCATCCATAATCCCAATACCCAGAGGTAACCACCGTAAACGCTTTGGGGTATAGTCTTCCAGTCTTTTTCCTGCACTTGCAGCTACGTATATTCTAAACAATTGGTTTTATACTGTGCATACTGTTTTGTGTCTTGCCTTTTCATGTAATATGTCATAAAATTTCCCCATTACTTTAAATATTTCTGAGAACATGATTTTCTATAACTGCAAGAGTACACTTTCCCCTACTTTTGGAAATTGATTTATTCTATGAGGAATATAGATTATTTTCCTGGAAGAGTAGGTCAGATTGGAAAATTGCTCACAAATGAAGGCAATGGCAACATAATTAATCATCACTGCTGTGGCCTCCGTCTCCGTGTTGAAAATAGAGAATTCTTTCTGGCAGCACTAGACACAGAAAGGGATCATTCATGGGAGGTTGGCTCTGTGAAGGCAGACTTTGTTTTGTTCCTGCTATATCCACCGTGCTCATTTTTACAAAGAGCTTCTGAAATCAAGCAGAAAAAGACTAATAACCAAATAGATAAATGGCCAAAGGATGTGAATAAATTGATTGCAGACAAATGCAAATGACTCTTTAACATATGAAAAAATTTCCAGCATCAATTATAGGGATGTGCAGTTGAAAATAAATATTGCATTTCTCTTCTATCAGATTGGCAAAAATCCAGAAGTTTGACAATACCCTCTGTTAGCAAAACTGTGAGAAAATAGGCTCCCTTATACAGTGCTGGTAGGAATGCAAAACGTTAAAAACCCTATAGCGGTGCATTTGTCAGTACTAATGAAATTGTAGATGCATTTACCTGTTGACTCAGCAATTCCATTTCTAGACGTCTATCCCACGGGTACACTTATACAAGTACAAAGTGATACTTGCAGAAGGTTACTCAACTAACTGGAGTATTGTTTGAAACTGCAAACGATTGGAAAGAATCCAATTTTCCAGCAGTAGGGAACAACTTAAGGGAACTGTGGCATGTCTGCACAGCAGAGTACTATGCAGCTGTAAAACATTGAGCAAAGGCTTCAATGTGCTGATATGAAGAAATCTCCAATATATACGAAGTGAAACAAACAACAAGGTATAGAATACTGCTACATATTGTGTAAGAATGAAAATAAGAATATATACCTATGTATTTGTTTACATTTTCGCAAAGAAATACTTGAAGAAAAACACCAAATTGATAAAAACAGTCATTTATGAGGGAAACAATAGAGGAAGCAGGGGTAGAAGCAAGACCCCTTTGTGAATACCTTTCTAGAAGGTTTCGGTCTTTGAATAACTCTGCAAACAATTCTTAAAGTTGGAAACAAACACATGAGCATAATCGTACATCTAATAGTACCATACCCACACAGAGGAGGAAGGATTTATTTCAACTGACTTTAGGGCACAGTGTTTTGACTCTCCCTCCTTAGTGGGATGTAATTGAAGGATAAAAAAAACTACAAAGAAATTCGGAATCTCACCTTGGTCGTTTTCTTTTTTTAGTAGTGTTCGTATTGTTATTTTGAAACTTTCTATTGTATCACAAAGCATACAAGTAATTGTATTAGTAACATTAGGAATCAAGATTTTCAATGTCAAAAAAAGGGATACAATTATAACATGAAGTAAGTTACATAAAATACTATATAGTATTAAATTTAAATTAAAAAATTTTTAATGAACTCATGACTTAAAAAAATATGCATGTATACCTCTGCTTATTGTGAGGGGCTAATAGCAACAATTTCCTGGAAGCCGTGAATATCGCCCTTGTGCACAGATCTTAGCCTCTAACACCATCCCCTACCCGGGCTCCACTGATAAATGACTGTTTCTGGGCACAGGAAAAGGAAGGTACCGAGTGAACCTGAGACATGTTTTTCCGGAAAGCAAGGAAGTTTTCTTGTCATGTCAAAAGGAGCCAACTTGAGTAGGCTCCCACTAACCAAAACTGTGCGAGTTTGACCATCAAAAAGAATAATGTGTGTGGTTAATTGAAATCTATTCAATCTCTAAAATCCATGAATCTACAATGATACTAATGATTTAAAAAGACAGAGAAAACTCACTTGTCACCATTTAAAGTACAATTAAGGCTATTAACTCAACTTCTCTGAAAATTTGAAAGTTAAAGGAACACTTGAAAATTAAAGGACAGTTGAAAGAATGAACAACGTCTGCCGCCTTTCATTTAGAAACTGTAGACCATGCTGTCAAACAGCCCCTGTTGATGTGGGAAAGCTTTGCAGAAGAACCTTGGCTGACATATGCAGAAGAAGTGATAGAATCAGAAAGAAACCACTATTTCACATACCTAATGATATTTTCGGCATTTTCATTCATCGTTTTTAAAACCCCTAGGGGAATGATTGATGGGGAAACTAGACATTTGTATTGCCCCAAATAACACCACAGAGTCTATGTCTAAGTGAAATACACCATTGTATGGTGGAGGGATCAGTCCATCATCTTTATCTAGAGGTTAATTCAACACCACGAAGTGTGGGCCGACCGTATATCACGTGCCTCTTGGTGTAGTGCAGTGTGGCTGCCTTGCGTATGTAAGGTTCTCCAGAAGCAGAGCCTGAGGTCTGTTGGGGGAGGGCTCTTGGGAGAAGGAGGACGAGGGAAGCAGGGAAGGACAGAAGAAAAACTACGTAGGAATGTGTCTCTGTTGGAGAAGAGCAACAGCCTGAGCCACTGGGGAGCTGGGGAGCGTGCACTGTTCCCCCGAGTTGATCCCACCTTGAAGTCCACGCCAGTACCTGCAGGCTTCCCCTGGGCATCCCATGCCGCCGTTTCTACGGCCACAACCACATGATGTGGCTAAGAGGGCACCACGTGACGTCCTAGAACATAACCTTCATGAAGGCGGGTGTCACAGGACGTGTTGTGTGCCCCCCAAATTTCGTATGGTGAAGTCCTAACCCCTCAGAATGTAACTGTATTTGGAGATTGTGTCTTCAAAGAGGTAAGTTTAAAAGTTAAGAGGAGGTCACTAGGGCGGACCCTAAACCAATACAGCTGGTGTCCTTATAAGAAGAGGAAATTAGGACACAGAGAGGAAAGATCACATGAAGACACAGGTAGGAGAAGCTGGACATCTACAAGCCAAGGAGAGAGGTCTCAGAAGAAACCAACCCTGACAACACCTTGATCTTGGACTCCAACCCTCCAGGACTGTGAGGAAAATAAATTTCTGTTGTTTAAGCCACCAGATGTACTTTGTTATGGCTGCTCCAGCAAACTAATACAGTAGGGATTTCTGTTTTGTTTACTGCTTGTTCCAGCACTTCGAACAGTGTCTGGCATGTAGTAAACACAGTTATCGAATGAATGAATGTTCTAGAGTTTTAAGTCAAAGCAGGATAAAAGATCTCTACTTGCAGATTTTCTCTCTGTATATCTGTGGTTTCTATTCTTTTGCTCCTCTCCATCATATTTTTTATCCCAGGAGAGGTTTTGCTCTTACCTGCCCCTCCCATCTTCTTCCAGTGGAAGAAAGACTTCCCCACCAGCCTATCCTCTGGAGGCTCTGTGCACATCACACTTTCTTCTGTGCAGTTCTTGGGATTTTTTGTTCTTGGTGCTTGGGGTAGATTGAGTTTCCCAAAGGTGGCCTTAACAAGACCACTGTGTCTAACACTGTGACCTTGCCAATGCCCCATCAAGAGGCAGAGTTTATCTCCTCCCCTTGAACCTGGGTGGATCTTTGGATTGCTTCAACCAACAAGCCACAGAGAAAGCGGTGCCATGTGACTGCTGAGCTGTCGTGTGCTGGAGCCCCTGCTGCCAGGGAGCCAATGATCTTGCACATTTTTCCCCAGCTCCACGCCAGTGGAGTCATGTCAGTAGCCTGAAGACAGCCATGGTGAGATTATTTATATTACAGAAGCCAGCAAATGCTACAGTCACAATCATGCACCCACACCGAGCTGGTGGTTAAACATTTACCAGCAAACCACCATTTCTGAGGCTAAATCATAAGTGGTACAGCTTCCTTGGGTTCTCCTTCTCTTAGTACCTGTGCTCTTAAATCCTTGCCTCCATGCTGTGCAAAAGCCCAGGGCCCTGAAGAGGCCACATGTGGTGTTCTGGCTGACAGCTGAGGTTCTAGCTCCAGCGAGCGTCAGTTACCAAGATCCACGTGCACGAGGAAGCTCACTGATGGCCAGGATGCCTGCCAGCCGCCATCTGTCTGTCTGCTGAGCCCACTCGACCCCCAGCTATAAGAGGAATAAGTGATCATTGTTGTTTTACACCACCTGGAGCACTTGTGCAGTTACAGATAATCTGAACAGTGATACTTGCACTGCTCTTTACAAGGCATCATAAGTTAAGAGGAATGAAAATGCATCAGTTTCACATTGGAAAACATATATCTGTTTTACATGATAAATCTTCATGCTCAGAGTAGGAGTCACTCATTCACTCATTTATTAAGCAAATATTTATTGAGTGCCAATTAACCGTCAGACCCTGCACTCACTCCGTGTTAAGGGTGGAGGAGCCACCAGTATGCAAGTGGAGACAAAGTGGCAACAACCAAACACAAGTGTAGTGTGAAAGGCACTGCATTAGAAGTGTGTGTAGGGTCCACTGGGGAGACACAAAGGAGAAAGGGCCCAACTCTTTTTTTAAAAAATTGTGTTGAAGTATAGAGTTGATTTACATCGCTGTGTTAATTAATTTCTGCTGTACAGAAAAGTGATTCAGTTATGCATATATATACATTCTTTTTCATATTCTTTTCCATTATGGTTTATCACAGGATATTGAATACAGTTCCCTGTGCTACACAGTAGGACCTTGTTGTTTATCCATCCTATATATAGTTTGCATCTGCTAACCCCAAATTCCCAATCCATCCCTCCGTCATCCCCTCTCCGCCTTCTATGTCTGTGAGTCTGTTTCTATTTTGTAGATATATTCATTTGTGTCGTATTTTAGATTCCACACATAAGTGATATCACATGGTATTTGTCTTTCTCTGTCTGCTTTATTTCACTTAGTATGATAATCTCTAGGTCCATCCATGTTGCTGCAAATGGCATTATTTCAATCTTTTTTAATGGCTGAGTAATATTCCACTGTATATATGTACCACATCTTCTTTCTCCATTCATCTCTTGATGGACATTTCAGTTGTTTCCATGTCTTGGCTATTATAAATAGTGCTGCAGTGAACATTGGGATGCATGTATCTTTTCAAATTAGAGTTTTGTCCAGATATATGCCTAGGAGTGGGACTGCTGGATCATATGGTAACTCTTATTTTTTGTTCTTTGAGGAACCTCCATACTGTTTTCCATAATGGCCGTACCAATGTACATTCCCACCAGCAGTGTAAGAGGGTTCAGAAAGGGACCAGCTCTTGATTGTTGATTGGGGGTACGCAGAAAGCGGGAGACAGTCGAGGAAGACTTCAGAAACGATGTCTGGGCTGAGTCCTGAAAGTGAGGCAGTTTCCCAGGTTATAGGTGGGGAGGGTTGCCCAAACAGAGAGCAGCCCCACGAGAAGGAATGAAACCCTGGGATCCCGAAGCCCTTGTTTTGTGTGACTAGACAGCTCCCTAGGAATGCTAGACAGTTGCTGAAGAATTCTGAGTAAGCAAGTGCACACTGAGGCATGTGGAGAAATAGAAGGCTGAAAAGATAGGTTGAGACCAGATTATGAAGAGCCTGAGTCTCTCCTGAAAAAGCTCTTGGTAAAATAAAGTTAAAATATTATTTAAAATCTATTGCAAATCAACAGATGACATCATGCTCAGTGAGAAAACACTCAGGGCTTACTATGTGCCTGTCGTGTCTGTCACTGCTCACATGACACGTGTTCTGATTGGCTGTCCCTCTATTCTGACTGGTCAAGGCCCTTGTCTAGTTTTTAAATATTTAAAAAATATCATCCCTGAAAACATGATTAGAATCAAGAACAGGACAAAGGAGGTAGCATTCACCATTTTGTGAAGGAAATAAAACAAGAGGTATAAATAATTAGGAAAAACGGGGTAAAACCATCATTATCTGCAGATGATTTGACTTTATACCTTAAAAAAAAGAGAGGCAGAGAATCAACGTGAAATTTTCGAACTGATACTATTCAGAAAAAATAAGCATACAATGCCGGTTCTCTCCCCATGGATTTGTACAGTTAATGCAATCTGGAACAAAATTACCCCAGGATTTTCCCCCTGGGGAAACTTGATTAAATCATCTTTGAAAAAGTAATCTGGAAAAATAAACATGTGAGGAAAATGAGGAGCCTGGCCCCAGTCGCTGGTCTCAGGATCCCAGGCGAGGACAGCGAACCAGTTGCCAGGGCTGGAGCCCAAGTGGTAGGGAAGGCAGCTATTTCTTGCCAGAGGCCAGGGCCTCAGAGAAAGGTGAACAGCCGGTGGGAGGAGGTGGGGAGAGCCTCTGCAGCTGGTGCTATGCATTTCCCAGCGTTGACCCAGGCCCCGGGGATGCTGATGCAATCCTGACTCAGCAGCCAGAACAGCGACCTGAGGACGGGTACTGTTCCTTTTCCCCAAGCCCGCTCTAAGGCACCAGCTAGAACTGAGTGGCAGGGCTGAGGCTGGAAACCTTTCAGGGAGGAGGGAACCAGTCTCTTGGGGCGTGTCCTCACATCCTCCCCAGAACCCCTGGGACCACTGAAACCAGGGCTCAAGGACACCCCAGTGTTTTCCTGGAGCACCTGGGGTGGCTGCCCAGTTCCACAGGGCCCTCAGAATCTGAAAGTTTGACTGTCTTTTTTTTTTTTTCTCCTAGACCCAGGAGTTTCTTTATTTATAAAATTGCAGTAAAATATACATAACATAAAATTGACCATCTTGACCATTTAAAGTGCACAGTTTAGTGATGTTAAATACATTCACACTGGTGTGCCTCCAACACCACCATCCGTCTCCACAACTCTTTTCCATCTTGCAAAACTGAAATGGTCCCCATTAAACAGCACCCCCTCCCCCCTCCCCCCAGCCCCTGGCAACCACCATTCTGCTTCTGTCTCTGTGAATGTGGCGGCTCTAAATACCTCAGCTAGATGGAATCATACAGAATTTGTGCTGTTGTGACTGGCTTACTGCACTTAGTACAGTGTCCTCAAGTTCATCCAGGCTGTAGCTTGAGCTGATTGTGTTTTCGTTCTTCGCCTTCTATGAATTAGTGCGGGACTGAGACAGTTTGCTTCTCTTCTTTCTCAAATTATCTTCAGGAAAATTATAACGCTGAGAAAAGTCAAAAAGAAAATGAAAGTGTCTATTGAAAATGCTTTGTGATTCAGGTGGAAGTTGAAAGGAGGGTCCCTGACGGTTTCTCCCCACTTAGGAAGCCGTCAGGATTAGCGGTTGGTAAATACAGAAGAAAATGACTCAGATAGAAGGGTAACATCAGAATGGAAAGTTCTCCAACGAAAGCATGAAAAGAATGAGAATGGTTACACAGGACTAATTTGTTTGAGAATAACACACAATAAAAGACAGCCTTCTGCACAGTCTGGGCGAGGCTGGTGGGAACGAACACTTGGGAACGGGGGAGTCAGTGATCACTCATCCTGTGGTGCACAAATTGGTCTTTGGCCAACTTTAATACCTCCCTTCATTTCCATGGCTTCTGTCAAGAAGTCAGGCATACCCTCATTAACTCACAGACTCCTTTGTAATTAAACTCAAGCATCCGCTCATTAACTCATTACTCTTTTGAATTAAATTTCCTTATGGGATACATTCGATTTTATAAAAGAATCCTTTTACTCATAATGTCTGGCTTGGAGTGAGCATTACTTACTCAGTGAATGATTGAACTCACTTTTACCAGCAGAGCCCCATTAAGTAGGCCCCCTCAAGGCTTATACGGAACAACATGCATAATAAAATTTATACCCTGAATTCAACTTGTAACTCAGTTGTACTAACACGTGACCTTTATTCACATGGCAATGATTGTAGTGGCCAAAAGCTTGGACTCTGGATTGCATTGCCTAAGTTCAAGTTCATTATACACTTGGTAGCTCGGTGACTAGGTAGTTACTTAATCTCTCTGTACCTTACTCCGCTCATCTGTGAAATGGGGATAATAATAGCACCTACTTTGCTTTGGGCAGTATTTTCAACAGTGGTTTTCCACTCACTTCCAACAGTAGCTGCTTCCACTCTGTTGCTAATCTCTGGGCTGCCCCCCACCCCTGACCACCGCGTCTTCTTTTCAACTTTTCCCTCCTTCCATCACATTTGTAACTAATTCCCCATATTAAATTCCCTCTGTTTTCTTAAGTGATAAAACTATTCTTATTATTACTGACATCTAGCCTCTGAATCTCGTAATCACTTTCCAAAGACTCCTGCTTTTTCAAACAATTCCTCTATTTCTGTACTTAAAATATGTATCATCTGGTTTGGGAGAAAACATCCCCTCTTTGCTGCATCTACAGGGCCACCTGGAAAAGGTACTGAGAGACCAGCCCTGATTCCTTCCCTTACTGACCTCCTGGGAAGATGGCCCTATAATCCGAAGTTTAGTCTGTTTGGAGCCCTGGGCTAAAAGATGCTCAAAAAGGGCTACGGTCCTTCTTCAGGCAGCCCCAGGCTACGCCAGTGGGTCTGGGAGTCTGGAGGCTCTGTCCTCCCTGCTCACAGCCGGTCACACTTCAACCTGCCCGGGGGAGGTGCGGCCAGACATTGCGGAGAAGATTCGAGTCACCTCACAGGCCACTCTTTCCTCCAACAGGTTCCACCAACCCACCACGTGGTGTGAGGTCTTCAGCTTGGGTTCAGGACTGGAGACTGGCACGGCCAGGACGATGGTGAGACAAGAGAGTCAAGACTGAAGGAGATGTCACCCTCAGGGCCACGCAAGTGCAGGGTCGGCGTGAAAAAGGAGCCCTTCCTTACGTTTCGTACAACAGGTACCTCTCTGCCCCACCCGGTCTCACCCCTTTGTACCATCCTTTTCCACGAGAACAACACAAAATTGAGAATGTCAGGGTTGGAGGAGGCAGGACTTCCCTGGGTCCAGTGGTTAAGACTCCAGGCTTCCACTGCAGGGGGCGCGGGTTGGATCCCTGGTGGTGGAACTAAGATCCCGCATGCCGTGCTTCACGGCCACAAAAAAAGAAAAAAAAAAAAATGTTGGAGGAGGCCTTTAGTGTCCTAGGACTCCCCTGCTTCTCCACATGTGGTCCACGGAGACATAGCAGGGTTTTAATGTAGATTCCTGGGCCCAAGCCCAGACCGACAGATTCAGAATCTTCAGGAGGTGGAGCAGGAATCTGCATTTTAATAAAGAGCCTCAGGCACTTCTGATGATCTAACAGTGGAGAACTTCTACTTGATGCTCACCTGTCACAGTATACCTTACCCAGCCTCCCAAAGTAGCCTGTTTCAGATCTAAAAAAAAACGGCGGTTAGTCTATCACACTGGACACAATTCCGTCTCCCTGTAACTTCACTCTGTCTCAGATCCAGTCTGGAATGACACTGTATAGGTTTCATCTCTTTTCTACATCTCAGTCCTCGAGCACTAAGGCGTCTTTCGGGTCCTCAGCCCGCTTCAAGGACCTTAAGCCTCTTTAAATTAAATAGTCGGTGTTCAGTTGACTCTTCCTCACAATCCACCAGCACGTAGAGAGAGCAAGAAAGGAGAAGAGGCTGCCAGACACGCCTGCACTACCAACTAAAGTTAAAAAAATGCCAACAGTTGTTGGGTTAGGAGTCCTGCAGTTGTTTATAATGACAAATGGTTTTCTTTTCTCTATGACCTAATTTCTGTTACTTTACTTTCATAATTTTAAAGAACATATGACAAAAGAGGAAAAAAGATTTCCCCTCTGCCATTACATCATAGCCCCTCTTTTTGTTTTTCCTCTTGGGGGACTTATTTCTGCTTATGTGCACCCCTACAAGCTACTCATTGTCTCTGGAATTTGGGGAAGTAATTTACGTTTCCTTTTCAACGATACTTTTTTTTTTTCCTTTTGGAGTAGATCCATTTATTTCAAATTAATTTACATGAATGATCCATGTTTCATAACTCCTGGGAGGAGAGATCTACATGCTTGACTCTGCCAAAATACTGGCATTGAGACTTCATCAAATTTTCTTGGTGGAAATGGAGAAAACAGCTTTCTGGGGAATTCATGAGTTTTCTCTAATTGTGCATTTGTGTACACATGTATTTGCTGGAGATATGGTTCATCCCTCTTTTTTTAATTAAAAATTCAATCCGGTGATGCTTCTTGAATGTTTTAAATTATAAAAGTAAACCTGCTCATGGGTGAAAAAGCAAAACAGTATTAGGGTAAAAAGTAGAAATGAACATACTTCTCACACCTTCCTCCAGCACTTTCCTCTGGCCCGACCTCTGTGGCCCTGTCCGTGGCTACTTCTCTCCACAGGTGACGGGTATTAACCATGCTTTGCCGTGTGTGCTCCATCTTTTCCTAGGCGTGTCCATACGCATGTGGACGTCGTTTACGTCGATGAGATTGTACTGGACACACCCCTCTGCCCACTCTGCTTGTGATAAGCTGTGTCAAATTGCCCTCCAAAGAAGTGGCACCACCGACTACGTAGCCTCGCTGTTTCCCTCCCGCCTCACCAGAATCCTAAACTGTTCTTCATGTTTGCTGATGCCTCATGGTTGTTTTACTTAACACTCATTCCTTATCATTGTGTGACGTTGGACATACTTTATGAAGTCGATTGTCCAGCATTTGGGACCTTATGTGGGAATTCTGTCTTCTCCTTCTGGCTGGGGCCAAAGCTCGTTTCCCACATCAGAGCCAGCTGTCTCCTAGGGAACATTCTTTAAGGTGTGACAGAATTAGCAGCACATTATTCTTTTTTTACCTCTCATCCATCTTGCCAGTTTATAAAGTAAAAGCCTGGAGGAATAAGAATGGCCTCATTTATAAGATGGATCTAATACCTGTACCTCGTGTTGGCTTGTCTCATTGGGTCTCTGATGTTGTAACCGATAAGGGTATCATTGTTTTTTTTTTTAAACGGATGTTTCTACCACTGTTTGCAGTTAGTGACTAAAGAAAGCAGTCAATTTGGGATATTCAAATTTTTATTTATTTATTTATTTATTTATTTTTTAACATCTTTATTGGAGTATAATTGTTTTACAATAGTGTGTTAGTTTTCCCTCTACAACAAACTAAATCAGTTATACATACACACATGCTCCCACATCTCCTCCCTCTTGCATCACCCTCTCTCCCACCCTCCCTATCCCACCCCCCCAGGCGGTCACACAGCACAGAGGTGATCTCCCTGTGCTATGCAGCAGCTTCCCACCAGCTATCTAATTTACATTTGATAGTGTATATATGTCCCTGCCACTCCCCCACTTCGTCACAGCCCACCCCTCCCCCTCCCCATATCCTCAAGTCCATGCTCGAGTAAGTCTGTGTTTTATTCCCGTCCTACCACTAACCTCTTCATGACATTTTTTTCCCTTAGAGTCCATATATATGTGTTAGCATACGGTATTTGTTTTTCTCCTTCTGACTTACTTCACTCTGTATGACAGACTCCAGGTCCATCCACCTCATTATAAATAACTCAGTTTCATTTCTTTTTATGGCTGAGTAATATTCCATTGTATATATGTGCCACATCTTCTTTATCCATTCATCTGTTGATGGACACTTAGGTTGCTTCCATGTCCTGGCTATTGTAAATAGAGCTGCAATGAACATTTTGGTACATGAGTCTTTCTGAATTATGGTTTTCTCAGGGTATATGCCCAGTAGTGGGATTGCTGGGTCGTATGGTAGTTCTATTTGTAGTTTTTTAAGGAACCTCCATACTGTTCTCCATAGCGGCTGTATCAATTTACATTCCCACCAGCAGTGCAAGAGGGTTCCCTTTTCTCCACACCCTCTCCAGCATGTATTGTTTCTAGAGTTTTTGATGATGGCCAATCTGACCGGTGTGAGATGATATCTCATTGTAGTTTTGATTTGCATTTCTCTAATGATTAATGAGGTTGAGCATTCTTTCATGTGTTTGTTGGCAATCTGTATATCTTCTTTGGAGAAATGTCTATTTAGTTCTTCTGCCCATTTTTGGATTGGGTTGTTTGTTTTTTTGTTATTGAGCTGCATGAGTTGCTTATAAATTTTGGAAATTAATCCTTTGTCAGTTGCTTCATTTGCAAATATTTTCTCCCATTCTGAGGGTTGTCTTTTGGTCTTGTTTATGGTATCCTTTGCTGTGCAAAAGCTTTTAAGTTTCATTAGGTCCCATTTGTTTATTTGTGTTTTTATTTCCATTTCTCTAGGAGATGGGTCAAAAAGGATCTTGCTGTGATTTATGTCGTATAGTGTTCTGCCTATGTTTTCCTCTAAGAGTTTGATAGTGTCTGGCCTTACATTTAGGTCTTTAACCCATTTTGAGTTTATTTTTGTGTGTGGTGTTAGGGATTGTTCTAATTTCATACTTTTACATGTAGCTGTCCAGTTTTCCCAGCACCACTTATTGAAGAGGCTGTCTTTTCTCCACTGTATATCCGTCCCTCCTTTATCAAAGATAAGGTGACCATATGTGTGTGGGTTTATCTCTGGGCTCTCTATCCTGTTCCATTGATCTATATTTCTGTTTTTGTGCCAGTACCATATTGTCTTGATTACTGTAGCCTTGTAGTAGAGTCTGAAGTCAGGGAGCCTAATTCCTCCAGCTCCATTTCTCGTTCTCAAGATTGCTTTGGCTATTCGGGGTCTTTTGTGTTTCCATACAAATTGTGAAATTTTTTGTTCTAGTTCTGTAAAAAATGCCAGTGGTAATTTGATAGGGATTGCATTGAATCGGTAGATTGCTTTGGGTAGTATAGTCATTTTCACAATGTTGATTCTTCCAATCCAAGAACATGGTATATTTCTCCACCTATTTGTATCATCTTTAATTTCTTTCATCAGTTTCTTATAGTTTTCTGCATACAAGTCTTTTGTCTCCTTAGGTAGGTTTATTCCTAGATATTTTATTCTTTTTGTTGCAATGGTAAATGGGAGCATTTTCTTAATTTCACTCTCAGATTTTTCATCATTAGTGTATAAGAATACCAGAGATTTCTGTGCATTAATTTTGTATCCTGCAACTTTACCAAATTCATTGATTAGCTCTAGTAGTTTTCTGGTAGCATCCTTAGGATTCTCTATGTATAGTATCATGTCATCTGCAAACAGTGACAGCTTTACTTCTTCTTTTCCTATTTGGATTCCTTTTATTACTTTTTCTTCTCTGATTGCTGTGGCTAGAACTTCCAAAACTATGTTGAATAAGAGTGGTGAGAGTGGGCAACCTTGTCTTGTTCCTGATCTTAGTGGAAATGGTTTCAGTTTTTCACCATTGAGAGCGATGCTAGCTGTGGGTTTGTCATATATGGCCTTTATTATGTTGAGGAAAGTTCCCTCTATGCCCACTTTCTGCAAGGTTTTTATCATAAATGAGTGTTGAATTTTGTCAAAAGCTTTCTCTGCATCTATTGAGATGATCATATGGTTTTTCTCCTTCAGTTTGTTGATATGGTGTATCACATTGATTGATTTGCGTATATTGAAGAATCCTTGCATTCCTGGGATAAACCCCACTTGATCATGGTGTATGATCCTTTTAATGTGCTGTTGGATTCTGTTTGCTAATATTTTGTTGAGGATTTTTGCATCTATGTTCATCAGTGATATTGGCCTGTAGTTTTCTTTCTTTGTGACGTCTTTGTCTGGTTTTGGTATCAGGGTGATGTTGGCCTCATAGAATGAGTTTGGGAGTGTTCCTCCCTCTGCTATCTGTTGGAAGAGTTTGAGAAGGATAGGTGTTAGCTCTTCTCTAAATGTTTGATAGAATTCGCCTGTGAAGCCATCTGGTCCTGGACTTTTGTTTGCTGGAAGATTTTTAATCACAGTTTCAATTTCAGTGCTTGTGATTGGTCTGTTCATATTTTCTATTTCTTCCTGGTTCAGTCTCGGCAGGTTGTGCATTTCTAAGAATTTGTCCATTTCTTCCAGGTTGTCCATTTTATTGGCATACAGTTGCTTGTAGTAATCTCTAATAATCTTTTGTATTTCTGCAGTGTCAGTTGTTATATCTCCTTTTTCATTTCTAATTCTATTGATTTGAGTCTTCTCCCTTTTTTTCTTGATGAGTCTGGCTAATGGTTTATCAATTTTATTTATCTTCTCAAAGAACCAGCTTTTAGTTTTATTGATCTTTGCTATTGTTTCCTTCACTTCTTTTTCATTTATTTCTGATCTGATCTTTATGATTTCTTTCCTTCTGCTAAATTTGGGGGTTTTTTGTTCTTCTTTCTCTAATTGCTTTAAGTGCAAAGTTAGGTTGTTTATTCGAGATGTTTCCTGTTTCTTAAGGTATGATTGTATTGCTATAAACTTGCCTCTTAGAACTGCTTTTGCTGTATCCCAAAGGTTTTGGGTCGTTGTGTCTCCATTGTCATTTGTTTCTAAGTATTTTTTGATTTCCTCTTTGATTTCTTCAGTGATCACTTCGTTATTAAGTAGTGTATTGTTTAGCCTCCATGTGTTTGTATTTTTTACAGATCTTTTCCTATAATTGATATTTAGTCTCATAGCGTTGTGGTCGGAAAAGATACTTGATACGATTTCAATTTTCTTAAATTTGCCAAGGCTAGATTTGTGACCCAATATATGATCAATCCTGGAGAATGTTCCATGAGCACTTGAGAAAAATGTGTATTCTGTTGTTTTTGGATGGAATGTCCTATAAATATCAATTAAGTCCATCTTGTGTAATGTATCATTTAAAGCTCGTGTTTCCTTATTTATTTTCATTTTGGATGATCTGTCCATTGGTGAAAGTGGGGTGTTAAAGTCCCCCATTATAATTGTGTTGCTGTCGATTTCCCCTTTTAAGGCTGTTAGTATTTGCCTTATGTATTGAGGTGCTCCTATGTTGGGTGCATAAATATTTACAATTGTTATATCTTCTTCATGGATCGATCCCTTGA
Organism: Kogia breviceps; assembly: GCF_026419965.1. NCBI lineage: Eukaryota > Metazoa > Chordata > Mammalia > Artiodactyla > Physeteridae > Kogia > Kogia breviceps. Next base: position 16,695,569 of record NC_081325.1, read on the forward strand.
TCATTATGTAGTGTCCTTCTTTGTCTCTTGTAATAGTCTTTATTTTAAAGTCTATTTTGTCTGATATGAGAATTGCTACTCCAGCTTTCTTCTGATTTCCATTTGCATGGAATATCTTTTTCCATCCCCTTACTTTCAGTCTGTATGTGTCCCTAGGTCTGAAGTGGGTCTCTTGTAGACAGCATATATATGGGTCTTGTTTTTGTATCCATTCAGCCAGTCTGTGTCTTTTGGTGGGAGCATTTAATCCATTTACATTTAAGGTAATTATCGATATGTATGTTCCTATTACCATTTACTTGTTTCGGGTTGTTGTTGTAGGTCTTTTCCTTCTCTTGTGTTTCTTGCCTAGAGAAGTTCCTTTAGGATTTGTTGTAGAGCTGGTTTGGTGGTGCTGAACTCTCTCAGTTTTTGCTTGTCTGTAAAGGTTTTAATTTCTCCATCAAATCTGAATGAGATCCTTGCTGGGTAGAGTAATCTTGGTTGTAGGTTTTTTTCCTTCATCACTTTAAATATGTCCTGCCACTCCCTTCTGGCTTGTAGAGTTTCTGCTGAAAGATCAGATGTTAATCTTATGGGGATTCCCTTGTGTGTTATTTGTTGTTTTTCCCTTGCTGCTTTTAATATGTTTTCTTTGTATTTAGTTTTTGACAGTTTGATTATTATGTGTCTTGGCATGTTTCTCTTTGGGTTTATCCTGTATGGAACTCTCTGTGCTTCCTGGACTTGATTGACTATTTCCTTTCCTATATTAGGGAAGTTTTCAACTATAATCTCTTCAAATATTTTCTCAGTCCCTTTCTTTTTCTCTTCTTCTTCTGGGACCCCTATAATTCGAATGTTGGTGCGTTTAATGTTGTCCCAGAGGTCTCTGAGACTGTCCTCAGTTCTTTTCATTCTTTTTTCTTTCTTCTGCTCTGCAGTAGTTATTTCCACTATTTTATCTTCCAGGTCACTTATCCGTCCTTCTGCCTCAGTTATTCTGCTATTGATCCCATCTAGAGTATTTTTCATTTCATTTATTGTGTTGCTCATCGTTGCTTGCTTCCTCTTTATTTCTTCTAGGTCCCTGTTAACTGTTTCTTGCAAATTGTCTATTCTATTTCCAAGATTTTGCATCATCTTCACCATCATTATTCTAAATTCTCTTTCAGGTAGATTGGCTATTACCTCTTCATCTGTTAGGTCTGGTGTGTTTTTATCTTGCTCCTTCATCTGTTGTGTGTTTTTCTGTCTTCTCATTTCGCTTATCTTACTGTGTTTGAGGTCTCCTTTTTGCACGCTGCAGGTTCGTAGTTCCCGTTGTTTTTGGTGGCTGTCCCCAGTGGCTAAGGTTGGTTCAGTGGGTTGAGTAGATTCCCTGGTTGGGGGGACTAGTGCCTCTGTTCTGGTGGATGAGGCTGGATCTTGTCCTTCTGGTGGGCAGGTCCTCGTCTGGTGGTGTGTTTGGGGATGTTGGTAACCTTATTATGATTTTAGGCAGTCTCTCTGCTAATGGATGGGGCTGTAGACCTGTCTTGCTCTTTGTTGGGGATAGGGTGTCCAGCACTGTTCTTTGCTGGTCCTTGAGTGAAGCTGGGTCTTGGTGTTGAGATGGAGGTCTCTGGGAGATTTTCGCCGTCTGATATTACGTGGAGCTCGGAGGTCTCTTGTGGACTAGTGTCTTGAGGTTGGTTCTCCCACCTCAGGGACACCGCCCTGGTGCCTGGCTGGGGCGCCAAGAACCTTTAATCCACACGGCTCAAAATAAAAGGTAGAATAAATAGAGAGGAAAGAAAAGGAAGGAAGGAGGGAGGGAGGGAAGGAAGGAAGAAAGGAAGGAAGAAATGAAGGAAGGAAGCAAGAAAGCAAGGACTGAAGGTGCAGAGGAAGAAAGGGAGGAAGGAAGAGAGGAAGGGAGGAAAGAAGGGGGAAGGAAGGAAGAAAGGAGGGAAGGAGGGAAGAAAGGAAGAAAGAAAGGGAGAAGACAGAGTAGTATAAAGTATAGTTATTAAAATAAAAAATAATTATTACGAAGAAAAATTTCCTTTTAAAAAACAAAAAACAAAAAAAAACACAAAAAAACAAACAAACAAACAAAAAACAGAAAAATGGGTCGGTCTAACCCTAGGACAAATGGTGCAAGCAAAGCTCTACAGACAAAATCTCACACAGCAGCACACACATACACACCCACAAAAAGAAAAAAAAGGGGAAAATAATAGTATATCTTGCTCCCAAAGTCCACCTCCTCAACTTGGGATGATTCGTTGTCTATTCAGGTTTTCAACAGATGCAGGGCACTTCAAGTTGATTGTGGAGCTTTAATCCGCCGCTTCTGAGGCTGTTGGGAGAGATCTCCCCCTCTCCTCTCTGTTCGCACAGCTCCTTCAAATTTTTAAACATCTCTCTGGATCCCTACCTACACTGTTTTTTTTGTGTGTGTTTGTTTGTTTTCTTCAAAGTTCACAGGAAACTAAAGCATGTGCCTCGTAGCCCAGTTACTGGCCTCAGGTACAAATGCTTGTGTTATGATGTAACACAGACAAATACAGGTGGTTTCCACAAAGGCTGCTATGGATTTGAAGACTGTAATATCTTGGGTTGTCGGTACGATAGGAACAATTCACATGTTGTTAAAGAAGATGTATACGTTTGTGGCAGCTCCACCACACAAATATGAACAGTTTGCCCTTCTTTCTCTTCCCCCTGTTATTCCCCTTCCATGACACAGAAGGCAAGTGTTGGCCCCTGGCTAGATGTGAAGTCCACACCAACCCCTGAGAAGAAAATTCCACTACCTTCTCAGTGTTATTTATGTGCTGCTCCCTGTGCTATTGAAGTCCACAAGTCCTGAAACTCCAGAGGGCTGTCTGAGGGCAGGACGCAGAGCATCCGCAGCTGAGACAGCAAGAGAGGTGGGTAGGGACTGGTGACATGTTCGGTAATGTTGCCAGTGACACAGGGAGGGGCTTTCTCTCCCCCCCGGCTACCCCACAGACGGTGAGACTCGCCCAGAGCAAGTGCTTTGCGTCATAACAAGGGACACACCTGTTCTTCATCTAGAAAAGTGAGGCTAGGAAAGACCCTTAGGAGCCCTGCTGGGCCATAACCCCCCCCCCCTCCTGCCCTTTGAGACCGGGTTTGTCCTTGGGTACGGGACAGTTGTTTTCCTAGATGGGGTTTTAGTGGCTCAGCTTACGTGGCACCCCTGTGGTCATCCACCTCAACAAGTGTCGACACCAACAAAAAAAAAATCTGTAATTCATTCAGGAGCTAGTTGTCCACGACTGGGGGCCTCCCTTCTGTTTGACAAAAGGGTGCACACCTGGTAAACCCCATCAGGCCGGGGAACTGGCCTAGTTTCATGTCTCCTGGTGAAAAGCCAAATCAGTGATGGGGAGGAAGCTGTTGTTTAATCTGGGCTTCAGTTCCCCTGATTTTCTGTGTGTAGGGCCACCAAGGGGACAGTTTTTGCCGGCACATTGTAGAAAGAGCGAATCCTCGTGAAGAGACGTTCTAACAGTAGTTCTGGGACTCATTCATTAAATGTATATTGAAGGCCTGCCTTGGGCTGCGCACGCACGTCTTGCACGGTTGTTTCTGGAAAGGCAGCGGAGGGAGGCAGGGTCATCAGGGGATAGCTGCGGTTGCCCCGTGCTGCATGCTGGGGGAGGCAGGGCGTGTGACACCCTTGCGCTCAGCTCGGATGCCCTGCGTCCTGTTTTCTCACCGCAGTCAAAACTGTGAAAGCCAGTTCTGCTCAAGTGAGAGCAGGCCCCTCAAGCTTGACAGCCCTTACGACCCCTGAGTTCTAATCTAGCTGTGTGACCTCGGGCAAGTTCTTAACTCTTCTGATGCTCCGTCCCCTCGTCTGTGAAATGGGCACGATACTCCCTACCTGGTGAAACAAGACCGCAAACCCACAGGACTGATGGAGAAGGTGTGCCCACCTCCTCGCAGCCCCTGACTCTCCCTGGGAAGCCCTTCCTTTCTGGGTTTCTTCCCCTTTCCTCCTGCTGGGTGGTTAGAAGGACAGGCTGGGCTTGGAAGTCTCAGCAGCCAGGTTGCAAATGAGTCACAGAAGCTTCGTTTCAAATCCCACTTCTCCCACTGAGTGGCTGAGCAGCTCTGAGCGTATGAACTCTCTGAATCTCAGTTCTCTCTGTGCCTCCTGGGGAACCAGGGGGACGAAATGAGGTGACCCGTGGAAGACCTTGGCAGGGCGCTGGGGATTTGCCTCTGATTTCAGACTGACCCGTCTCCCATCACATCGACTCCGACTTGCTGTAAAGGGGCTCCTGCAGATACCAAGCCAGCTTCTGAGTGTGACGCATCCTAGAAGCAAAGCGATAGGGAATCACAGCTCCGTATCGCACTGTCATCCCTGGAGCTGAAAGCACTGGCTGAGTCACCCTGCCTGTGAGTTAACAGGGGGTCAGCAGGACAGAGAAGCTGCCAGAGCCGGCTCGGCCTGCCAGGGTGGCCCCCGCCAGCAGGCCCACGCTGAGCAATGGCGGTGGAGTAAATCTCAGCGAGCAGCAGCCTCCGGCTGTGTGGCCCTCTCCTTTGTTATCACCTCCACACGTATCCCGTCCCTGCCCGCATCCACTGCGCCCAGGTCCTTCCACCTGGGAGAGCCGGCGGGCAGCACTGCCAAACGCCGCGGTCCCCTGGTCTGCCAATCTCTGCGGTACCAGCAATGAGGCCTTTTTAAAAGTGTGCTTGGAAATGGAGCTGTGCCCTTTCAGGACAGGTTCCTGGAGGGACTTCGCGTATGAAGTGAGGATGTTTGCCCCAGGTCCTGTCTGCATCAGCCAGCACCCCACCCTTCACCCCCGGAGCTGACCTCTCCCAAGCAACAAAATGGTAGAAAATTGCAGAACTGTCCCCTACTCAGGCACTAGGGGCAAAGGGACAGAGCATACACCCCCGCTCCCAACCTAATCCCTTCACAGGGCTACCTCATTCCCCGGGCAGGAGAAATTGCTGTCCTACCTGATTGGTTGGATTTTGGTTGTGTATTTGATTTTATTCATTTATTTATTTGGCCTCGCTGCGAGGCATGTGGGATCTTAGTTCCCCGACGACCAGGGATCGAACCCGCGCCGCCGGCAGTGGAAGGGTGGAGTCCCAACCACTGGACCACTAGGGAAGTCCCTATTTTAAAAGTTATGGATATTTCTTCCAAAGAAGGGAAGCTCTTTCTCATAGTGTCAGCTTGCTCAGACCATAGCAAGTCCACAGTGAAGCCGCGGCGGGTCTCCAGGCCTCCTGGGTCTCAGTCCAGGCTGCTATGGTCAAGTCCATGCTTACCCTTTTTCTGTGGACCTTGGAGAATGGTGTTATAATCGAGAAAGCTGCATGTGTGTGCGGAAGTGAGAAGGGCTTCAGCTCTGTCGGTATATCTGAGTCAAATCTGGGCTCTGCCAGTTGTCAGGTCTGGCTTTAGAGCGAATCTTAGCCTCTCTGAGTCTCCAAGACTCCATCTGTGAAACTGAGTTAATAGTACTTCTCAGGATTGTTGTGGGGATTAAATACAAGAAGATGTCTGTGAAGTGCTAACCTAACGCCTGGCACTTAGCAGTTGCTCAATAAATGGTACCTATTATCACCTTGCCCTCCAGGCCCTGTGTCTTCCCAGCTGTGCGTCCGTGGGCAAGCTTCTTAACCTCTCTGAGCGTGGTTCCCTCCTCTGTGAAATGAGGGCCGTTTCAGGCTGATCATGGCTAACAAGGCCACACCTGCAGGCCGACCGGTGTCAAAGCCGGCACCCGGAATCCAGGCTGATTGAGGCCACCTGCAGGCACGGGTGACACGCACACAGGTGGTTAATTGGTGCCATGTCAGTCCTGCCACAGCTTTTCTAATAAATTATGTTTGATTCCCAGAACTTTGTCAACAAGCAAGAACAATGCCAGGAGCTGTGGAGAAGGCGTGTCATCGATGCATTTCTAAAATTGCCAGCCGTGGTGAGTCACAGCTCCGAGAAATGTCCTAGTTTTGAAGGATTTGGGCTTCACTTCGGGCTTTAACAAGTCTGAAATCACATGACTTGTTAGAGCCCAAAGTGAACCCTGTGGGTGGTCTGTGCTGGGCTCAGGGTGGCCCCAGGGTAGAGCTGGGAGGATAGCGTCCTGACCTCTGTTGATGCCCCTACTTCTACTCCTTATTTAGAAACCTGTAGCTTTTTGTAGTGCACGGGATGTATTTTCAACATAGTCTGTGTTTGGAAAACGTTTGAGTGAGTGGAGTCACTGATAACAACCAACGAGTAATGGCAGCGGAGCTGGGGGACGTGCAGGGAGACGTGAGTGCATTGGGATTGGAGTGGCTTCCCGCACCCCCCATCCTACCCTGTCTCCTTGCCAAATTGGACTTTTCCCCACCATCTCCTGGTGGAGCCCTTGTGTCCAGAGGGGTTGGGCCACATTACAGAAGGCCCAGGCTATATCATAACATTTGGAATATCCTTAAAACAAATCCTAGACCTTGGTGCTCCTTGGGGTGAAAGCATTTACCTCCTACTGAGACGTGTGGTCTGTCTTTTATACAGATGATGTGTGAATAAAGGGAATCTCGTGGGAAGTCTTAAGCAACTTATCTTGGAGCAGTAATGTTTGGAAACAGCAGGCAGAGGGTAGAGTGGACTGAGGTATAGGGTCAGGAGACAAGGGGATGGTGGATGGGTGCCCTGTGACTATGGTATTGACATGCTGATACCCATGTATGATCACCACCTCCCCACCTGCCTCTCCTCTCAGGGCAGCTCGTTCACTGCTGCACCCCCAGCACCTCCAATAGTGCCCAGCACGTAGTAGGAGTGTAGTAACTGTCCACCGAATGACTAGATGGGTGAATGAGTGAACCACCAGCCCCTAATACAAGCTCCTCCTCTAGCTAATGTACCCGACCCCCATCTCATCCTCCTCAGGCACAGCCTGACATTTTACTCCCTGCAGTGGCTCTAGGTCGTACAGCCCCCTGCACCTCTGGAGCATACCTGTGTGGGGGCCAGAGTGGGGGCAATGGTCCTGCACCCATTCCTGCAGAAGAGAAAGTGAGCTTCAAATCACTTGACAGACCCTTTGTGAGTGGACCCCTGTTCACTTCTGTGTAATCTCCTCTTCTTTCCCTTCTCACCCTGGAAAATGCAGCCAGACAGAAACACCAGGTTCACTTTTTCCCCTGGGCCTTCCAAACTGCATTATTGGTTGGAAGGGAGGAAAAAGATAGTAATTATGCAGTGGAAAAATTGGGGAAAACTCTGACGGGTTCAAAATTAACATCCCCAGCGAGGGACAGATGGCCATCGTCTGTGCAAAAGTCTGGCTGAGAAGGCACAACCTTAATCCAAACACAAGGGAACAGGGGCAAACCCAAAGTGAAGACTGTTGTCTTAGTCCTTTGGGGCTGCGATAACAATTTGCCATAGACTGGGTGGCTTATAAACAGCGAAGGTTTATTCCTCACAGTTCTAGAAGCTGGAAGTCCAAGTTCAGGGTGCCAGCGTAGCTGGGTTCTGATGAGAGCATCCTCCAGGTTGCAGACCTGCTGACTCTCCCTGTATCTTCACATGACGGAGAGCAGAGAGGAAACAGGGTCTCTCTTGTCTCTGACAGGGACACTGGTCCCATTCGTGGGGCCTCCACCCTCACGACCTCATCTAATCCTAATTACCTCGCAAATGTCCTACCTCCTAAAATACCATCACATTTGGCTAAGGTTTCATCATGAATTTAGAGAGCACACAAACATTCAGTCCATAACAACCATATTCTTCAAAAATGTCAGCATGATATAAAACAAACGGAGTCTATGGAAATGTTCTAGATTCAAGAGGACCGAGGAGATTCAACAACAAAAGGCAATACCCGACCTTAGATTGGATCCAGCCCAATTGGAATATGCAGAGTAGCTTAAAGTATTCTCTCAATGTGAATTTAAGGAAGTTTGCCAACCGTGCTAATGTTGTAAGAGGATGTCCCTGTCCTTAGGAAATACACACGGGGGTTATTTCCAACTAAAAAGTTTAAAAGCTTAATACAGGAAGCATATAGACAAGAGAAACCGAGTGGTAGGTATCTGAATGTTTGCTCTGTTGCTCTCTACTTTACTGAATGTTTGAGAATTTCCACAATTAACAATTCTTTTAGAGTTTAGACTGGAAAAAAGCTTCCCTGGTCTTATCCTGAATTTCTTACAGTGCTGCCCTAGGTGCATCTACACCACAGTGTTTTCCTTTCGAATGACTTTAAAATTTTCTTCTATATGGTTTTCTACATTTCCTGTAAAGTACTACATACTTATGTAATGAGAAAGCAAAGTTCTATTTTAAGAACAATCTTCAGATATTCCCTTTAGGTGGATTGGCAACTGGTCCCTATCCACATGTGAAGTTAGCTGAGTGGGGGAGGGGAGGGGGGAGGGGCTTGAGGCCTGAAGGGGTGACCCTTCCATCTCTCTGTCCATCGAGGGAGCAGGGCCGTCTCTGTCATGGCCTCAGACCCCACCCAGCCACCTGGAAAGCTCTCCTGGGACACTGCCCAGCCCTGACCGTCAGCCTCCCTGTCTCACACGTTCTTTCCATCAAGTTCATTCTGCTGTAGTACGGCTGCTTCCCTGCACCCTGGGGCTGGCCTGGGGGATCGGTTTAATAACTGGGAAGCAATGAAACCTTGATGAATGGCGTTCGGCCTGCGGCCGGTGTGTGTGCAGCCGGCCTCTGGCCATCACGGGGTGACGCAATTAAATGCGACTGGTACGCTGAACCCAGGTCAGGGCACCTATCAGGGCGTCCTGGGAAACCCTCTTAGCACCACTTGGAGATGGCAGCTCAGTGAAGGCAGGTACAGGGGAACACTGGGGGAGAGGCCGTCCACCCTGAGACTGGACCAGAGGCCCGTGACCCTGGGTGTTTCAGCCCCCAGGGAGGTGGACAGAGGCTCATGAAAGTCTACATACTGAATGTCGAGAGGCAGTTTTATGCTACGATTCTGGCTGTGAGAAATAGCGCATTATTTTATTTGATTTTTAAAAATTAATTCATTAATTTTATTTATTTATTTTTGGCTGTGTTGGGTCTTCGCTGCTGCGCGCGGGCTTTCTCTAGTTGCGGCGAGCACGGGCTACTCTTCATTGCCGTGCACAGGCTTCTCATTGCAGTGGCTTCTCTTGTTGGGGAGCATGGTCTCTAGGCATGTGGGCTTCAGTAGTTGTGGCTCGCAGGCTCAGTAGTTGTGGTGCATGGGCTTTGTTGCTCCGTGGCATGTGGGCTCTTCCCGGACCAGGGCTTGAACCTGTGTCCCCTGCACTGGCAGGCGGGTCCTTAAGCACTGCGCCACCAGGGAAGACCCCCCTGCGCCCCGATTTTTTAATGTGTTTTTAAAACTTGAAAACTTCTCCTTTTGTAGGTAAAATTAAACTGACTTCGCGTTCCTACTTGCCAGCAAAAAAATCAGTCTTGGGCATTGCGGTCACAGAATTCAGGATGTGGGACAGGGGATCACGTTCACCTCTTTGGTGGGTTGGGGCGGGGGAGGCTCCTGCCCTCCGAGCAAAGCCATCATAGGCCTATACAGACTCTCTCTGCAGCTTCTAAAAGGTTCCCTCCTGGTAGTAGTAGCCTCAAGAACACACAACTTAGGAAGTTGTCTTCCAAGAAAAGGACATCCCTTCCTCCAGGCAAGAGGGATTTCCACCTTCACTCATCCCTTAGCCTCACCCCGCCCCCTCTTTCCTGCACAGACCGCATAGCAGTGCGCTTTGTCCCTACCATGGGGCCAGCTTGGGATGTTGGGGTCTTTCCAAGCCGGGGGGCCTGGTGGCCCCTCCCTAGGTGCTCCTTGTAGCAATTCCCCCTGGACGCTGCAAGGAAGAGGGCCACCAACCGCAGAGCCATCCAAGAACTTCACTCCTCCTCAGCCTGCGAGGTCTCCCCGCCCGCGCACTGCCCCCCCCCCGGTTGCTCCTCCCCTTTGGGCACTTTCCTCCATCCCTTTCCCTTGGGACAATCCCAGGGAATTGCCCTCAGTGGGCTCCAAGACGCAAAACTTGGCATCTCTCGTCAGGGATCAGAAGAAAAGATTCTAACACCTGTCAGCATGGTTCTTGTTACTGTGTCATCCTATTACATGGATGGTCGAGAGTCTTAAGCCTTTGGCAAGTCACGTGGGCAATGGAGGTGGTTTTAGAAAATCCTGGAGCTCTGGGGTTCCAGTAGGTTCTCCCAGCACGTTAAATGCAGTGAATTCTGAACCAAACACGTCCTTTCCCCAAAGCTCCTCCTCTTTCCATTTCTCCCATTTCTGTCAATGCCACCATCATTACTGTCACCCAAGCTCAGCACCTGAGTCATTTTCTACTCCTTTCTTTCCTTTATTACCACATCTAACTGGTACTCGAGAGCCTGCCCCCCCTACACCTCGTGATCACCCTCCAGGATCAGCCTCCTCACTGGTCTCTCCGCCGTCATCTCCATTCCATTGGCCTCATTGTGTCCAGTGATTTGACTTTGATTATGTCACTTCCCAGCTCCAAATCCTACAACTCCCTTGATCTTCCTAATAAAATCCAAATGCCCTGATGTAGATTGGAAATGCCCTCTATTCTCAATACTTTGTTCCAGTCTTATTTCCCACTTATCTGTTATGGATGACCTATGCTCAGCTAAATGAGCTGTCTGTCACTCCCCCAAACCCACCCTGGTCTTTTCTTCCTTGAATCTTTTCCTTTAGGATTTTCCCTTTGACTGAAAAGCTACTCCGCCTGTCAAAACCCTACCCATTCATTAACACCCAGTGCCAGTATCACCTCCTCCCGGAGGGTGGAGTCTTGATTTCTGTGGGACTCCTCCCTCTCCTGGGCTTCCTGACCACTTCATGCACCTCTCGTGGCCCCTCTCACGCACTGATCTGTATTGGCCCCTGGGTACACATCTCATCTCCCTTATGGGGTTGTGAGGTCTGTGTTGCCGAGTTAGTGGGGGGCTGAGGTGAGAGGGTGATGCGGGTGCTGATACAGGGATGGAGAAGAGGGAAGGATGCAAAAAGTGAGGCAGAGACAAAATCACTGGATGTACCAGGAGAGGGCAGAAGTGGCACAGATGACTGAGGTTTTGGTGCCTTTATAGACGCAGGGAAATGGAGAGGGCAGTTTGGAAAGAGGACTTTAGTTTGAGTTTATCCTCCTGGACCCTTTGCCAATTGCCTCCTGGGTATTTGGTCGCTGAGTGGAGCCCCCAAAAAGTGGTGTTGCAGAGAAAAACTGCTGGGTTCTGGTCTCAGTTTCCCCATTAAGCTAAGCAAGAGAGCAGGGGTTACACTTGCTATTCAAAAGAACCAGGTTCTGGAGATCCTGGAGAGCAGACTAAGATAGAAGCCACCCACTTCTCCTACCAAGATTGCTCCCTTTAAAAATGCTTTGGGGGCTTCCCTGGTGGCGCAGTGGTTGAGAATCCGCCTGCCGATGCAGGGGACGCGGGTTCGTGCCCTGGTCCGGGAGGATCCCACATGCCGTGGAACGGCTGGGCCCGTGAGCCATGGCCGCTGAGCCTGCACGTCCGGAGCCTCTGCTGCGCAACCGGAGAGGCCACAACAGTGAGAGGCCCGCGTACCGCAAAAAAAAAAAAAAAAAAAAAAAAAGTGCCTTGGATACTTCTGGTCATGTATTTGGACTGATAGCTAGGTGCTACTACGTCTTTAACAAGTGACGGTGCGAGCAGCAGCGGTCAGCCCACTTCAGTCTGTGAGCAGGAGCCCTGAGCTGGGTAATCCTGACACCACCCCGGGAGGCCATCCTTTCAGGGGGTCTTTTTTCACAGCCTTCATTGTCAGGAATCAGTTCATCTGTGTTCTTGGCATAAAGAATGATTCAGCTCCAGTCTCTCGATCCTAATATCCTTCTCCCACCGTTGCTCTAATTCTGAATTATTTTCTCCTTTGGGACTCTTGGTTGACTTGGCAGTTTCACTTCGTTCTTTTAAATGGACTTGATAGCAACTCATTTCATCAGAAACCAGGATGTGGCCCTCGGAGCCACACTGGAATCACTGCTTAGTAAACTCGAAGGCAGGGAGGTATTTATTAGAGGTGGTCATTGCTATCAAACCCCCGTCCTGGCCTGAGCAGAGTCAGCAGGAAACTCAGCTGCTGTCTCAGAGGGCTGTCCTCATCCAGACTGCGCACCAGCTCTCCTGGGATGCAGGGGGATATGGGGGCGGGAGCAGGGGTTCCAATCCCCGGCTGTGGCTTGAGTGGTCCTCATTAGGATTGAGTGGTGAAGAGGTCCCCGTGTGAGCAATGCTGGTTACTTCCCTCCCAGTGAAACCCCACAGCCCAGCGTGGCCCCAGCACCTCACACTTCCCTGAGCAAACAGACTCTTAGGAGGGCCTGGCTTAGAATCTCCAGCACTGCTTATAAAAAGGATGGCGCGTGGACCTCCTACTTCACAGTCACTGGTGGAGTTGCTTGGAAACACAGGTTCCCAAGTTGTGTTGGCAGAGATTCTGACTTCTTAGGCCCAGAGTAGCCCAAGGGGATCTCAGAATTACATCTGCAAGGGTGAGAGCGGAAGTGAGCCTGAGACCTTGACGGTGGTGACGCAGAGAGTCTGGTGCTGATGAAGCCTGGGCTGCACATGGGCTCAGGGAGTGATGTCAGGTTTAGAGCCATCCCATCACGGCTCATTTGAAGTCCGTGGGACCCACCGGATCTCCCTCACTTGTCGTTTCTTCAGTTCTCTATTTGATCCAGGGGAAGGGCTGGGGGGGAGGTAGTGTCTGAGATAAAAGGGAAGCCACGCCCCTTGCATCACAGAGGGAGAATAATGATAATGATAACAAGGGCCGACAGCTACACAGTGTTTATCGTGTAGCAGACCTCGTGTTTAGTGCCTTACGTGGGTTATGACGTTTGATCATTTTAACAAGTCTCTTAGGAAAGTCCTATGATTATGCTCGTGTCTTAAATGAGGACATTGAAACCTCAGGGGTGAAGAGCCCAGCCGTCCACAGTAGGGCGTGGAGTGGGGTGTGAGCCCGGGCCATCTGGCTCTGGGTGGCGAGCGGTCCTGCTGTCCTCTGGGTGGTCCTTAGGAATGTTCTGGCCCCAGCCGTCTCTCTCAGCCTTGCTCCGAGGTAGGAAGCTTGCATGACAGGGGCCTCTGTGTCAGTGAACACCTGGATTACACATGTGGCCAGGTGGCACCATCTGTCACAAGCTCCCAGAGCAGTGAAGGGTTTTCCAGGATGCCGATCACTTTATCATTGTGATAACAAGCTCAAGCCCAGAAACAGAGATGGGATTTCTCAGCTTCCTGCTTTTCTGTCACACATCAGCAGGAAAGTTTTTCCTCGACCCCCATTGTAAACTGGGAATTAAAACAGATGTGGCTATATTAATTGACACTCTCCCTTTAATCAGCCGCATTGCCGGCAGTGCTGTGTCCCCCGCGATCAACAGATTACCCCGCTGCGGAACTTGCCAGGACCAGTTGCAGAATGAAAAGGCAGAAAACCTTGTTCAAAAAGCAGGAAAAAAGCCCTGTTCAAGGTACTGAAAGAGAAAGCTTTTTCCTTTCTTCCGCAGTCTCTTTTGATCTGTCATAGTATTTTTCGTTTGCCTTTTAATGACATTTTAAGTAAAGAAAAAAGAAAAATTGTTAATTAACAATCTAAAATTATTAACATAAATTTTACCATTCACCTTAATATTATATAATGACATTTTTTTGCGGGGGAGTCAGCCATGGAGCTTGCGGGATCTTAGCTCCTGGACCAGGGATTGAACCCGGGACCCCAGGAGCGAGAGCACCAAGTCCCAACCACTGGACCGCCAGGGAAGCCCCTATAATGACAGTTTTAAATGCAACTCGAAGAGCATTTAGCCCAGATGTAGAATCTCCAAAATCACACGATTTGTGTTTCATAGCTCTTACCTGCATATGTGTTTGGTTTTTACCAGGACAGTGGCAATAATACACAAAACTAATGCAGCTCTTTTCATTTCGCTTCTTGACACACGTGCTTTCTACCAACACCCTCTACCTTCTGCTTACTGATGAGTAAGGAAGGGCCGAACAGAAACAGATCTAGGGATTGCCCTGTCTTTCCCTTTCTTCTGTGTCATCACTTTGGGATGAGGGCTTGGCTGATTCAGGGAGTTCTCCTGTATAAGAAAGGATGTGATAGGGCTTCTTGGTCATTTGTGTTGCTTAGAACACCAGCTGCCTTCTGTCTGCATTTGAAGCAAGTTCTGGTTCAGATGAAAACGCTGGACCCTCAGGGTTGTCACTGGCCCTGCTCACTCAGCCGAAGACGTAACACGCTTACTTTGTATTCATTTTGCGTCTTAATGAACGTCCACAGCCGTGGGCCCAGCGGAACTGGAGGACACAGCCGGGAGGGGCAGCCACACTCGCCACACGTGTCTGCTCACACCTACGCTCCGTTGTCCCGTCAGACTTCACTTACAAAGTACAGATTCAAAGACAAATTCATTGAGAAATTCAAGACCGCAACAGAAGAGCACTAAACCAAGTGCAAGGTCATCCTCAGCGCAGGGCCCCATGTGACTGCCCAGGCCGCGTGCCCAGGAAGCCGGCTCTGATGATCAGTAAATATTATAGCTAATTCAGAGGAGGGTGGTTTGAGGGGAGGGGTGAAAATTGGGGCAAATCAGTCTGCATGCCTGCCCTTTTTTTTTGGCATTTCCTGGAAGTAAAGGTCAAGATTGGCGTGAAGGGTAACTTAAGGGGGCTTCTTGAAGAAGAGTAATGACCCCTGCCATGTCCATCTCTGCCTGGAGAATTAGTGTCAGAGCTTGGATTTAGTGGTGTGGCTGTGAGGTTCCTAGCTGCAGACACTTGCAGCCTCCAGAGATGACTGAGACTCACAAATAGATCTGAGATGTTTGACAATCTGAAACTGGAATGGACCTAATAGATTAAATTAATTAAAGTGGGTTTAGGACTTCCCCGGTGGTGCAGTGGTTAAAAGCCTCCTGCCAACGCAGGGGACATGGGTTCTATCCCTGGTCCGGGAAGATCCCACATGCCGCAGAGCAGCTAAGCCCGTGCGCTACAACTGCTGGGACCGTGGGCTACAACTGCTGAGCCTGTGCTCTAGAGCCCACGTGCCACACCACTGAAGCCCTCACGTGCTCTAGGGCCTGTGCTCCACAGCAAGAGAAGCCACAGCAATGAGAAGCCCGCACACCGCAGCGAAGAGTAGCCCCCACTCGCCACAACTAGAGAAAGCCTGCGTGCAGCAACAAAGACCCAATGCAGCCAAAAATAAATTTAAAAAATAAAAATAGGGGCTTCCCTAGTGGCGCAGTGGTTAAGAATCCACCTGCTGATGCAGGAGACATGGGTTCGAGCCCTGGTCCGGGAAGATCCCACATGCCACGGAGCAACTAAGCCCATGCGCCACAGCTACTGAGCCTGTGCTCTAGAGCCTGTGAGCCACAACTACTGAGCCCGTGTGCCACAACTACTGCAGCCCACACACCTAGAGCCCGTGCTCCCAACAAGAGAAGCCACCACGATGAGAAGCCCGCGCACCACAAGGAAGAGTAGCCGCCACTCGCCACAATCAGAAAAAAGCCCACATGCAGCAACGAAGACCCAACGCAGCCAAAAATAAAATAAAATGAAAATTAATAAATAAAATTAAAATTAAATTTAAAAAAATAAAAATAAAGTGGGTTCAGTGTAAGTAATAGAAAACCCAACTCAAAGTGGCACAGATAATAAAGGGATTTATTGGTTCATGTCAATGGAAAGTCCAGGAGTGGTTCAGCTTCATGAGTGGTGTGATTCACTGGGTGACAGATGCCACTGAGATCCTAGTTACTTTTTGCCTCTCCACTTGGCCTTCCACGCGTCAGTCTCATCCTCAGGCTGGTTTCCCTTCTCGGTGTCAAGATGGTGGCCAGCAGCCCCCAGAGCAACTTGCTTCCTCACCAGTGTCCAGGGAGGGAGAGAAGCCTCGTTCTTGGAAGTTCTATCAGAAGAGTGAGAAAGCTTTTTTACCTTTCTCTCAGTCAATCTCCCCTTGAGTATCCTTGGCCCAGAATGAGCCAAGAGCCCATCCACCAATCAAAAGCATATCCAGTGAGTGCAACTGTGCCAGTAACTTAGGGCTAAGCCTCATGTCCTTCTCAAAAGCCCAGGGGGAGTCAGCTCGTACCAGCGCGCATAAACGCATAGGAGAATGGGGAGGTGGGGAGACCAGAACAAAATGGGGTGATTACATGGAGAGGATGGAGTGGATGCTCAGGAGGCTACCATGCCATCTACCTCAGAGACCCTCTCCCTGCTCTCAGGGCTGGCACTGGACCTAGCAGAAAACATAAATGTGTGACGCTGTCTAGACTTTAAGCGTGGGAACAGGAGTGCAGTCCTACCCAAAAGACCTTCAAGTTCATAATTGAAAAAATTGCTGGCCAAGCAAAACCTACATCTGCAGGCCGTTTAACAGACAAGGAAACCAGGAACCAACAAGGGGAAGTAATTGCCTAAAATCATAATGGTTGCTGTATACTGAGCTTGTGTGTGCATCTGCTAATGCACGTTACAGAAGAGAATGATGAGGCTTCAAGGAGGCCAACTAATTCCTATTCGCTCAAAACCCCACAGCTAATGAGTGACAAAAGGTGGGATTTGGACACAGGTCTGTCTAACTTGCATGCCTCCGTCCTTTGTCAGTGCCAGGGGGCGAATTGGTTGCATGAATAGGAAGAAAAACCCCAAGGCAGTTCAGAGCTCTGTTCCACTGTGTATCAGTAAGAAGTTGTAGGAGACCGTCTAATATATACTATGGGATATATAACCCATAAATACATGGAAGGGAAAAAGACTTTGTGAAGCAGATTCCTTAAGTGATAAAGCAAGTTGTCAGTGAACCTTATGCAGGGTAGGGAAGAGCCATCTGCAGTGGGTACAGGCTCCCAGGAAGCACAGGGTAGATGCCGCCTGGCTCCGTGAACGCCGGTGGCTTCTGGCATCCTGGCACTGGCAGAGCAGCAGCTTATGAACTCCTTTTCTAGAAGCTGTCAGTCTTTGGAGAGGTCGTGCAGGAAATCTGGGCCTCCGAGTTGGCAGCCTGATCAGAAGAGACATTCAGCTGTCTCAGAGTTGCAAGTCCTGGCGTGCACCCCCTTCCTCTCCTGCGGAAGCCCCAGGCAAGCGGTGACCTCCTCTCCCATCTGCTGCCTTGAGAGAAGGGCAGATTTCACGGAAGGTGTAAGTAAACTGCAGTGGAAAGGAAATGAGAGTCTCTGTGTTCTAACCCGGCTCTCGCTCCTTCTCCTTACAGCCTGCTTCTCGTTTCTGCTCTGCACTTCCCTGCCTCTCCCGCTGTCCATGGCCTTCCCAGGCGAGCTAGCCTCTGAGCTGCTGGTTGCCCCAGGCCAGCCGTGTCCGGCCAGGACGATGGTACTCCATCTTTAAACATAAAGTGTGCGATGGGACTTCCCTGGCGGTCCTCTGGTGAGGACTCAGCGCTTTCACTGCGGTGGCCCTGGTTCAATCCCTGGTCGGGGAACTAAGATCCCGCGAGCCTTGGGGCGTGGCCAAAAAAAAACCCCAAAACAAAAAACACAAACAAACAAAAGCAAAATGTGCACTAGGAAGAGCTGGCCAGGCTGATGATTTCCAGACACATGTGAGTCACACAGAATTACTTGCTGAATGTTTTAAAAAGACAGAGTTCTGGGACCCGCCCTGGGGAATACTGCTGCAGTATGTCTGCGGTGAGGACAGACATCTGCTTTTAAAACTCTGTCCCTAGATGATTGTGGTACCTCTTGCCGAGTTTGGGAGCCCCTGGGCTAGAGTTTTCCCAAGGACCCTTCCCAGTTCCTGTGCTCCCACGTGGATCAATATGGAAAACGAATGTCAGGCTATGGTCATCGTCGGCGCTCTATACATTCTTCTGCTGAATGAATGAGTAAATATTTCCGTTAGTCACATATATTAAATGATCTCAATTATCCAGAAGTATGAAGTATGAGGAAAGGTTGAGGGGGTGGGGAAACTCCTTGGGTAGCCAAACATCGTTTTCACGTCAGTGAAATTAAACTCACAGCCTTGAATGTTGCTGATGGGAGCCTCCCAGCTCTGCACATGGAATCTAGCTACCCCTGTTTACAGAGAGGTCTAGCAAGCATGGTGCTCTAGGCTCCGAGTTCATAGCATATTGGAGCAGAAATTAAAAGGGCGTAGGAAAGAAAAAAAAAAAAAGGACAATAGGAATTGTTGCAAACAAAAAGTACCCAGTATTCAAATAGCTTAATGGGGATGGCGTTTCCTTTTGGGGTGATGAAAATGTTCTGGAACTAGATTCAGGTGATCGTTACACATCATTGTGAATACGTTAAATGCCACTGAATTCTTCCCTTTAAAATGATTCATTTTTTTTTTTTACATCTTTATTGGAGTATAATTGCTTTATAATGTTGTGTTAGTTTCTGCTGTACAATAAAGTGAGTCAGCTATATGTATACATAACACAGTACGCCCTCCCTCTTGAGTCTCCCTCCCACCCTCCCTATCGCACCCCTCTAGGTGGTCACAAAGCACCGAGCTGATCTCCCTGAGCTATGCGGCTGCTTCCCACTAGCTAACTATTTTACGTTTGGTAGTGTATCTATGTCCATGCCACTCTCTCACTTCGTCCCAGCTTCCCCTTCCCCGTCTGTGTCCTCAAGTCCGTTCTCTACGTCTGCATCTTTATTCCTGCCCTGCCGCTAGGTTCTTCATTACCTAAAATGGTTCATTTTGTGTTATCTGAATTTCACCTCGATTTTTAAAAAAAATCGACAATACTAAAACCAAAAATGAATTATAAAAACAGTACTCTTAGATTTGTAACAAGTGAAAGCTGACAGCTTGATAGGAAATAAAAGAACAAAGTAAAATTCTCAAGTTTGCCCAGAATTCATATAGCCAAGTAGTTTGGAGCGATCTAGTGTCAGGGCAAACAATTCAGCCACTTCAGCAGGCCCTGAAGCTGTCATTATTATAGGGCAATTTGAAAGTGAACATTTATTATATGGCTCCGCTTTATCAAGAAGAGCTATAAGACGTCAGGTATACCCTGCTTAAGAGTTCCCCATAAGAAAATGTCCTATGCAAAAATCTATTGGTGAAAGATAGATTTTTTTTTATCGGGTAAAAAGTAAGCTTTTGGAACCTGTGATTCAGTTATCTGAATAATGAACTTAACCAAAACAATTCACTCGCTAACATGGCTGCATAAATGAGGCAAGACCCCACAAGGCTAATTCCCATAGAGGTTATATTAAAATCGTTACATCCGCTGCCTGAAGTGGGTATCAAGGAATTACTACTAAATTGTTATGAAGTGTCCATTTATGGCGATGAACAAGTTTTGGAAATAAACAGTGGTGACGGTTGCACATGTTTGTGAATGTAATTAGTGCTACTGAATTGTACACTTAACATGGTTAAAATGGCAAAAAAATTTGTTGTATATACTTTATCACAATAAAAATACTTTAATTTTTAAACTTCCATAATATTGCCCAACCCCCAAATCACTACATCTGGTAGTTTTACCAGCTGTACTGGGGAGAATTCTAAAGCCTGAAGAGGGTAATTGTGGTACTGCAGGTCAGTCAGAAAGAAAATCTAGAGGTCCCAGGCAGTACACGAAGCACACCAGGGAAAGATGCTTTTATTACATTTATTAGGGCCCTTTAAGCCATCTGTGTGCTGATTGGCTCTGCTGTGATCAGCAGCTGTTTTTATTCATTAGCAATGAGCAGGTGTGTAAGTCATTACTCATGTTCATTTCACAGCTGGGCTTTGAGTGGAAAAGCAGTTCCTACCCAACAACTTTGGCATCAAGTACTGATATTTAAAGGTCTTTGAGTGAAAAGGTTTTCTTGAGGCTTGGAAAGTACTTCCATCTAATAATGGCTTCAGCGAAACATCAGAGATGTCTATAAAGGCAGGCCTCCGTAGGCTGATTATTGGATCAATGTGTGTATTTGATTTTACTCCGATTTTACCCTGAATTTGTAGGTCTCTCTATACCTAGAAATTTTTATTCATTTCAATGGAATATGGTATAGTCATAGGAAAATGGTTTACTTCCTCTGTTTAAGTACCAAGGCCTTCGTGGGAAATAAAATGTCAAAGCTAAAACTTTACATGCCATTTAATCAGAAGATTTTTTTTTTTTTTTTTACCACGGCTATTTTGCTTTTTTATTTTGGAAAAATCGTTTAATCCAAGAATCATACTTCCACTCATTTCATAGGGATTGTCACATGAACCAACCAAATGTAAGAAAGCCAAGTTTTAGGACTTCCCTGGTGGCGCAGTGGTTAAGAATCCACCTGCCAATGAGGGAGACACGGGTTCGAGCCCTGGTCTGGGAAGATCCCACATGCCGTGCAGCAACTAAGCCCATGCGCCACAACTACTGAGCCTGCGCTCTAGAGCCCATGAGCCATAACTACTGAGCCCACATGCTACAACTACTGATGCCCATGCCCCTAGACTCTATGCTCCACAACAAGAGAAGCCACCACAATGAGAAGCCCGTGCACTGCAATGAAGAATCAACACAGCCAAAAAAAAAAAAAAAAAGTGCATGATATATGGTTTTAAATAAAACATTGAAGTGCCATTTTAAGTACTTTATTGATATTATATCACACAGTACTTTACAGGTAGCCTAATTTATGAATTAAACATGTAAATATTTTCTTCTCCAAAATATGGATAAAAACTCTGAGTACTTTTCTTTTTAACATCTTTATTGGAGTATAATTGCTTTATAATGTTGTGTTAGTTTCTGCTGTATAACAAAGTGAATCAGCTATATATATACATATATCCCCATATCTCCTCCCTCTTGCATCTCCCTCCCACCCTCCCTATCCCACCCCTCTAGGTGGTCACAGAGCACTGAGCTGATCTCCCTGTGCTATGCGGCTGCTTCCCACTAGCCATCTGTTTTACATTTGGTAGTGTATACATGTGAGTGCTACTCTTTCACTTCATCCCAGCTTACCCTTCCCCCTCCCCGTGTCCTCAAGTCCATTCTCTATGTCTGCGTCTTTATTCCTGTCCTGCCCCTAGGTTCTTCAGAACCATTTTTTTTATATATATGTGTTAGCATACAGTATTTGTTTTTCTCTTTCTGACTTACTTCACTCTGTATGACAGACTCTAGGTCCATCCACCTCACCACAAATAATTCAATTTCATTTCTTTTTATGGCTTAATAATATTCCATTGTATATATGTACCACATCTTCTTTATCCATTCATCTGTCAGTGGACACTTAGGTTGCTTCCATGTCCTGGCTCTTATAAATAGTGCTGCAATGAACATTGTGATACATGACTCTTTGAATTATGGTTTTCTCAGGGTATATGCCCAGTAGTGGGATTGCTGGGTCATATGGTAGTTCTATTTTTAGTTTTTTAAGGAACCTCCATACTGTTCTCCATAGTGGCTATATCAATTTATATTCCCACCAACAGTGCAAGAGGTTTCCCTTTCTCCACACCCTCTCCAGCATTTACTGTTCGTAGATTTTTTTATAATGGCCATTCTGACTGGTGTGAAGTGATACCTCATTGTAGTTTTGATTTGCATTCCTCTAGTGATTAGTGAT
Organism: Kogia breviceps; assembly: GCF_026419965.1. Lineage (NCBI taxonomy): Eukaryota > Metazoa > Chordata > Mammalia > Artiodactyla > Physeteridae > Kogia > Kogia breviceps. The sequence continues at coordinate 16,717,205 of NC_081325.1, forward strand.
GTTGAGCATCCTTTCATGTGTTTGTTGGCAATCTGTATATCTTCTTTGGAGAAATGTCTATTTAGGTCTTCTGCCCAGTTTTGGATTGGGTTGTTTGTTTTTTTGTTATTGAGCTGCACGAGTTGCTTGTATATTTTGGAGTTCATCCTTTGTCAGTTGCTTTGTTTGCAAATATTTTCTCCCATTCTGAGGGTTGTCTTTTTTATGGTCTCCTTTGCCGTGCAAAAGCCTTTAAGTTTCATTAGGTCCCATTTGTTTATTTTTGTTTTTATTTCCATTTCTCTAGGAGGTGGGTCAAAAAGGATTTTGCTGTGATCTATGTAATAGAGTGTTCTGCCTATGTTTTCCTCTAAGAGTTTGATAGTGTCTGGCCTTACATTAGGTCTTTAATCCATTTTGAGTTTATTTTTGTGTGTGGTGTTAGGGAGTGTTCTAATTTCATTCTTTTACATGTAGCTGCCCAGTTTTCCCAGCACCACTTATTGAAGAGGCTGTCGTTTCTCCATCGTATACTCTTGCCTCCTTTATCAAAGATAAGGTGACCGTGTGTGTGTGGGTTTATCTCTGGGCTTTCTATTCTGTTCCATTGATCAATATTTCTGTTTTTGTGCCAGTACCATACTGTCCTGATTACTGTAGCTTGTAGTGTAGTCTGAAGTCAGGACGCCTGATTCCTCCAGCTCCGTATTTCTTTCTCAAGATTGCTTTGGCTATTCGGGGTCTTTTGTGTTTCCATACAAATTGTGACATTTTTTGTTCTAGTTCTGTGAAAAATGCCATTGGTAGTTTGATAAGGATTGAATCTGTAGATTGCTTTGGGTAGTATAGTCATTTTCAAAACGTTGATTCTTCTGATCCAAGAACATGGTATATCTCTCCATCTGTTCGTATCATCTTTAATTTCTTTTATCAGTGTCTTATAGTTTTCTGCATACAGGTCTTTTGTCTCCTTAGGTAGGTTTATTACTAGGTATTTTATCCTTTTTGTTGCAGTGGTAAATGGGAGTGTTTCCTTAATTTCTGTTCCAGATTTTTCATCATTAGTGTATAGGAATGCAAGGGATTTCTGTACATTAGTTTTGTATCCTGCAACTTTACCAGATACATTGATTAGCTCTAGTAGTTTTCTGGTAGCATCTTTAGGATTCTCTATGTATAGTGTCATGTCATCTGCAAACGTGACAGTTTTACTTCTTTTCAGATTTGGATTCCTTTTGTTTCTTTTTCTTCTCTGACTGTTGTGGCTAAAACTTGGCAAAACTATGTTGAATAATAGCAGTGAGGGTGGGCAACATTGTCTTGGTCCTGATCTTAGAGGAAATGGTTTCAGTTTTTCATCATTGAGAATGATGTTGTCTGTGGGCTTCTCATATATGGCCTTTATGATGTTGAGGTAGGTTCTTTCTATGCCTGCTTTCTGGAGAGTTTTATCATGAATGGGTGTTGAATTTTGTCAAAAGCTTTTTCTGCATCTATTGAGATTATCATATGGTTTTTCTCCTTCAATTTGTTAATATGGTGTATCACATTGATTGATTTATGTATATTGAAGAATCCTTGCCTTTCTGAGATAAACCCCACTTGATCATGGGGTATGATCATTTTCATGTGCTGCTGGATTCTGTTTGCTAGTATTTTGTTGAGGATTTTTCAGTCTATGCTCATCAGTGATATTGGCCTGTAGTTTTCTTTTTTTGTGACATATTTGTCTGGTTTTGGTATCAAGGTGATTGTGGCCTCGTAGAATGAGTTTGGGAGTGTTCCTCCCTCTGCTATCTTTTGGAAGAGTTTGAGAAGGATAGGTGTTCGCTCTTCTCTAAATGTTTGATAGAATTTGCCTGTGAAGCCATCTGGTCCTGGACTTTTGTTTGTTGGAAGATTTTTAATCACAGTTTCAATTTCAGTGCTTGTGATTGGTCTGTTTATATTTTCTATTTCTTCCTGGTTCAGTCTCAGAAGTTTGTGCTTTTCTAAGAATTTGTCCATTTCTTCCAGGTTGTCCATTTTATTGTCATATTGTTGCTTGTAGTAATCTCTCTTGATCCTTTGTATTTCTGCTGTGTCAGTTGTTACTTCTTTTTAATTTCTAATTCTTTTGATTTGAGTCTTCTCCTTTTTTTTCTTAAAGAGTCTGGCTAATGGTTATCAATTTTGTTTATCTTCTCAAAGAACCAGCTTTTAGTTTTATTGATCTTTGCTATTGTTTCCTTCATTTCTTTTTCATTTATTTCTGATCTGATCTTTATGGTTTCTTTCCTTCTGCTAGCTTTGCGTTTTTTGTTGTTGTTTTTGTTCTTCTTTTTCTAAATGCTTTAGGTGTGAGGTTAGGTTGTTTATTTGAGATTTTTCTTGTTTCTTGAGATAGGATTGTATTACTATAAACTTCCCTCTTAGAACTACTGTTGCTACATCCCATAGGTTTTGGGTCGTTGTGTTTTCATTGTCATTTGTTTCTAGGTAATTTTTTATTTCCTCTTTGATTTCTTCAGTGATCTCTTGGTTATTCAGTAGCATATTGTTTAGCCTCCATGTGTTTGTATTTTCTACAGTTTTCTTTTTCCTATAACTGATATCTAGTCTCATAACATTGTGGTTGGAAAAGGTACTTGATACAATTTCAATTTTCTTAAATTTACCAAGGCTTGATTTGTGATCCAAGATATGGTCTATTCTGGAGAATGTTCCATGAGCAGTTGAGAAGAAAGTGTATTCTGTTGTTTCTGGATGGCATGTCTATAAATATCAATTAAGTCCATCTTGTTTAATGTGTCATTTAAAGCTTGTGTTTCCTTATTTATTTTCATTTTGGATGATCTGTCCATTGGTGAAAGTGGGATGTTAAAGTCCCCTACTATTATTGTGTTACTGTTGATTTCCCCTTTTATGGCTGTTACCATTTGCCTTATGTATTGAGGTACTCCTCTGTTGGGTGCATAAATATTTACAATTGTTATATCTTTTTCTTGGATTGATCCCTTGATCATTAGGTAGTGTCCTTCTTTGTCTCTGGTAATAGTCTTTATTTTAAAGTCTATTTCTTCTGATTTGAGACTTGCTACTCCAGCTTTCTTTTGATTTCCATTTGCATGGAATATCTTTTTCCATCCCCTCACTTTCACTCTGTATGTGTCCTTGGGTCTGAAGTGGGTCTCTTGTAGACAGCACATATATGGGTCCTGTTTTTGTATCCACTCAGCCAGTCTATATCTTTTGGTTGTAGCATTTAATCCATTTACATTTAAGGTAATTATTGATATGTATGTTTCTGTTACCATTTTCTAATTTGTTTTTGTAGGATTTTTCCTTCTCTGTGTTTCCTGCCTAGAGAAGTTCCTTTAGCATTTGTTGTAAAGCTGGTTTGGTGGTGCTGAATTCTCTTAACTTTTGCTTGTCTGTAAAGGTTTTAATTTCTCCATTGAATCTGAATGAGGTCCTTGCTGGGTAGGGTAATCTTGGTTGTAGGTTTTTCCCTTTCATCACTTTAAATATGTCCTGTCACTGTCTTCTGGCTTGCGGAGTTTCTCCTGAAAGATCAGCTGTTAACCTTATGGGGATGCCCTTGTATGTTATTTGTTGCTTTTCCCTTGCTGCTTGTAATATTTTTTCTTTGTATTTAATTTTTGATAGTTTGATTAATATGTCTTGGCGTGTTTCTCCTTGGATTTATCCTGTATGGGACTCTCTGTGCTTCCTGGACTTGATTGACTATTTCCTTCCCCATGTTAGGGAAGTTTTCAACTATAATCTCTTCAAATATTTTCTCAGACACTTTCTTTTTCTCTTCTTCTTCTGGGACTCCTATAATTTGAATGTTGTTGCATTTAATGTTGTCCCAGAGGTCTCTGAGACTGTCTTCAATTCTTTTCATTCTTTTTTCTTTATTCTGCTCTGCAGTAGTTATCTCCACTATTTTATCTTCCAGGTCACTTCTTATGCATCCTTCTGCCTCAGTTATTCTGCTATTGATTCCTTCTAGAGAATTTTTAATTTCATTTACTGAGCTCTTCATCATTGTTTGTTTGTTCTTTAGTTCTTCTAGGTCCTTGTTAAACGTTTCTTGTATTTTCTCCATTCTATTTCCAAGATTCTGGATCATCTTTACTATCATTATTCTGAATTCTTTTTCAGATAGACTGCCTATTTCCTCTTCATTTGTTTGGTCTGGTGGGTTTTTACCTTGCTCCTTCATCTGCTGCATATTTCTCTGTCTTCTCATTTTGTTTAACTTACTGTGTTTGGGGTCTCCTTTTCACAGGCTGCAGGTTCATAGTTCTCATTGTTTTTGGTGTCTGCCCCCAGTGGCTAAGGTTGGTTCAGTGGCTTCTGTAGGCCTCCTGGTGGAGCGGACTAGTGCCTGTGTTCCGGTGGGTCGGGCTGGATCTTGTCTTTCTGGTGGGCAGGGCTATGTCCAGTGGTGTGTTTTGGGGTGTCTGTGACCTTATTGTGATTTTAGGCAGCCTCTCTGCTAATGGGTAGGATTGTGTTCCTGTCTTGCTAGTTGTTTGGCATAGGGTGTCCAGCACTGGAGCTTGCTGGCTGTTGGGTGGAGCTGGGTCTTAGTATTGAGACAGAGATCTCTGGGAGAGCTCCTGCTGATTGATATTACATGGAGCTGGGAGGTCTCTTATAGTCCAGTGTCCTGAACTCGGCTCTCCCACCTCAGGGGCTCAGGCCTGACAGCCAGGCCAGAGTACCGAGACCCTGTCAGCCACACGGCTCAGAAGAAAAAGGAGAAAAAAAAGAAAGAAAAAAATTATTAAAATTTTAAAAATTAAAAAAAAATAATTTTTTAAAAAGAGAGCAACCAAACCATTAAACAAATCCACCAATGATAACAAGCACTAAAAACTATACTAAGTTAAACATAAAAATCAGAAACAAATCAGTCGCAGACAGCAAACCCGAAGTCTACAGTTGCTCCTAAAGTCCACTTCATCAATTTTGGGATGATTCGTTGTCTGTTCAGGTATTCCACAGATGCAGGGTACATCAAGTTGACTGTGGAGATTTCATCCGCTGCTCCTGAGGCTGTTGGGAGAGATTTCCCTTTCTCTTCTTTGTTCGCACAGCTCCTGGGGTTCAGCTTTGGATCTGGACCCACCTCTGCGTGTAGGTCGCCTGAGGGCATCTGTTCCCACCCAGACAGGACGGGGTTAAAGCAGCGGCTGATTAGGGGGCTCTGGCTCACTCTTGCCCGGGGAGGGAGGGGCATGGTAGTCATAACTGGAATGCGGGGTGAGCCTGCGGTGGCAGAGGCCAGCGTGACACTGCAGCAGCCTGAGGCACACTGTGTGTTCTCCCGGTGAAGTTGTCCCTGGATCACGGAACCCTGGCAGTGGTGGGCTGCACAGGCTCCCGGGGTGGGTGTGGATAGTGACCTGTGCTCGCACAGGATTGTTGGTGGCTGCAGCAGCGGCCTTAGCATCTCATGCCCGTCTCTGGGGTCCAAGCTAATAGCCGTGGCTCACACCCATCTCTGGAGCTTGGTTAGGTGGTGCTCTGCCTTCTGTGGGCAGACAGGGAAGGAATCCCCTCTCCTCGCGTACCAGGAAACAATGAGGGAAGAAAAGTCTCTTGCCTCTTCGGCAGCTCCAGACGTTTTCCCGGACTCCCTCCCGGCCAGCTGTGGCACTCTAGCCCCCTTCAGGCTGTGTTCACGCAGCCAACCCCAGTCCTCTCCCTGGGATCCGACCTCTGAAGCCCGAGCTTCAGCTCCCGGCCCCCGCCTGCCCCAGCGGGTGAGCAGACAAGCCTCTCGGGCTGGTGAGTGCTGGTTGGCACCGATCCTCCATGTGGGCATCTCTCCGCTTTGCCCTCTGCACCCCTGTTGCTGCGCTCTCCTCCGTGGCTCCGAAGCTTCCCTCCTCCGCCACCCGCAGTTTCCACCTGCGAAGGGGCTTCCTAGTGAGTGGAAACCTTTCCTCCTTCACAGCTCCCTCCCACTGGTGCAGGTCCCATCTCTATTCTTTTGTCTTTTTTTTTCTTTTTTCTTTTGCCCTACCCAGGTACGTGGGGAGTTTCTTGCCTTTTGGGAGGTCTGAGGTCTTCTGCCAGCGTTCAGTAGGTGTTCTGTAGGAGCTGTTCCACATGTAGATGTATTTTTGATGTATTTGTGGGGAGGAAGGTGATCTCCACGTCTTACTCTTCCACCATCTTGAAGGTCCCCCTAAGCAGAAGATTTTAATTCTACAGTGAGAATCCCCTTCCTTGGGTTCTGTTGACAAACGTATTGGTCAGGGTGACTTAACTATGCTGCAGGAACAAATCAATCCAGGAATCTCAGTGGCCTAATACTACAAAGGTTTATTTCTTTAAAAATTTTTTAAATTTAATATTTTATATTGAGTATAATATTTTTATTTTATAGTTGATTTACAATGTTGTGTTAGTTTCAGGTATACAACAAAGTGATTCAGTTATACATACACATATATCCATTCTTTTTCCATATAGGTTATTACAAAATACTGAGTAGAGTTCCCTGTGCTATACAGTAGGTCCTTGTTGATGACAGAGGTTTATTTCTTGCTCATGCAAATTCCAACGTGGATCAGTACCCTCTCCAGGGCTCCCCAAGACTCCCCCAAGTGATGTGATGATGTAAAACTCTAAGCTGCTTTAGTCTTGAGCACTAACCATCTCAACCCGTGGTTTCCACTGGGTCAAAGCGGGGGAAGAAAACGAAGGATCCTGTGTCAGATTTTAACTGCTTTGGCCCCAAAATGTCTCATAGCCCGTTGGCTAGCACAAGTCCCACAGTCCTGGGTACCCACCAGGGGGCTGGGAAATGTGAGGGGCACATACTGAGCAGTTAATGTCTCTGCACAGCCAAGACATGTGTTAGGACCCATCTGAAGACTGGTCATTGGAGCCAGACTGGTCACTGAGGGAAATGGGAATTGCTTTCTTATATTTTATTTTATTAATTTTTGTTGTTGTTTTTGATTTTTTTAACATCTTTATTGGAGTATAATTGCTTTACAATAGTGTGTTAGTTTCTGCTTTACAGCAAAGTGAATCATTTATCTTATATTTTAAATAATACATCATATCATCATTGGTTAAATAGGCCAAGAGGCAAAGGCCTGAGAAAAGTAGAGAGAAAGCATTGCTATGGCGAGAAAAATCACCATAAGCACAGCACAGGGAGATCAGCTCGGTGCTCTGTGACCACCTAGAGGGGTGGGATAGGGAGGGTGGGAGGGAGGGAGATGCAAGAGGGAAGAGATATGGGAACATATGTATATGTATAACTGATTCACTTTGTTGTGAAGCAGAAACTGACACAGCATTGTGAAGCAATTATACTCCAATAAAGATGTGAAAAAGAAAGGGTGTGGGTTTGGTAGTTTTCCAATACGGTGACTAAGGATTTGTCAGTAAACACGTGTCCCAGCTTGGGGTTGGGTGAGTGAATTGGTCACTGATGATCATATGTTGCCTGCAACAAATACAGCAGAGGATTCTGCACACGGAGGAAGTGTCCTCTTCTGGCAAATCCCTGCCCTGTGGGCCCTGGAAGCAGAGTACATGGGAGCCTTATGTTACACAGTGGATGCATTTTGGGAACGTGACCCATAAATTGGATCTTGTTTTAAGCACAGTGCCTGGATAGGGACTTCCCTGGTGGTCCAGCGGTTAAGACTATGTGCTTCCACTGCAGTGGGCACGGGTTCAATCCCTGGTTGGGGAACTAACCATATGCTGCGCGGTGTGGCCAAAAAAAAAAAAAAAAAAAACCTGGATATTTAAAGGGATTCTTCGGATCCTTTGGTAAAATGAGTCATTGATTGGAAACACGGGTTGTCATTCACTGTTTTCATAAAAGCAAGGCATACCTGTAGCCAGTTAATATCCAAAGTGGTGCCGTGACCTTTGGTCCCAGCTCTGATGTCCAATGGACCGCCGTTTTGTCCAGTAAAAGCATCCTGAAGATTGGGTGGCTCGGGAGACTGAGCAGATGCCCTAAGGAGGGGTCGAGCTTCAGTTTGTGTCATTAACGTGTTGGCTTTGGTAGACATTTACTTCATCTTCCTAACCGGCATTGTGTTCCTGAGAGCATTTCACTCAATTTTCTGTTCTGTCCCCTTTGCAGGAATGAAGTTTCTGGAGGACGGTCCCATACAGCTCCTCATTCCTCTATCCTTGCTAGTGTGTGGGATCATCGGGGCCTTAAAGGTAATGTCTATTTATCAGTTGCTTGTAGTTCTTGTAGAAATTTAACTCAAGGCACTGTGGAATGCATCCTTTAATTGTCTGCTAACAGAACAGCTTCCCCTAAGCGCAGGGTTAGGGGAGACGACAGGGCCAGGTGGATCCTCAGACCCGCCGCAGGGACTTGGATTTTGCCAGATGAGGAATTTTCACCCAGAGCTTCCCTCCTGCTGTCCCGAGTTCACTGTGCTGAGTTGTGGCTTTGGTCTGACTACAGTTGATGCAGAGAAGTTACCGACTGCTAATTACTTACACTACTGAATTCAGCCATAATCGTGGCCTTTCTCTGTGCTTCTTTTTAAAAAAGTTTCTGCATAGGGCAGTAGAGTTTGCATCTGGTTAAAATGTCTTTGATTTTAGCAGTTCTTACTTCTGTTTTTAACCATAGCTCCTAGTTTCAACTGACTTGCATGGAATTCGTTAGCTGCAATCATCAATCAAACGTTAAACTCCGATGTTTGGGGGGTGGTGTCTGTGACTCACAAGCTTCTATCAGTCTAGGGAGCTGATTTGCTCATGGGTTGTATTGACATATGCTGAAACAGGAAAAGTGTTGGAAAAAGGAATATCAAAGGTCCTGCATAGCCTGCAGTTAAGTTTTCAAAATTCCAAGCCCACAGAAATGTCACACCTGCCAAAAGCACCTTAGGTCTAAAATGCCTTAGGTCTACCTCCATTTATTAGTGACCCTTCCCAGCCATCCAAGTCCACCTCTCAAAGCGTTCTATATCAAAAGCTAGAAAACACAAGTGTCTGTTTTTCCAAAATGGTTTCATAAGAATGAAGCAATAACACACACACAAACATACATACACACACACACACACAAACAGAATCAAGTGCCATATATAAAATTTCATTTGGGGCTTCCCTGGTGGCGCAGTGGTTGAGAATCCGCCTGCCGATGCAGGAGACACGGGTTCGTGCCCTGGTCCGGGAAGATCCCACATGCCGCGGAGCAACTAAGCCCGTGAGCCATGGCCGCTGAGCCTGTGCGTCCGGAGCCTGTGCTCCGCAACGGGAGAGGCCACAACAGTGAGAGGCCCGCATACCGCAAAAAAAAAAAAAAAAAAAATTTCATTTGGACCCATTGTCTGATTTCTTTGTCAGCTTCCTTCTGGTGCATGGGGCCTTCAAAAGAGGCTGCCCAGTGGCACTGGTCATGACATCGATCTGAGACATCAAAGGAATGTCTTCAAGATGGCTGTTCTCATATGCAATCAGTAGCCACAAGCTCTAGTCTGTCTTGGGAAACATGTCTGATTTGGAGCAAGCGTTTGGAGCCTTTTGTGTCTGAGATCACCTCACTGTTAAATACCCTCGTCTTTTGGCAGTGCTCTGGTGGGCAATGTTCTGGAATGTATAAATGTAGGATCCTTTCTCTTAACATCCTTATGGGATCTACCTGGGGCTCTGTTTAGCTCCAAGGAAACCCAACGGCTCTTAGATCAACAGGGCTGCATATGTGGCCCCGGAGTGTTAGAAGAAAGCTCTGATGGATTGAGTGCCATCGAGGTGCTCAAAACAAGGGCAGAGTTTTCAGCAGTAATTACCTCTGCCCCACCCTGTCTCACTGGACTACCTCATGATCAAGTAGAGCAAGGTAAAACTTAACTTTAGATATACTACCGTCCATGGAGTCTGGCGCCCAGAGCCCATAGGTAATTTATTTTAATGAACAAACCAGGGCCCTAATAAGCAGCATTGATTTTTTTCCTGGCAGTCTAAAACTGTTTGAAGCCAAATTAAATTTTTGTGCTCATCACAGCGAGGCAATACACAGTGAGTCCAAAACCATGAGAGCAATAGCAAACAGACTTATAGAATCCCCAGACAGAGAGGTTTACTAGTGAGGCCAGTGCTTTCTATTTAACCCCCTCGGAACACTGCAGCATCTCTGAAATGCATCAGATGGCACCACCATATTGCACTGTTTTGAAGAGAAGTGGGTGGACATTTCCCAGGGTCACCTAGGAACTGACACTCAGGACCCATTAGAAGACCATGAAATGAATTTAGTAGGTGGTGATCACTTAAAAAAAATAGAATAGAAAATATTGGTGCCTGATAAGTGTCGTGTGATACACGTGCACACGTGTGTGTTTGGTAAGTTTACCATGTAATTTATCATCCCAACTGGGACACTGTTGAGAGTACAGGGGGGCTTTAATAATAGTCACGCCAGGAAAACAGCATAAACTGACACCTCTCTGAGCCAGCCAGGGCATACGCTTCCCTGATTACTAGGCTGTGACGTAAAGTGTGTTTGTTACTGAGCACCGTGTTGAAAGAAAGTTTCCAAACCACTGACTTAGTGGCCGTTTGTCTACCTAACGCTCCATTTCATCTTCCAGGACCCCTCTTCTTAGTAATAATCGCTACCACTCCGTGAGCACTTACTATGTGCCGGGCGCCGTGCTAAGGGCCTGGTCCCCATTTGAATGCATTCAGGTCTCACAATGCCCCTTTGAGGCAGGTCCTTGTATCAGAAAGGATTTTTTGAATATAAGGAACAAAAAATCAGCTCTGGCTAACCTGAGAAGTAATTTGTTAAAAAAGCTCACGACTTCAAAGGTTGGTAAAAGAGGAAAGAACCAGGTGGCTCCAGGAAGCCTGGGCTGTGAGACCCGGGCAGTTGCCAGCAGTGAAGTGAAATGAACCCCAGAGAGTTCCTCTCTCCTGGCATCAGGTGCCCACAAACCAGTCCTGGGAAGGTGGCTAGGTCCCTGGACCTTGGGTGCCAGGCTGACCCTGGTGTGGAGAAGGCGCCTCCAGGGGGGACAGGCCCTGGGATTTCCCCCTCCAGATGCACGTGACGGTGGGGGCCAGCCCCCAGGCAATGAGACCCTACTAGGAAGGGAAATGGTGCTGAGTAACTGAACCCCGAGCTGCACTGTCAGCTCCAGCTTACAGATGAGGAAACTGAAGCAGAAAGGTTGCTTCTCTTGGGTTTCCACGGGGTAAATGGCTGAGCTCCTCTGCACCCCACGCCTGTCCGAGCTCATAGTCCTTCTCTTAGGCCGCCCTGCTCCTCCCAACCGGTTTTCTCCTGTTCCCCAAACCCACCACCCTTCATCTTTGCCATGCCACTCCCGAATATTCCCACCTCTCCCTGCTCACAGGGGCTCGGAATATACCCCCTCTTCCAGGATGCCCTCCCTGGATGCATCAGCTCTAATGTGAGTGGCTCTCTGGACCCCTTTAGGCCCTCACTTCCTTTCTCTTATGTTCTGCCTCTCAGCCAGGCTACAAATCTTAGTCCTAGAAAGCCTGGGCAACTGGACCATTTGGGAGCACTTTCCCGGTTTAGGAGAAAACCCCTGTGACTTAATAGCTTTGATTTAAGCACCTGGGTAGTATGGTGTAGATAGTGGTCAGAGGTGTGGACCGACATCCATCTCATCTTTTTACTCGCTGTGGACCTGGGTGAAGTGACTTAACTTCTCTGAGCCTTAGTTTTCTCATCCACAAACCAGGGATAATAATATACAGCCCCTAGGTTAGCATAAGCATTAAATGAGATCATACAGGCCAATTGCTGGCCTAATCACTTCACTTAGGTTTCGTTATCTTTCATAAGTGATAACTTGTCAGTGTAGAAAATAAGAGAATACAGATAAGCCCAAAGAAGGTTTCTAACCCAGTAAAGAAAGATACTGGAATCCTTCCTGGAGGAGGTGATACCTGTCTGGATGTTTATGAAAGAGTCAGGCTGGGAGCAGAGGGGTCCCAGGATAGCATGAGCACACAGTCTGGGCAGGGAGATGAGAAGCAGCCCCATACTGTTGGAACTTCTAGCACAGGACTTCTCTGATGGGCCACACCCCACACATGTGCTGGGCTGGATGTACAGCAGAGAGCCAAGCATAGCTGGGCCCTGCCCTTCCATTCTAGTGGGGGAACTACTGGAGGTGTACCCAGCGTGGTCGCTATTGATGGGTTATATCGGGTGAGGAGCTGGGAGCATCCCTGGTGTCTAGCTTGGGCATGTCACCAAATGAATATGGAAGACTGAGTTATGTTTTTAACAGATTGAGCCTGAGGCCTGAGGATATTCAGTGGAACTTCTCCTGAGTCTGAGAGACACAGGAGGGCTTGCTGGGAAGAGCACCTGCCAGCTTTGGCTGAAGACACACCTGGTGTTATACTCTGACTCTTCCACTTTTGACCCACGTGACCTTGGCCAACTCGTTCACCCAACTGGTCCTCAGTTCCTTTGTTTCTGAAGTGAGGAAAGAGGTGTGCATTTCGTAGGGTTGTTCTACATAGAACAATATGCCTGAAAACACTGCGTGTCTGTATTAGTCAGCTCGGGCTGCCTTAACAAGATTCCACAGACCCGGCAGCTTAAACAACTAACATGTAGTTGGGATCGGGGAGGAGGGCACTTCCAGATGATGACCAGATCCAGAGGGTGGTCACTGGAGGGAGGCAGAGCAGGTCGCTGGAGCCAGGGGGTGCCACGGAACTGACCTCAAGGCTAAGGCAGCAAACCAGAGCAACAGGGAAACTCTGGGTGCAGAGATGAACACATGCACGAATACACACAGGCGCACACACATATACACATGCACGAATATACACAGGCGCACACACATATACACACGCACGAATACACACAGGCACACACACATATACACACGCACGAATATACACAGGCGCACACACACATATACACATGCACAGATACACACAGGCACACGCACATATACACATGCACAAATACACACAGGCACACACACATATACACATGCACGAATATACACAGGCGCACACACATATACACATGCACGAATATACACAGGCACACACACACATATACACATGCACAGATACACACAGGCACATGCACATATACACATGCACAAATACACACAGGCACACACACATATACACATGCACGAATATACACAGGCACACACACACATATACACATGCACAGATACACACAGGCACACACATATACACATGCACAAATACAGGCACACACACACATATATGCATGCACATACACACACACACACACTGTTGCAGGAGAAGGGCACGCTCTGAAAGCAATAAAACCTTCCCTGCAGGCATTTAAGAACCCACCAAAATGCTGAGTATTCTAGCAGGCTACAGAAACGCTGGCCTGCCTGGGTCTAGCAAAGGCACTTTCACTCTTTTCAGAGTGAGGAGTTTGTATTCATAAGAGTTTTCAAAGGGGGTTTTGTTTTGTTTTGTTTTGTTTTGAGGGGATGAGGCAAAGAATGGGAGACCTTTTCAAATCACAGTTGCAGTTCCAGTGACTGTTAGGGGAGAGAGGTTTGTTGTTACCGCTGCTACTGCTGGGTTGTCACTCAGCCACGGGCACCTTGAAGTTATAGAAAGAGCAAGGACTTCCACACAAGACACAGCTTTACTCGCTCTGATGACTTTTGTTACGAGAAGGAGAATAGTGCTCTTATTTAATGAGTCCACCTGCCTTTGGGGAAAGTTAAGGAGCGTCTCTCCCAACCCCACATCAGCTGGGTTTGCTCTGATGGGTGGGACCTCCCAAGGACAGCTGTAAAATCTGCCAAGGTCAAGGAAGTAGATTCCTGCTCGGAGCTGTGGTCTGGCCCGCTAGCCTGGCATCGCAGAGAGAGCGCCGCTTTCACAGCGTGTTCTGTGCTACTGCAGATCCTTTGCTTGGCCTTGAGTCTGCTTCTTTCCCTGGTTATCTGTGTACATCTCGGTGATTCACTGATGACATAAACCAGTTTTGTGTGTTTTGGCTGGGTTGCCTGCAATGTCGCTTTTGGTCTCTGAGTTTAAATACTCTACAGTAGCAAATCTACTTAATGCCAGGCTAGGGTTTGGAAGTCTATAAATCCATTTGTCTGGAAGTCCGTGATGACACCAAACAGCCACCACTACCGTGCCCTCTCGCCGCCGTTGTGAGATGAGGTTCCTGGGAGCTGGGTGCCATGTCAGGGTGTCAGCCCCTGGGGTGAGGGGAGCCCCTAGGCTAGAGAGTTCTAGATGAAGACTCTGTCATGTGTCACAGCTTCTGTCTTTACACGGAGCTGGGCTGCTGTGTGTGGGGGTGTGTGTGTGTGCTTCATAATCAAACCAACCCCTGAGTGGTCACCGGTGTGGGGCACCTTCCTTTATCAGAAGTGTCAGCTCAAAGCAAGAGAGGCTCACTCCTCCCCGTGGCTTTAAGAGAAAAGGACCCATGAGTCCCATGGCGCATCTCCATCGAGTTTGGAGGCATCTGTCACCTGGAGTCACGTTTGGTCCTGGTTTCCTCCCAGGTGAGAAGAAGGTGCTAGCTTTGCCCTCTGCTGGGTAAAGAGGGGAGAGCCCTTATTCCACCCCTGTCCCTCTGGGTACTTTCTCGTTTCCTTTTCCCTTGAGCCGTGAAGGGAGATCAGAGCGTTTGCAGCTCGCAGCTCCTGCCCTCATCGGTGATGCGCCATGGCGTTCTCGTCGTGCCGCACGCCGCCCTCTCCGTGCCGGGGGCCTGAGAGGGCCATGGGCTTGGGACCCACACAGTTCTCTGGGCCAGCAATAAAACGAATGAACCCCAGAGAGCTCCTGTGCATTACTTTGCGGAGGGGACACTGAGTGACTCCGGGGGTGACATCCTCAGTATGCTATACCCACATGCTGGCAGGCTTTGAATGGTAATTTATTGGGGCCTCCCTCAAGGGATGGTGAGACGCTTATGACGAGGCACATTTCCAGAAGGCCGTTCAGGGCCAAGGCAAATGGTCCACAACCGTGGTTCTCTGAAGGTCTGTCTTAATCCAGAGATGACATCCAAACTGTGTAGGAAGTGATGGGCTGCTGGCCCCTGAACTGATTCCATTAGTACCATTTCCCTCACCTGGGCTTTTGCTAGAAGATGAGCGCGGCAAGCTCACAGCTGTGATCACCGGCGGGGCGCTGGAGCGCGGACATTCTACACGATATACCTGCAGACCGAAGCACCAAGGCTGACCCGAGACGCGGCCACCCCTCCTCTGCAGAAGGTCCTAAGGCACTTGGTATTCTGGGGAAATGAGCAAGGTGACAGCTGAACTTTCTGGATGTTATGAAAACTCAAAGAAGAGATCCACACGGTTAGGAGGAATAATCAGTTGTTCCCTTCTGAGAAGAGTCTGCAGCCAAAAAAACAAAAGTGTACACTGAAGTCACTCAGTTCTGTTTGCTACGTTGGGCGTCACGCAAAAACACCATCGTGATTCTGCTCCTTGCCTGAACCCCTCGAGATGGCAGTTGGATGCGGTAAAATGGGATTATTCTGTTGGGGTCACAGCCACACTAGTGGGTCTCAGACCTCAGTGAACATCAGAACTACCCCCGGGTTTGTTTAAAATGCTGAATCACAGCCCACAGGTATTCTGACGTGTGGGTCCCCGCTGATGCTGATTCCATGGGTTAGAGAACCGCACATGGGCCCTCAGGCCACACAAGAGGCACAGACTGACCCTGGACGGTCCCAGCCTGGCGGTGACCATGAGGGCAATATGATGTTACTTCCAGTATTTCATGTTATTTCCGTCTGGTTTATTGTAAGAAGAGGCAAAGTGGTCAGTAACTTCCATTTTTGTGTAGCTGAATCTTGTGCTTCATTTTCTTGGAGGTATTTTCATGTTGATGAAATGAACTTGGTCACTTTGTTCCTCAGAGTGCCCTGCGGGAGAGACTCCTCCAAGCCTTGGGACTCTACTTGTTCTTGAACCACTGGGATCACCACAGGTGCAGACTTTCCCCTCGGAAGCCGACAACCATCAGGGGCCTGTTCTAGGCAGATTTTGCTCCATAGAACTCATAATCCTTCGGTGGATTGATGGGTTTGTAGTGGAGATTCTAGAAAAATGAATTAACAGAAAATCCTTCTTATTGATTCTAGTGGTAATTTTTCTTTTTACGAGTATGGAACTAAGAAGAAAGCAGATCTCTCTTTTATAGAGATCGAATTTCAATAGTTCAGTTTTCAGGTCAGCTGGTGTCATAGCATCCAAGTTATCTTGGATATCTTGGGAGACAGCATTTTGCTATTTAGCAGAAGGAAACTAGGAGGTGGGTGTTTCCATTTTTTAAATTGAAATACATCTATCTATCTATCTATCTATCTATATATATATATACATTCTTTTTTATATTTGTTTCCATTATGGTTTATCACAGGATATTGAATCTAGTTCCCTGTGCTATATAGTAGGGCCTTGTTGTTTATCCATTTTATATATAAGAGTTTGCATTTGCTAACTCCAAATTCCCAATCCATCCCTCTCCCACCCCCTCTCCCTTGGAAACCACAAGTCTGTTCTTTCTGTCTGTGAGTCTGTTTCTGTTTCATAAAAGTTCATTTGTGTCATATTTTAGATTCCGCATATAAGTAACATCATATGATATTTGTCTTTCTCTAACTTACTTCACTTAGTATGATAAGGTCCACCCTTGTTGCTGCAAATGGCATTATTTCATTCTTTTTTTTATGACTGAGTAGTATGCCATTGTCTATATGTACCACATCTTCTTTGTCCATTCATCTGGCGATGGACATTTAGGTTGTTTCCATGTCTTGGCTATTATAAATAGTGTTGCTATGAACATAGTGGTGCATGCATCTTTTCAAATTATGTTTTTGTCTAGACATCTGCCCAGGAGTGGCATTGCTGGATCACATGGCAGCTCTATCCTTAGTTTTTTGAGGAACCTCCATACTGTTTTCTGTAGTGGCTGTACCAACTTACATTCAGGAGGTGGGGTGTTTTCAAATACATCTTCTATTGTTTTCTCTGGAACGCTTCCTTAGATCAGTTAGCTTTTAAAGTTTAAACTTTCTTACTGCATTGTATGGAAGTACAGTTCCACTTCATAGGAAAAGAAAAGGCAATTGGTACTTTCTGCAGGTTTGTACCATACCAGATATGGTGTTAAGGGTTCACATATATGGCATGTTCTAATCAGGCTCCTGAAAAGTCTCATGATTCCAAAGCCCTCTGTTCTGATCACCTCCTGTTCATTCCATTGGTGATAGAGGGGTTCCCTGCCCTAAATAGGGTGGCCAAACACACAGCACCTGACATTGAACAGATGAGATTGACAGCCTTTTTTGAGTCACATATACTCACAGCCTGGGGAGGAGGATGTGGCCTTGCTGTGTGATGCCGCATGGAGATTGCATGCAGAAACAGAGTGAACAACCAGCGCTGCAAGGGGTCCCGCTTTGGAGTAACAAGAGGGTGGGGTAACCTCTAGTTCCGCAGGAGGATGGGATTGGTTTGTCTGAATAATTTCACAGGCCGGCAGGGAGGCGAAGCCTGAGGTTGCCGAGAGGGTGGGGTGTGGCCAGTCTGACTGATCAGGGAACTAGCCGGGTGAGGAGCCTTCCCCGCTGGGCGGGGGGCAGATCTGGTGAAAGCAGGGGACTCTCAGCTAGGCCTTTGGGCCTCTCCGAAGCTCAAAGGTGTCAAGGCAGCCCATGAAATATTACGCCTTGCAATTACGCCCTCCAAGATCAATCCCTGCCTGTATTCATTGGCCATATTCCCTGGGTTACTTAGTCCTGGATTCACGTCTGGCTTTGAACTTTCTCAACCACCAAATCATCAAAGGAGATATAATCAATGATAAGATATGCATTGTCCATGAAGTTCACCCCCACCCCCAGCACTATCCAGGTGAGAACACTCATTGTCTCCTTGCTGAATAGCTCTGTCCCTGGTCGACAGCACTGAGCTGTGAATGATTTTCCCCACAATTGCAAAAATCTTGCAGTCTGATTGGGTTCTTCCAAGACGAATTTTTTTTTCACTCTTTATCTCTTTACTTTAATATTTCAGCCTTTAAAATGTCCTGTAGCCTGAACTTTTCCATAGCCGCACACACGAAAAAGGCATTTTGCAAATCAATCTACAGTTTATAAGTGTGTTTATAAAGAAGGCAGTTTCAGTTCAATTGCCAGTCCTCTGGGGCAAGGCATTGTGGCCCGGCTTCTCCTGGTCCCTTGGGCCAGCCGGGTGGGGCCGCCCCAGCTGCAGCAGGTGTTGAAGCTAATGGCTCACACCTGCAGCCTTTCCTGGAGCCCTTCCTGGGTTGGGTAGAGCCAGCTTGTGCATGAGTTGCTGCTCCCTTGCACACGCACACGTATACACACACACGTGTATACACACACACACACACACACACACACACACACACACACACACACGGTTATCCGTTTCTAAGGACTGATCGGGACAAGAGGGCAGGTCAAACTCTGGTGTCATTTATGCGCCAGAGCTCCCCAGGGGGTCAGGCCAGACTTCGGAGAAGGCACATCCTTTCCCAGCTTCTTCCTTTTTCCTGTCCTTCCCGTCTTGCATTCCGTTTTCTCCTGAGGCCGCTCCCTCAATACATCACATTAAGTGAAGCTCCACTTCAGGCTCTGCCTCTGGGGAACCTGACCCAGGACCGGGCTCTTTTTCCACAGCTGGAGGCAGGAGCTATATCAGTATTGTAGTCCCTTTTATAAGCCCTTTTATTTTTCCCAAAATGACTGTTTTAAAACCTTGTTTTCTTTATAAAGGTGATACACGCTTACGGCTAAAAATTCAAGTAGTGTCAAAGGCTATAAAAACTTAAAAGATGACCTAAATGGGAAGGAAATCCAAAAAGGAGGGGATATATGTATACGTATAGCTGATTCACTTTGCTGTACAGTAGAAACTAACACAGCATTGTAAAGCAACTATATTCCAATAAAAATTAATTTTAAAAAGTAATATAAGGCGATTATGCATATTAGGTTAAAAAGTGATGTGATCATTTAGTTTACTAATTAAAAATTTGTCTGGAAAAATTTAAAAAATAAACAGTAAAAGATTTCAAACCCTACCGTAACTCTTACTTCTAGTGCCCCAAGAGATCCCCAGCATTCTTTTTTTTTTTTTTCGGTACGCGGGCCTCTCACTGCTGTGGCCTCTCCCATTGCGGAGCACAGGCTCCGGACACGCAGGCTCAGCGGCCATGGCTCACGGGCCCAGCCGCTCCGCCGCATGTGGGATCCTCCCGGACCAGGGCACGAACCCGCGTCCCCTGCATCGGCAGGTGGACTCTCAACCACTGCGCCACCAGGGAAGCCCCCCAGCATTCATCTTTTAGTCTCGTTTCAGAATATATCTGTATATATTTAAGCATAAATATGTGATTTTTATATAATTTACATCACATTATTCATACTACTCTGCAACCTTCTTTTTTCCACTTATAAACCAAGAACTTCTTTCCATCATCAACGCAGAGAGGCCTGACTCAAAAATGACCAATACACATAAGACTCATTTAAATAGGCACTTTCTCTGTAACTGTCCGGGCCGATCATTGCTGTGAATCAAAACGGAAAAACTAGTAATTTGACATTTTATTTTGCCAAATGAACAACTGAGAGCTCAGTTTGACAAAGTAGTTGCCAGCTCCCCGCCTCGTGTGCCTGACTGAACAAATGAGCCTGACTGAACCCAAACTCCCTGTGAAATGATTGAGGATCCGATTAGATCAAGGGCACGTGACCCACCCGAGGGCAACTCAGCGGTCCCCAGCAGTGGATTAAAGCTCGCGAGAGAAAAGAAGGTGAACTGGTTCTGTGTTACTCACATCCACGAAACCACATACCTAAGGAGCAAACTGTCCTTCCAGGAGGGCATCTGTGTGTGAGCGTGTGTGTATGATTAAGAAGCTGTATTAGGCAATGAACACGAGACGGAGGCAGCACCTGAATATCACAGAAACTATAAAGCGTGTTTTAAGATACATAACAAAAGTAATAATTAACCACAGAGCGATACCATCTCACACCCACTAGGATGGCTACTGTAAAGCAACAGCAAAACCCAGAAAATAACAAGTGCTGGAGAGGATGTAGAGAAATTGGAACCCTTGTGCACTGTTGGTGGGGATGGAAAATGTTGCAGCTGCTATGGAGAACAGCATGGAGGTTCCTTAAAAAATTAAAAATAGAGCTGCCATACGATCCAGCAATTCCACCTCTGGTTATATACCCAAAGGAATTGAAAGCCGGGTCTTTAGAAGATATCTGTACACCAATGTTCACGGCAGCATTATTCACAATAGGCCAAAGGTGGAAACACCCCAGGTGTCCAGCGAGAGATGAATGGATAAACAAAACGTGGTGTATACTTACTACGGACTGATATTCTGCCTTGAAAAGGAAGGAAGTTCTGACGCACACCACGACATGAATGAACCTTGCAGACATTATGCTAAGTGAAATAAATCAGTCACGAAAGGACAAATACTATATGATTTCACTTATGGGAGGTCCCTAGAGCAGTCAAATTCATAGAGACAGAAAACAGAATGGTGGTTGCCTGGGGCTGGGGGGAGGGGGGGGGATGGGGAGTGAGTGTTTAACGGGAACAGAGTTTCAGTTTTGTAAGATGAAAAGCTCTGGAGACGGATGGTGGTGTGTGAATGTACTTAATGCCACTGAACTGTGCACTTAAAAAAGGGTTAAGATGGTCAATTTTATGTTACGTATGTTATACCACAATTTAAAAATATGTAAATAAAATCATGTATTCCTCAATCCTTCCAAGCCTCCCCAGAATGATGGAATCACCCAGGATTAAACAGCTGGCAAGGGCAGGGCCATTTAGACTTTCCACGCATACGTAAGGGCACACATGCTCACAGGCTCACAGCAACCCAGTCTCACTCTTAGTTGACTGAGGTCTTAGTGTCCCGCCTTCTGTCTCTGAGTGCCTCTGACTTAGGGGGGTGGGGAGAGGTAGGCGTGGGGAGGGATGCTGGTGGAGGGAACGGAGAACTCGCAGCCACCCAGTCAACACAGGAACCAGTCAACCATCCAAAAAGAGGAAGGAGATGGTAGATGATAGAGGAAGTTTCCAGACCCACAGAAGCGACTGAAAGAAGAAACTGAAGAGAAGCCACCAGGAGAAGTGTCCCATCCTTACAGAAAAGGGGTTAAATGTGTGGGGTCTGGACCCTGACCGTCAGGTTGGAATCCTGGCTCTGGTACTTTCTAGATTCTAGTGTGATCGTGGACACATCTTGAAATCCTCTGTGCCTCAGGCTACGCACATGGCAAGTAGGGTATAAGTATTTGTTAAGTAAGAGAAAGGGTCGTGTATTTCACCCTCGCTCCTATGCCTCGAGGACGGGGTGGTTACTAATGCCGTGTAGAGGGGAAACTGAGGCTCCGAGAGGTGGCGTGTCCCCTGTGAAGAGGCGTCAGGGCTGAACGCGCGTCTTCTGCCGCTTGACCCCAGGCCTTGCCACTGCGTGTCTGCCGCCCTCTCCCTGTCCCTCGGTGGCCCTTCTCCCGAGCCAGCGGTGGGAACCAGGTGGTACAGGGAGCATTGGTCAGGGTGAGTCACAGCAACCCCTCAGAGCATCAGAGCATTCATCTCTGGCCCCTGAGCCCCACCGGAGAAAGCCGACTGCTTTTGCACTGAGGACCTGTCTGCCAGGAAACGACAGCCCTAGAAACAAGACTGCGTGAGACTTTCAGACCAACACAAGCCCTGTCTGCGGGACATCATTTCCTTCATCAGTTCCGTTAACAGGGTGACTGATCGACCCAGGCATCACGACTGTCCCGCCCTTGGCCCATCTCGTCCACGGGCCTGGTTCTTGGAAGGTGGACAGGGCTAGGGAAAGGAGGTGCACCTTTGTGTGTTTTTTAATTTGAATGAGTAATTCATGAACATAGTACAAAATTCAAAGGCACCAAAGGGTGTCTGGTGTAAGCAGAGTCTCTCTCCCCACTGACAGATCTCTTACCAGAGGCCTCCGCCCCATGATTAGCTTCCTGTGAAAGGAAGGACGCCCTTAAATCCATGGATTTGCCCTTCCGGGAGTTGGTTCAGACGGGCAGCAGACGGCTGCCCCGGGGGAGAGTGAGTCTGTAAAACTGGTGGCATCAAGCGACTTGGGGAGGCAACCAGAGAGGCAGTTCCGAGGGGGGTTCTGCCTCCTGCTGGGGGCCCGTGCGGGTGGGTCATTGTCTGCCCTGTCATCCCTGGGCTGCTGCTCTCCTCCCTTAGTGTGAACCCCAAGAGGCAGCCTCGGGTTTCTCATAAGCCTTTTGCAATTAAGGCTGGGAGCGCCCATCCCTTCTCGTGAATATGGAAGAGACCGGTTCCTTAATCAGTGTACAGACAGGGTCAGGACACTGAGGAAAAACAGGGATCAGCATCAGAGACCTTCCTCCCGACCCTCCACCTCACCCTCCTTCCTTTTTGTTCCCTTCCCTTCGCTTTCATGTCTCTTCCCCACCCCCAGCTGCACACTAAATGCGTACAATGAGCGGTGCCTGGGCTTCCCATGGATTTATGATTTATGGTTATTCAGCTTATTACCTAAGTGGTTTTGCCAGGTAAAATATTAAGGCACCACTGCCATTATAACCTTGTCTTCCGTGATCTCATTGGCAGCTGGTGTTGCCATGACAACTGGGCTGGAGGAACTGGTACTGAATTTCAGTGGAAGAGATGCAAACACTGGTGTGTGTGTGTGTGTGTGTGTGTGTGTGTGTGTGTGTGTGCGCGCGCGCGTGCGCGCGTGCACGCAGACTTGCCATCCTGTGTATCTGTTGTGCAGAAAGCCATGGATTTCTCAATCCTCACCTGCTTCTCCTTCCAGTTTGGTCAAAATTAGCTTCAGGGCTCTAAATCAATTAGAAGCAAGCTTTAGAGGATGATTTCTTTGTGTGGCTTTTGAGTAGCAAATTGGAACCAGGGACACAGAAGAAATATCTTCGAGGCTCTCTACCCACATGAAATGAAGCAGCTACACCCACTGGATGTCGCTCTTTTAAAAGCACCTTGGGCCTAACTTATTTAACATCTTTGTGTAATTGTCTTATTAGTCTTAGAAAGTCAGAGCTGGAAGGGGCCCCAGATGTCATCCATCTAGTCTCCTTTTCATTTAGATGAGAATATTGAGGCCCAGAGAGGCTAAGTGACTTGCCCCCATACAGTACGGTCCAGTGAGAGGCTGTTGGCTCTGGAATCCCACGCTGCCTGGCTCCAGTCCTGGCCCCAGTGTGTACATACTGTGACCTCAGCCAAGTGGCTTACCCTCTAGGTCTCAGTTTGTTCATCTGTAAAATGGAGATAATAGTGAGAACAGCCTTACTAGGTCATTGTAAGGATTAAGTGAGATAATCCACACTATTTGGACATATTAAAGCCTCAATAAATTTTATCACTATTACCCAGGGTAACACTGAGAATCAGTGACAAAACAGACCTAAAATCCAGCTCAGGTAGCTCCTACTTAAACTGGACCCTTTTCCCATTAATCCCATCCTGTCCTTTGTTTCTTTTTTTGTGCGTATGTTGCTTGTCATCCAGGGGAGACTGGAGTTCCCTTTTGAGATGAGGGTTGTCTTTTCTTAAAACCTCCTACAAAGTGTGTACAATGCAGTCCCTAGTGGATACTTGTTGATTTGAGGATGAACATTACATGCTTCATGCACTCATGGAACGTGGATGGAATGTACGCGGCATGGGTGTAGCGTAGGAGAGAACGAATGAGAAGAAAACTTGAGGGAAGTGAACGTTTTTTGATCATCTCGAATGAAACCAGGCGTTTTGCTCAGCTCTTTGCGGATGTCTTTAATCATCACAACCACCCCATGAAGTGAGCATATTCATTCCCATTCTACCAACAAGAAAACTAAGAACGGAGTAGGCCTGCAGCATCCCTGGTATTTACACGGCAGGTTGAGAGAGCTGCGTTTCCACCCACCCTTTTACTGCAAAGGTGCTGCTGATGTCCTCAATACACTGTGTGGTTCAAAAGAATGTCTTACCCCCTCTGTGAGCCAAAAGCACATTTCCTGAGGTGGGGAGAGAGATTCAGAGCAGACATATCTTTTCCATCACTGACACAGAGTGTACAAGGCACGGTTGTGTAACTCTGGAGGTCCAAAATGTTCTCCCGGTCTAACCTGACTGGCATTGAAAGTCACACCAGGCTGGGTGACTTTACAGAATGCCACTTGTTTAAACTTCCTTTCATCACTCTGTCAAAAATAAGAGCAATGCCGTGCAACCTCACAGTCCTGTTCAGAGGAGCAAGCTGTTCTGGGGAAATTTGTTTCAAACGGTATTCTGCATTAAATACACGCCCACTTGGGAGGGGGCAGTGATCCTATATCGTCTATCCTAGGTAATGAGGCCATTAAACCAGCTGTTCTCTGCACATTTTATGTAAGGGTGTCTCAGTCTCTGGGTGAGTTGGGTAAACCGGTACAGAATTTAACCGAGAGAGGTTTCCTAACTGGGACTTAGAGATGGAGGTGAGATGTGCCCGATTCCTACATACGGGGCCCAGAAGGGGCTGGATGACTTGTCTAGGATGTAGGCTGACACAGCCACTCTGCTTTTTTTTTTTTTTTTTTTTTAGCTAACACAGTATGTTTATTTGGCCTTGGGGGATCTGGGACGCTGATGAAGATTTGGAGGAGATAAAGGGCCCCACCCTGACACTGCAAGACGCTGCAGAACTAGTGGCACAGGTCTGTGTACTTTGGAGACGGACTTAACCTCTCCGGAGGGAGAGAGACCCAGCCCTGCCTCTCCACAATCGTGTCACTGTGTGCATGTTACTGACCTGACTTATTGCACCTGCTGAAGAGGCCATGTCCCTCCGCTGAGATACTGGGGGC
Source organism: Kogia breviceps (assembly GCF_026419965.1). Classification (NCBI taxonomy): domain Eukaryota; kingdom Metazoa; phylum Chordata; class Mammalia; order Artiodactyla; family Physeteridae; genus Kogia; species Kogia breviceps. Next base: position 16,742,094 of record NC_081325.1, read on the forward strand.
ATTTCGTGAAATAAGGTAGGTGGGAACTTAGAAAATGCTAGTTTTTCAGTAACCCCTATGATAAACCCATCAGATGAAGACATCTTTTTAGTATCAGTAAGCCTCATCGCTTTTATTCCACACAATTTTTCTGGGTCATCAGATCCTAGGAGGTGCGCTTCGGTGCCATCTTTGCAGCCTAGTCATACCCCCAAAACGTGCTGACGCCCGGCTTCGACCCAGAGGTGATTATGCGGACCTTCAGCGCAGCCCGCAGCACAGCCTGCCCTCCCTCCCTCCCCCCAACCCAGCCCTCCGAGGCTGGGGCTGGAGGGGCCACTCCCCAGAGCCGGGGCAGGAGGGGCGTTCCACGTCGTACGGAGACGCCGTCGCATTCCCAGTGGAGAAAAGCCCCAAAGGCCGCGGTTTTTATGTAACTGGGATGATGTAACCGCTGGCTGGCCCGGGGTGCTGGGCTGGGCGGGGCGGGGCGGGGGCACCGGGAGCGCGGGCCCGCGAGACTCTGCGTGCGGCGCCCGCCCAACCATGCTCCTCTACCGCAGCGCCGCGTGGTTCGCCAAAGGCCTGCGCGAATACACCAAGTAAGGATGCAGAGGGTACCGCGCCGGGGGCCGCGGGCCGGGGCTGCCGGCTGGGGGGCAGGCCGTCCGGCTGTCACGTGGCTCGCCTCAGCGCGCGCGAGCGAGGTTAGCGGGGACGCGCCCGCGACTTCCCCGCGATCTCTTGGACCCACCAAGCGACGGAGGCGCCTGCTAGCTGGCAGCCCGCGGGCAGATGTACCGGCGGCCGGCGCGACCCCCGCACCTGGCGGGCGTCCGGGGGCGGGGCTGGCGTCCGAGGGCGGGGCCTTGCCGCGCAGGCCCCACCCAGCGACGTCAGGCGGCCCAGGCGTCTCAGAGCCTGCGGGGTGTTCCCTTGGCACCCTGCTGTGCGGGCTCATACTGGCTCCGTGGGGCTGTTTTCGGCGTCAGACAGGGTTAGTTCTGAGCTGCTAGTCGAGACTCTGTTTAGTACTTTCCTGGGTGTGTTTTTTCCCTCACTAATCACCTGCGGCTTGTGGACTGCGACCTCTCCCTCCAGCTGGAACATTCCGGGCGCGGGTTTCAGGTCGGCTCTGCACCCAGTGTGAGCTTGCTGAACGGTGCTGGGTGGTTTCACCGGCCCCGTGATCGCCCTCGCTGTGGTTTTAAGGGGTGGCCACTTCTGGCAGATGGAGAGGTGGCTTTTATCTTAGAATTAGTTAGGCTTACGCAGTGTGGTTCTCACCCCTGTCTGAAATCAGAAATCACCAGTGGAGAATTTAGGATACCATTTTCCAGGCCCTCCCTCTAGAGATCTGATTCAGTTGATGTGCACTGGAGCCTAGACGGACATTTTATTTAAAAATCCTACAGGTGTTTCTCCTGTGCGTCCCAGTCATCTCTAGGAGACTTCCTCTCCTCCCTGCACTAGGGTTTTTATCAGTTCCTAAGGCAGCCCGGGGAAATTTCCGTCATACCAGGACTCCAGGCATCCTTCCAAGGGGAGACAGCTACTGCTGCTCCCTTCTCTGCACCCCACATCCTTTTGGAAAAAGTGCAGACCCTCCTCAGGGGCCAGTGCTACAGAGAATGTGGGAAGTGTAGCCGTCAACCCTGACCCACTGAATTTAGGTGAATACCGTGGCCACCTCTTTCAAAGGGGTGTACGGGCAGTGGCCACCATTTGCTGGATCTTTCCGTGTTAACACAGAACGCAGCATGCAGAGTTTGAGTCAGCTTCCTGCCCCAGGAAAGCAGGCTTCTAGAAGTCTCTCCCCAGACTCTTCCGTGAAGTTGGAGGGGTGCAAACTTAGGCGGGTTTCCCTGCTATTATGTATTTAGTGAATTGGAGGGAAAGACAACACCTGACTTTGATTCCAACTTGAGAGTCTGTAGTTTGGGTTTACAGTGTTTTCTCTTGGCACACCAGGATTTTTATAAAGCTTCCTTATATTGGGCCCCTAGGCAGCAGGATCTAGTTACAGTTTCCTAAACTTGCCCGAACCTAAGAATTACCAGGGGGTAGTTCAGCTACAACAACTGACTCCTAAGCTCCTAGCATGTGTGGGTGGGACCTTAGCAAATCCCATATTGGATAAACTGGGGGAAGCCTGCTGGGGAGCTTGATTCCTATATTCGGGGGTTCAGGAAACACTCAGTACAGTGGTTGCTCATCTTGAATCAGAGTCACCTGGAGGGCATGTGAAACCACTCACTGATTGCTCGGCCTCACCCCGGAGTGTCTGACTCTGTGGACAGATTGCCAGGTGGTGCTGATGCTGCTTGTCTGGGGACCGCTCTGAGCACCACTGGTGAGGTAGAAGGTGCCCTAGGCTGGGGTGTTGCGCTTTATCACCTGCCGTCTCATGACCTTGGGTAAGTCATTTATGTCTCTCTACGTCTAAAAAATAAGGACTGATATCAGGAGTTCATAAAGATAAAAAAAAGAGGGTGGGAGGATACCAAAAAAACTAAGTTGTCTTATTAACAACAGACTGGATCAGGATGGAATCCCTGTGTTGAAGGCAAAGGACAAAGGGAGGTATGATGTGTCCTTTAGCCCAGACTGGCACCGCCCACTTGGCAGCTGGCTCACAGCCTGGAGTTTGAGGAAGAGGTTTAATCCACAGGAGCCGTCCCCAGGAAACCTAAGGCTCTAATAGGATCGATGTGGTAGCCCAGAGGTTAAGGTCTCCTCTAGCTGTGTGTCACAGAGAAAAGCCTCTCAGCTTCCTGCCCTAGGAGGAGGGGGCTCTTGGGGCCGGGTCCCCGTGGGGCATTTACTTGGGGCATGTTCTCTGGCCTGCTCTTCTTCTGGCCCTGTGGTGGTTTGGAAAGCTCTTTCTTGCTCCTCACCAGTGCCTTGTCCTGCCTGGGCCCCTGTTCACTGACCCCCCTGGCCCTTGATTCTTTCGGAGAAACCTCTTTCCTCTGCGAGAAAATCTTTTCACAGTGATCCTGGGACCCCGACCTGTGGGAAAAAAACAAATCTTCCAGCTTCATCTTTGGTTATAGTTTAAATTACTCTCAAAGTCCCTAATGATTTGAAGGGCTAGGGGGCTGGGGGGGTGGGGGCGGACAATGAGATTAGTTTTGAACGTGAAAGGTATTCATGTCGTTATTAATACTAGTAATAATGATAGCAACTACTATTTATTGAGTTCTTAATTTATTCCAAGTGTGTGATAAATGCCTCACATACATTATCTCAGCCAGGCTGCCCAAGAAGTAGCTTTTATTATCCCCTTTGTGCAGATGAGGAGACAGGAGCTCAGAAAGGTTAAGCCAACACATGAGACGGCACAGCTGTTAAGAGGCAGAGCTGTGATTTAAATCCAAGTTGTTTGATCCAAAGCCCTTATGATTGATATTATTTTTAGTTTCAAGTCAGCCTTTCAGGAGGCCTTGGAACAGCCAGCGGTCTTGCTTGCCCCACTAAGTGGCCCACTAACAGCAGAAGCAATGGAAAGGGCATTCTCTGAGCTGCCCTGGACGTTTGGGCGAGTTACAGATGGTGAGAACAGGAACATTCTCTTTGGCCTCTTGACTGTGAGACCAGGGCAGTGACTGCCCCTGTGGCTAAACCAGACCCAAGCTCATAAACGTTCTTTGGCCCTCTCCACCAGCGTCCAGGCATGTAATTGGCAGTTGGGCTGTGCCAGGGCATGGGGCAGGAGACCAGCTGTTGGCGGTCTGTGTGTAAACAGGGCGCGGGGAGGGCACTGGGCTTCTTCCAGAACCTCTGGGGGAAAGAGCTGCGTTCTGCATTGCAGGGAATCAGCTCTTTGGGTGAGAGACACCAGCTGAGACCCCAGCCTGCGGGTGTGTGGGGAGAGCTCTGCCCTGTGGGTCTCTTCCTGCCAGTCCCCCTCCACTCTGTCTCCAGCCCCCTCAGCCAGTTTTGTAACTGGGAACTACTAGGACAGTAAAGCTGGAAGAGGAAGCTCAAAAAGCAGAAACAGTTAAGGGTTGTTTCCATCCAATATGATGCCTTTGTGCAAATTAGAAGAAGCACCTCCTTCTCTGTGTGCTTTGCTGTCATCGGGTAGAAAGTTGTCCTGATGCAGATACGAATCTCTCATCACTGTGATCGGAACGGCGCCCCCTAGAGTTGTGCAGCACACACCCTGTGGCCCTGAGGGAGCCTTGCTTCCTCTGAAGGCATGCAGCCCTCATATAACTGCACCCGCCCCCTCCTTCATTCCCTACGTGCAAATCTACCCACCTTGCCGTGGTCCTTCTATACCAGGGTAGAGACACCTGTCCTGCAGTGCAGTAGGCCTGATGTTCCTGGTCTCCTAAGCTCCTCTCTGCTCCCCCACTGTGGGAAAAAGCCCCCCCCCAAATCTATCTATCAAAGGGTTTTTCGGGGTGGGGGGCACCTCCTGGTATCAGAAGCAGTCAGAGAAAGGTAGTTTGGCCACCAGATTGTTGCAATCTCCAAGCATTTTCAGTTCAGGAAGCTAATGGTATAGGAAAGGTCGGCCTGGAGAAGATGGTGGTGTTCATGAGACCAGGGAGGATAGCAGGGGGAGAGCCCAGGAAGAAAGGGGCTGCGTGATGTGCCGGGAGAGAGAGTGCTATGCCCAGCGCAGAATTAGGCTTTCTCCCCACAGGAGATTGCGTTCCCAGCTACTTACGGCCATTCCTTCTGTGCCTCTACCGCTTCCAGGAGTGGCTATGAATCTGCATCCAAGGACTTCATCCCTGATGACTTGGAGGTCCAAGTCCCTGGAAGAGCCTTCATGGTCACCGGGGGGAACAGCGGCATTGGAAAAGCAACTGCCTTCGAGATCGCCAAGCGAGGTGAGCAGCCTGCTAACTCGTGGGTGCACTGGGCCCCGAGGCCAGCCTGTGGCCGGTCCACACCGGGGAGAGTGCCCTGTGTCACAGGAGGGTCAGGAAGGCCCCAGCCAGCCCAGCCAGGAGCCCTGAACAGTGACCCTGTGCTGATCGGCACAGCTGCCAGCGCTCTGGGCTGTGCGGTAAGCTTCAAGCTAGAGGCAGACGGAGCGAGTGACTGGAGGGGGCTTTTCTCAACACAGTTAATTCACAGGAGAGCTGGGGTCCTGTCCACATGTCACTGTTTTCTGATTAAGAACAGTGAGGGGCTCCGGCCAACCCTAGGCGTCTGAATCACCAGTGGAACCTTAAAACAAAAACACCTGGCTACTTGGTCTCCAGTTCCTGTCTTCTCAACGAGAGCGGGGTCGGGGGTGGGAAGGATACTGGGAGTCCCTCGCAATTTGCCTGTGGGCCCTAGTTAAGAACCAGAGCCCCCCGGATAACGGGAGAGGGGTGTGCAGTGAACTTCCTTCTTCCTTCCTGGTGTCCAGCCTCCAGGTTTCGAGCAGCTGGAGACAGCCTCCCCTTTTTCCTCCCTAAGCTTGATTTGGGGAAGCGCCTCTCTGGGTGCCCGTAAATTATTCAGGCAGCTGAAGTCTTCCTCCGGGTAAATGCCAGAATTTCCTGCATGAACTCAACTGCCCTGGGTCACTTAATGGCACTGTGGTGGCTAGAAAAGCCTGCCGTGTCTCTCCAGAGCCCCTTCTCCAGGAAAAATGGATGTTCCGGCAGAAGTTGGGGAGATAAGTTGGGAATTTATCACTTTTCAGGATGCTCGAGATTATTTTTTTCTCTAAAACTGTTAGGCATTTTCCAGGGGAATACTACACCATTTGGAGTTGTATTTAATTATCTGCCAAGTCAGGGGGAAGATTAACTGCATCTTAGCAGCTGGGAGGTACTCTGAAGAGTTGTGGGGAAGAGGATAAAGCAGAGGGGCTGGTTATGTGATTAGCGTGTAGGCTCCCATGAAACAGACCCCATTTTAAAAAGCAGCTATTTTAGGTGAAGAAAGCAGGTTCCAAAATGCTTACTTCTTAACTGCCGCAGACAAGGCAAGTCCCCTTTAAATAAGCCTTGGTTGATGACGGTACGGCTTTTGCTGGAACAGTCCTGGGTGCCATTTATAGATTCAGCCATTCAGTAAATATTTATCGAGTTTCTGCTGCATATTAGTCAGTGCTCCTCAACTTAGGCTGAACATTAGACGCCCTGGGGAGCTTTTAAAGCATTCGCAGGCCTGGGCCCGTCATCTAGAGTCTGCTTTAAAAACTTCCCAGGTGGGAAGTTTTTTCTCCTGGCACAGTGCAGCTAGGTTGAGACCTGTGTGTCAGGTACTCTATGAGATGTTAGGGCTGCAGGTATGACAAAAACCGACCCTTCTTATCCTTGATATATTCACACCCTTAAGTCAGGACGTTGTCCCAGGTGCACTGTCAGTCAGCTCAGGTGGGCGGGAGGACGGGTTCCAAGACCACCCTCTCTCTGACACCTGCTGCTCCGACTATGGGGGCCATCTGTCCAGATTCTCCAGAGTGGAGTCTCCATGTCAGGTACTCTTTCTGTGAGCCCATATGTCTTCGTCCTTCATTTGGAAAAGCTGGTCTCCATAGCTGCCACCGTCGCTGTCCCTCACAGACGGTTTTGTTGAATTCCACCAGGTGGCACAGTTCACCTGGTTTGTCGAGATCAAAACCGAGCGGAAGGTGCCAGAGGTGAGATCATCAGGGAGAGCGGGAACCAGGTGAGCTGCTCTGTGCCCCTCCTGCTGGGGGGTTCCTGCCTGCAGGGTCCGCAGTGCAGGGGGCTGGACTCCTGGCCACGCTCCCCGAGTTGGCAGTGGCCTGTCTGTGCTTCCGCTTGGGAGGCAGCCTCAGCCAACAGAGCTGGAGCTGCGCTTTTCTTTTCTTTTTTCCTTTTTTTCTTTTCAATGTGTTTCAGGACAGAGGTCCTACTTTATTTTATTTTATTCTATTCTGTTCTATTTATTTTTGCTGTACAGCAAAGTGAATCAGTTATACATATACATAAATCCACTCTTTAAAAAAGGTATATATATATATATATATTTATTTATTTGGCTGCGCTGGGTCTTCATTGCGGCACACAGGATCTTTGTTGCCCCGTGCGGGATCTTTAGTTGTGGCATGCGGACTCTTAGTTGTGGCATATGGGATCTAGTTCCCTGACCAGGGAGCAAACCCGGGCCCCCTGCATTGGGAGCACGGAGTCTTAAGCGCTGGACCACCAGGGAAGTCCTCATATATCCCCTCTTTTTTAGATTTCCTTCCCATCCATTTAGGTCACCACAGAGCACTGAGTAGAGTTCCCTGTTTTATACAGCAGGTTCTCATGAGTTATCTGTTTTATGTATAGTATTAGTCGTGTATCTGTGTCAATCCCGATCTCCCAATTCCTCCCACCACCCCCACCACCCCGCTCCTGTGAGCTGTGCTTTTCAAAGTCTGGGCTGGACTCGGGATAAGGGGGGCAGTGAGGTTTGATCCCACGCCCCGTGAAGGCATCAGTGCCTGCTTTGGAGACACGCTACGGACGTGGCACTGCTGGGGTCCTCCCCACAGAGGGAGGCCACGTCAGTGAGACACATCAGAGGTGACTCAGGGTGAGCCAAGCTGTAAACTGACCCAGTGGTCTTCGGATAAAGAGGGAAAACAAATGACATTTTGGCCTTGATGAGAGCCACTTCCTCTCGAGAGCTTTCAGAGCTGGCTCACGGTTTGTGGGCTTCCTCTTCTGAGAGAGTCGGAACCAGGACTGGCTACATAATCTGTCGGGCCCAGTGCAAAACGAAGGTGTGGGACCCTGGTGTTAAAAGCCTAAGAATTGGAGGACGGCGAAGACCCTGGTGTTAAAAGCCTAAGAATTGGAGGACGGCAAAGGCATAGCATTAACACAAGCGGGGCCTGTACCCCAATAAAAAGTAATTTTAAAAAAATTCCGCCTTGAAGGCACTCTGGCTTAGTAACACAGTAGAATCTCTAAGAAGAACGAAGGTAACAGTTCCAAAGTCCGAAGTGTTATTGCTAGGAGACTTAAAAATCATCACAGTAATAACGAAGGGAGTGAGTAATCCAAAAAGAATTAAGAAATAAAAAACAAGCGGGGCCCTCTTGTGGGGTCTGTGCACCTGTGCAGGTGGTACCCCGGGGAGCCGGCCCTGATGGAGGCCCCTGAACCCCCAGTGTCCAGTGGAGAGGAGGGGGCTGGCTGGCAGTGACCACGGGCCCCTCACCTTCGCTCCGGAGCGTGTCGCTTCCAGCCCCACCTGGAGTTTCCTCCTCTGTCCTGCGCACCTGCTCCTCCAGCAAGTGCCCACAGCCGAGGGGCGGACAGCGCCCCGCGCCCTCAGGCTTGGGCCGCGGCCAAAGGGGAAACAGATACCCCAATCTAGAATGGACTGTCTTGCCTCTGCTCACGAAGGTTATTCCACGTCTTGAAGTAACGTTTTCAAGGCAAGAGACTTTCCGCAGCCTCTTGCCGTCAGATTCCTTCCGGAGGCTTAGGGCTGGCTGCGAGCTCGAGGGCCTCTAAATCTTCCTCTAACGTCCGCAAGGGCAGCTGCGATCTGGGGCCTGCAGTTCTTGAGATGGAAAGCTGGCTGTCTGCCTGCTGATAACTTTCAGCGGTACTGCTGCAGGATGCAACAGGAATACTAATCTCAGGCTATGGGCAGAGGAGGCTTTGTCTGGATTCCAGCCCGCTTTGGTTTGGGCTGTGTTTTTTTACGAAGTGGATGTATACAGAAAAGGAGGGGGCTTTCCCGGTGGCGCAGTGGTTGAGAATCCGCCTGCCGATGCAGGGGACGCGGGTTCGTGCCCCGGTCCGGGAAGATCCCACATGCCACGGAGCGGCCGGGCCCGTGAGCCGTGGCCGCTGAGCCTGCGCGTCCGGAGCCTGTGCTCCGCAACGGGAGAGGCCACAGCAGCGAGAGGCCCGCGTACCACCCCCAAAAAAAAAAAAATCATCGAAAAGGAGGACACGATGCTGTTGGCGCTGTTGAGACCTCCTTATGTCCAGCTGCGCCGTCCTTGGGAGGCAGTGCTGAAAGGGGGAGCGAGCATATTTCCTGGGGCTGCGGGAGAGGGAGCCCTTCACCTGCGGCCTCCCCCCATGCACGTTCACACACCCCCGGGCAACCCTCTCCTCTTCGGTGTTTGTAAGTGGCCGCCAGCGCTGAGCGCTCGGAGGGTCCGGGGCCGGTGGTGCCTGTCTGCTCATCCCCGCGGGTGTGGTTTCCCTGACTCAGCGCGTCCTCCGGCCTCTTCCCCGGGATCGGCTGCCCCTTCGTGCTTGTAAAGAGGCGCCACTGCCCAGCTTCATCGGGGGTATATGGGAAGGAGCGGGGCTCCCATCTGAGTGCCCGTTCTGCACTCACGAAGCCTTGTGAGCTGGGGAGATGTGCTTAGCTTCCCTGAACCTCAGTTTCCTCATCTGAAAAGTAGGGGCGATACTACTTTGTTCATTTCTGAACATCTCTTTGAGTGTGAACGTGTCAGGCAGCATGCTGGGAGCTGGAGATTGACACGGCAGAGGCAGCACAGCCCCTCAACAGCCTTGTAAGGATTAAGCGATCAACAAGCATTTGCAGCAAAGGAGGTGCTCCTCCCCGGGCCCGCCTGATTCTGCTCTGTATCACGGTGGGGCGGGGAGGTGTGGACGGTGTGGCTTCTGAAGTAAGTGCTCTCCCAGCTCCCACGTCAGCCACCTCGTGCCTGCCTTTGACCAGCGGCGGGTATTAGAGGAGGATCGGGAGGAAGGGGGACACAGGATATCTGGCCTCTGTGGCACCAGCTGAATGTCCGCTGAGGTTCCTGCTTTGGTGGCGGGCCCTGCTCTCAGGCTCGGGCCACACCACCCCCTCCCGTTGCTCCTCCAGCCTCGGGCTGGTGGATGCTCCCCGCTGCTTCTGGTCTCCACGTTTCTTCACCAGTCCCACCTGAGTTCTCATCTCCCTTCTCCTCTGGGAAACCAATCCCTGCACCCAGTTCCCTCTGTTGAAAGTGGTTTCTGTTTCTGTTAGACCCTGGCTGACATAACATGGTAGTGCTATGACATGGGAAGTTCAGGGCATCATAGTATGTACAGCTCTCAATCCATAGAAGCTATTACTATTATTGCTGTTATCAACATTGTTTACGCTAATATTATTACCACTCCCAACCTTACATTCTCTGCTTTTCAAGCTCCCTAGTTCTCTTTCCTCAGTTCTTGGGCCGGTAAAGCAGGGAGGGCACTGGCGGCACTGGTCCTGGGTGCATAGTTGGGTGGACATCAAAGAGCGGTGGTCCTTTGGGCAGGAGAGCCTGGGTGGGGTGTGTGGCAGGCCAGCCGAGCCAGGTGCGTGTGGGCAGGCTGGGCACCAGGGAAGGACAAGGTCACGTGGGAACCAGCTGCTTGGACGCACTGGCTTGGTAAGATCTGGTATGTGGAGTACGGAGAGTTCCGCATCCTGCCACGGGGCCCTTTCTAGAGAGGGTGTGTGTGGGGCCCCAAGCTTGGGGGAAGGAGTGCTTGTCACAGAGCAAACTCCCAGTGCAGCAGCCACGGTGTCTGGCACAATGTTCCCGATGGGCCCAGGGAGAGAGTCAGAGCGGACCCTCCTTCCGCTCCTTGCCACGTGCAGTTCATCGCCATCTCGCTGCCTGGATAGAAGGGCACCCGCCTTTTGTCTGGCAGTTAGCTCCTTGGGCAACTTTTTTTTTTTTTTTCGGCCACACCAAGTGGCGTGTGGGATCTTAGTTCCCTGACCAGGGATCGAACCCCGGCCCCAGCAGTGAAAGCACAGAGCCCTGACCACTGGACTGCCGGGGAATCCCCCGTGGGCAACATTTTTTAAAGAAATAAACTTTAAAATTTTAGAATAGTTTTAGATGCATAAAAAAGTTGTGAAAATAATGCAGACTTTCCATTTACCCCACACCCATTTTTCCCTTTGCTAATAACCTCCGTCTTACATGAGTATGATTCATTTGTTACAGCAAAGGAACCAATATTGATACATGATTACTAACTAAAGTCCATTCAGATTTCCTTAGTTTTTACCTAACACCCTTTGTCTGTTCCCAGATCCCATCCAAGATCCCATGTTACATTTAGTTGTCATGTCTCCTCGTGGCTGTGACAGTTTCTCAGACCTTCCTAGTTTTTGATGACCTGGACAGTTTTGAGGAGTGCTAGCCAGGGCTTTTGTATACTCTCCCTCAATTGGGATTGGCCTGTTGTGTTTCTCATTGATTAGAATGGAGTGATGGGTTTCCTGGAGAAAGATCACAGAGGTACAGTGCAACCTTTTCACTTCCTGATATGGCTGGAAGGTGCTGTCAACGTGCCTTCTGTCTTGTGGAGATTGATCCCATCAACAGCAAAACACCAAGATAAAAAGCAGGGGTTTCTACTCTCCAGTTCTCCCAGGGCAGTGTGGAATTCCACCTTCTTAAGAATTACTGGTTTAGCTTCCTGAGTACTAGACATTAATAGTAACTGTCACCTTGTTCCTACATAGTGATTTCTATTTCCAAGGGCACATTCATGTACTATCTCCCCTTTACCCTTCAAACCCACCCTCTGCCCTGGGTAGAGGCTTCCCGTGATGTCAACTCATGACTCCTGGGCCACCCAGCAGCTAGATGATGGTGGTTCACCTACAGGAAGGATCCCAGTTGAGTTTTGCTCAGTTTCAATAACCAGACTTGTATCCCAGGTTTAAAGAGTGAGTACGGGACTTCCCTAGTGGCACAGTGGTTAGGACTCTGCACTCCCAATGCAGGGGGCCCAGGTTCGATCCCTGGTCAGGGAGCTAGATCCCACATGCGTGCCGCAACTAAGAGTTCTTCACGTGCCATAACTAAGGAGCCTGCGTGCCACAACTAAGACGCGGCGTGACCAAATAAATAAATAAATAAATATATTTTTTAAAGTGAGTATAGGGCCCCCAATGGCCCCCCTCATCATGTGTAGATCAACAGATCAGGGTTTTACACACTGGCACCTGCCTGGTTCCTTCCCCTGGTCACAGCAGACTGCTGGCCTCTCCTTCTGGGTGCCTTTGGGCTTCCTAGTTTCTCGCAGAGGGAGCCAGGTGATTCCCTTCACCTTTTCAGGATGCTTCATTTCACCAGGCTCCTGGGTGGATTTGTCTGTAATGGTGAGTCCCTTTTCCCTGCTTTTGCCTCTTTTTAATTCTGCGATGCCTTGGGTGCTTCCAGGAAGCTCAAGGAGATTGAGGGATGATCAGAGTAAAATTGATTTTAGCTCACTTGAATTTTGTTGCTCATTTGAATTTTGTTGTTTCTTTGAGCCTGGCTTTGTGTGAGTGTTGCAGCCCTGCTGGTGGGAGGGAGTTCCAGGGTGGTTGCCGGGAAGTACTCAGAATGAAAGGATTAGGTGTGTGGACTTGGTTTGCCGTCACTGGTAGATGCTCATGGCTGACACAGGTGGAGTCAGCAGCCTCATGTCCACTCTGTCTGGGTGAGGGCCTTCAGAGACTTCTTAGAAGAGCACAGTCCTGTACGGACAATGCTTTTCCTCTCCCTTGAAGGCAGAGGAAGATTCAGTTGTTCCAGACTTAAGCCAAATATGGTATTCAAGCTGATTACAGACCTTCTGAGGCATGAAAATGTGGGATTGCTTCTGTTTTCTCATTCTCTGAACCTTTATCTCAGGGTGAGGAAATACGTTATAAGATCAATCAGTAGAAAGAAATTCTGACTTGGGTTCAATGGCTCAGTTAATGGGGAAACTGAGACAGGGCCCTGAGCTCTGCTTTATCAAGGGAGTTACAGCTGTTGCTCAGAGTTTTTTGCCTGTAGGTTCAGCTCCCAGCAGCGGGAATCTGCCTTGGGTTGTTGATAAGTCCCTGACGTCTGCTGGAGCTCAGGGGGAATAGCCTCATGTTCACTGGATGCTGAGAACACAAGTTTCAGTTATGTGCTGAGTACAGAGAAAAAGGGGTAAATGGACAACATGCATTGATCATTTATGTGCATGGCTGTGTGCACCACCATAAAGGAAAAGGGGGCATTCAACATGGCTCCTCCATCAAGGAGTTCTGAGTCTACTGGGGGAGGAGGCCATTTTAATGGCCACAAAACATACGTCTGCATGGATGTGTCATAGTTTCCTACCAATCATTTGGGAGTTTTTGTCAATATTTTGCTCCTAAGAGATTATCGAAGGCACATCCTAACTATAAGATGACATCTTCTGGGCTTCCCTGGTGGCGCAGTGGTTGAGAGTCCGCCTGCTGATGCAGGGGACACGGGTTCGTGCCCCGGTCCGGGAAGATCCCACGTGCCGCGGAGCGGCTGGGCCCGTGAGCTATGGCCGCTGAGCCTGCGCATCTGGAGCCTGTGCTCCGCAACGGGAGAGGCCACAACAGTGAGAGGCCCACGTACCACAAAAAAAAAAAAAAAAAGGTGACAACTTCTTCCGTGACTCAGTCCTTGCTTACGTTGCGTGTCAATTTCTGGTTGACATGGTTACCTCTGGACACAGCCTCCTCCCCCAGTAGACTCAGAACTCCTTGATGGAGGAGCCATGTTGAATGCCCCCTTTTCCCTTACGGTGGTGCACACAGCCATGCACATAAATGATCAATGCATGTTCATTGCAGCTCTATTTACAATAGCCAGGACATGGAAGCAACCTAAGTGTCCATCAACAGATGAATGGATAAAGAAGATGTGGCACATATATACAATGGAATATTACTCAGCCATAAAAAGAAACGAAGTTGAGTTATTTGTAGTGAGGTGGATGGACCTAGAGTCTGTCATACAGAGTGAAGTAAGTCAGAAAGAGAAAGAGAAATACCGTATGCTAACACATATATATGGAATCTAAAAAACAAAAAAATGGTCATGAATATCCTAGGGGCAAGGCGGGAATAAAGACGCAGACCTACTAGAGAATGGACTTGAGGAAACGGGGAGGGGGCAGGGAAAGCTGGGACAAAGTGAGAGTGGCATGGACATATATACACTTTTATCAAATGTGTATATATGTATGTATGTGTGTGTGTATATATATATATATATATATATATACACATTTTACCAAATGTGAAATAGATAGCTAGTGGGAAGCAGCCGCATAGCACAGGGAGATCAGCTCGGTGCTTTGTGACCACCTAGAGGGGTGGGATAGGGAGGGTGGGAGTGAGGGAGACGCAAGAGGGAAGAGATATGGGAACATATGTATATGTATAACTGATTCACTTTGTTATAAAGCAGAAACTAACACACCATTGTAAAGCAATTATACTCCAATAAAGATGTTTTTAAAAAAGAAACTAAACAATAAGAAAACAATCTGATTTTTTTAAAAAAAGAAATAAGTAGATTTATTCATAAGAAAAAAATCTCTAAAACATATTGTTAAGTGAAAAAGAAGGATATAGAACAATGTATAGTCTGATCCTATCTATATGGAAAAGGGACACACACACACACATAATGCTTAAAATGTATAATATACAATGCCTGAAACATACATTTATAAATATTGTATGTACTTAAAATATTTCTGGATGATTCTCAAGAATCTGTGAACAATGGTGTACTTCTGAAGAGTGAGACTTTCCATTTTGTATCATTCCAAATGATTTGATTTTTAAAACCATTTAAAAAAAAACATTTTTAATGAAAAAAAATACATGTTATCTTTTTTTTTTTTAAGGCTTTACAATTTTTTTTGTTTTCTGGTTTAGAACATCTTTCTGCACATTGTGGACTTATCTGATCCCAAGACAGTCTGGCAATTTGTTGAAAATTTCAAGCAGGAACATACCCTCAATGTCCTGGTGAGCTTTGTAAACATAAGTAGGGGATAAATCTCATGCATGTGCATTTCTTGCCTGTGTGATTGTAGACTGGTGTGTATGTTTGTGGATCTTTATGGTGACACCTTAGTGAGAATCTTTTATGGGGAGGCCTGTTCAGTCATCAAGTTCACTCATTGGAGTCAATCTAACCCTACTGGTTGGATTTATGGGGAAAGGAAGGGACCATCCACTGGGTTTGGGGGGGGGGATGGGGAGGTTCCATTTTTTTCATAAAAAGATGATTTGTATACTGGTATTCCTGAGCTCTGTAGATTTGGGGATTGCTATATTAAAATTAGAGGCTCGGGGGGAAATTAAATAAGAAGCTTAGTCCAAAAGAACGCCAGCTGCAGACAAGCACATCTTTTGGTAACACAGTCAGTTGCTTTCCAGAGAGAGCTAGAGGACTCAGGTGGGTTGGTGCCCTGCTCCTCCCATATACTCTGAGCTGAGCTGCGTTTCTACCCAGATAGTTTCTAATGTGCTCCGAAATGTGCACTCGGGCTCAGGTCTACTCTTGCGCTGTCCCGTATGGCTACGGAGCATTTGAAATGTAGCTAGTCCAAGTTGAGATGTGCCATCAGTGTGTACACATCTGCCGATGTTGAAGACTTAGTGTGAAAAATAGAGTAAACTATAAATTTTTATATTGATTGCATTTTGAAATGATACTCTTTGGGATATATTGAGTTAAATAAAATATTAAAATCAATTTTACCTGTTTCTCTTTACCTTTTTAATGTGGCTACTTTCTAGAAAACTTAAAAGTATATATTTCTAGTGGACGGCACTGGTCTAGATGAATTCCTGGGGCACTTTGTTGTGGATTAGGTTGCTGGGCCAAGCCCTGGTCATCGGAGCTCTCTGCACAGCCCCGTGGCTGAGCCCGCTGCACAAATGGCATCTTCCAGGAAGGGGTTTGGAGTGAAGGGACAGTTGAGCAGAACTGTTGCCGTCACATGAATGTGGGACCAGTGGTGGTGGTGGAACTGTAGGGTTTGGGAACAGGTCCTTTGGCCCTATTTTCCTTTATTTTGAAATGGGAACTGTACTTTCTAGATCAATAATGCAGGTTGCATGGTCAATAAGAGAGAGCTCACGGAAGACGGACTTGAGAAAAACTTTGCTACCAACACTCTGGGTAAGTGTAAGCAGTTTTCTTGTTTGCTTTTAGCAAAATAAACGTAGACATACACGATACCGTAGAAGGATCAGAAAAACATTGGTCTCCTTTTTGGGTTCTTGGTCCTTGGTGTGATTGCATTTACTTTAAATTTATCCTTCAGTGCATTATTATTTCTTCATAAAACACTCTTTTCATGTTTTTCATAATATGTGTTAGTGCCAGAAATACTTAGCATTGTTAAAGTTTTTTTTTCTAGGAAGCTCAAGGCTCATTATAGACATGACGTTGGTGAGAAGGGCAAGGGCATCTTAGGTGCAAAGTGCAAACATGAAAACTGTAGCCAAGGGAACTTCCAGCCAGGGCTGAGAAAGGTGCAGCAATGAGACCAGAAGATGGGCCGAGAAGGGCACTCACCTTGAACGCAGGACCCCTGGGTTCCAGTTCCTGCTCTGTAACATCAGGCCAAGTCATTCTGTGCCAGGCCAGTGACTCTCAAAGTAGGGTTCCTGGGCCAGCGGCATCGATATCACCGGGCAACTGGGTAGCAAGCGCACATTCTCAGGCTTCTCCCCCAGCTCTACTAAATCCAAGACTAGGATGGGGCTGAGAAATCTGGGTTTTAACAAACCCTCCAGATGATTCTGATGCACACGAAACCAGTGTACCAGGATTTTAACCTCTTCGGATTTTCTCCATCTCGAACCAAGGGGTCTGGCGTACAGATCTTCCTCAGTTTATGTTGGGGTTAGGTGCCTGCCGGTCAACCCCATCATAAGTTGATCATATACTACATTGAAAATGCATTTAATCCACCTAACCTACCGAACATCGTAGCTTAGCCCAGCCCACCTTACACATGCTCAGAACACTTACATTAGCCTACAGTTGGGCAAAATCATCTACCACAAAGCCTAATTTATAAGGAAGTATTGAATATGTCATGTGATTTATTGAATACTATACTGAAAGTGAAAAACAGAACGGTCGTCTGGGTCCAGAATGGCTGGAAGCGTGAGGGTTGTTCGCTTTCGCGGTCACCTGGCCGACTGGCTGCTGCGGCTTTTGCTGCCCTGCATCCCGAGGGAGCACCATACTGCATGTCACCACCCCGGGAAAGGCTCAAAATCCAAAATTTGAAGTGCGATTTCTACCTAATGTGTATCGCTTTCGCACTGTCATAAGTCAAAAAATCGTAATTCAAACCATCGTAAGTCAGGGACCAACTGTAGACTATTTCGGTGCCTTTCAACTCAGAGATGCAATGAATCTAAGATTCTCCCCAGTGACTATACCATTTCCGCATAGGAAGTGAAGCTTTTAATAAGGCATTTTAATTCATCCTAAGTCACAAGATGAATGGCAGGGGTTCCTGTGTTTGTCGTTGAAGGTGTCCATTAAATAGTAACCCTCTTCCCAGCCAAGAACTGAACAATTTGAGGAGTAAGACGGTGGCTGAAAGCCCCAAATCGCTGTCGTTACAGATAAGGCTGGTTGAAGGTCAGGGCTCACGTGAGAGCCAAATGGCTTCCTTAATGCTAAACCCCAGAGTTAGCCAGCCTCACTTGCTTTGTTGCATCTGGCTGGCCTCAGACAGACACCACCAACCCCTCCCAGGAAGAGGTAGAGGCGGGGAGCAGAGCTCAGCAAGCCCAGATTATTGCTCCTAAATTTACTCCATTTTTTAAGTGGTCCCCGTCCTCGCAGTGGAGAGAGGAAGGGGCTGCCGGAGGACGCCCATTGTTCTCCCTCCAGGAGGAAGAGAGCATCTGGGGTGGGGAAGAGCCTTTCTCCCCGGCACTGAGGTTGCATTTATTTCTTCTTAAACAAATCCCTGGGAGCTTGCTGTGAAACGCTGCAAGTTTAGTACAAAATAGTCCCAACGTCCGCTTCGTTCCACATGTGGTATCCTTGCCCAAAGTACCAAAAGTATGCAAATGTGGGGTCACGCCAGGGTTTGCCTTCTAACTCTCCTGGATGTCAAGGACTCCTAGGGTCATAGCAGCTGGCCTCCCAGGTGGCTGCTCTCCAGGACCAGCTCTGTGATTTGCGGGGCCCAGTGCCAAACAAAAATAGGGGGCGTCTGTATTCAAAAAGTGCGGGGCCCTGTGGGGTTGCACAGGACGAAGCCCGCTCTGCCGCTTCCCCACCCGCCCATCCACCACACAGCTAAATGCTACCGCGTGTGCGCCGCATGCTGGGCACTCGTGGGTGGAGTACGTGTATATGGCACTGAACCCACGTGACCACCCTATGTTGGAAGTCTTCCTGCCTGTACATTACCGATGAAAACACTAGACTGAGAGAGCTTGCGTAACTTGCCCCAGGTCAAGTGGAGGAGCCAGAATTTGAACCCAAGTCTGTCTGCCCCCAGAGCCCAGGTTCATAACCAAGATGAGTTCTACTAGCCCCCAGCATCTCCTCCCTCAGACCCATCACTGCGTTATCATGAGATAAGTGCTAGCGGGAGGCTGGGAGGGGAGTGACCAGCCATGCCAGGAGAAGCATGGCCCAGGGCTGGGGGCACTGCTTGGAGGGCCTCCTGGGAATCTGCATTGATGGAGAATGTGGGGCAGATCCGATAGACTCTAAGGGAAGTGCCTTTTTTTTTTTTTTTTTTTTTTGCCACGCTGCAAGACTTGCTGGATCTTATTAGTTCCCCCACCAGGGACCGAAACCCAGGCCACCACAGGGAAAGCGCAGAGTCCTAACCACTGGACGACCAGGGAATTCCCTTTTTAAAAAATTTTATTTTATTATTGTTTGTTTTTGCTTTTGCCTTTTTGATTATACAGCTGATTATGTTGTACTTTTGTTATGGATCCGGTCTGCTTCTGAGGACCTTGATATCTCTTCATTTTCATTTCCTACCTGTGTTAGAAACATTTTATTGATTTTCCCAACCTCTCTGAGAAGCATAGTAATTCTCATGCTTAATATTTATTCATCGTCTCCAGAGGGGAAGACGTAGTCCAATATACACAGACACAAGTCAGTGACAGAGAGGGCAGCTTTATGTGCTTCTGCTTTACGGAGGAGGAGATACAGAGAGGTTCAAATATTGTCATTCTGAAGCAGGTCCAGAGCCAAACAAACAGCCCATACCTCTGTCTGAGTCCTAGGAAACTGCTGGCTGCCTTTCTAATATGAAACATATTTTCATGGCCCGATTATGTAACATAGGTTAGGTTGTTTTCTATTTTCTAAGATTCAGTTTGGCCTCTAGAAATACTTCCAATTCCCAGCCAAACATCAGTAGACTCCTGATCCTCTGAGGACAGGACACGATAGGATTTGCAGAATTTGTCACCAGATCCTAAGAGTTCGGGAGGTGGAGGATTAGTGAGATACTGTCAGAGCCCATGGCTGCATGTGGCTCTTCGTGAAGACATCATAGTCTATGAATTAGATAAAGTTTGGAAATCATTCTCCCTCTCCTTTTGTGGGGATGGGTGGGGCATGGAGAGGTTTTTCATAGTTTACTCTCCTAGGGACAAAAATGAGCTGCCCCAGGGTAGATTTGCGGGGAGACGAAGCGTGGAGGTAAAGTGATCTCATGAGACAGATGCTGTTTGGTTGCTGTTCTTGCCCCTGAGTTACGGGTCTTCTCAAACCATATCCGTTTTGCGTGTTGGCATTCAGTGGCATTCAGAGTCCGTGAGGAGTGAAGACAGATGTGTGGCGGGGGGTGGGTAGGGGCGCAGTGCTTCGCTGAGTGCTGTGCCGGCAGCTGGCCACAGCCCGAGCATCAGCCGATCAAAACCCTCACCCGCATCTCAGCCCCTCTCACCCACGGCACACGAGACAAGGATGCCATCCACCTCCTCCGAGACAGCTGTGTCATCAGTTAATTGACTGTAATAAACAGGAAGTGGTGCCTTAGATCTTTGGCAGAAGGTGGGAAAGTTCAGTTGAGGTCATTTTGGAAGGATGTACGTACATCAGTGTACGGTACGTGTTCTGTCCCTTCACATTCTGTTATTTGGAGCTTTCTGCTCACCAGCATAGCTCCACACCCAATGGTAACTGCTGTTTAAAGCAGGGACCCAGGGTCCAGAAACACCTTAATAATAATGATGATGATAATAATAATAATAGTAATAATAATGGCACACACTGAACACTTTCCATGTGCCAGGGCCTCCACTAAGTGTTTTTCTTGGACTATCTCGTTCAGTTCTCATAACAACTTTATGGATTTCATAAACAAGGAAACAGGATCAGAAGTAGTTTGAAACCAGAGTCTGAGTGACTCACCTTACTAAATAAATGACAACAAAATTATAGTTGGTCCATTTTTGCTATAGGCTTGTATCTGTCAGCTCTTGCTACATAACAAACAACCCCCAAATCTCTTAGGCATACAATAAATAAGCATGTATTTCTTGTTGACTCTTATGCAGGTCTGCTAGGTGGGCTAATGTCAGCTGAGCTCAGTAGGGTATCTCTAAGTAGCAAGTTGGGTCTGCATTATGTTCCAAATTCTTGCATCCTCCTTGGACCATTAGGCTGGCCAGAGTACGTTCCAGTGGCAATAGCAGAAGCCCAAGTGTGCAAGTGCATTGCAAGCCCCTGCTTGCTTCAGATCTGCTAACGTCCAGCTGACCAATGCAAGTCATTTCACAGAGCTCAAAATCAAGAGTCAGGGAAACATACTCCTCCCAGGAAACTGGGGAAGAGAGGGTGAATATTGTCCAACAGTAATCTACAACAAGGGTCTATTTTATTACATTGTAAGTCTTTGGCAATGGGTCATCTGAGTTTGATGTGGTAACTATTAACCCCAAATAGTTAATGAGCAAAATATCTTGTTCAGTACACATTTAAAGAGCCCACACTGTAAGCTGGACCCTGTGGTCAGCGATGAGGATTCAGAAATTATATGCACTCCTGGTCCAGTGTGAGAATCAGACATATAAACAATGTCAGTAACCGTATGGTTAAGTTCTCTTTTCATCCATGAAGGGAGCTGGGATCCAAACCCCAGGAAAGCAGAGAACGGTACTTCCAAGGTGAAATAGGCCCTCAGACACCAAATGTGTTTGGTGCCAGCCATTCTTATTTGTCAGTAAGCCTTACTCTGAGCTTTACCTATGTGCCATTTGGCTCCTAAAACCTCCTTCCAGCTCCCAAACCTTCAGGATTTCCAGAAAGACACAGTACCTGGGGATAGTAAGCACTGTAGAAATGTCAGCTAATATTGTTGTAACATCCAAATCCCTTCACCTGGAACTGAAGTCCTTGGTTATGGTACCTCCCCCATCTGTCCAAACATACTTCCATGATTTCCCAGCATGGATCCTCTGCCAGTCAGCCCATGATTTTTGGAAGCTGTCACCAGCAGGACACCTCCATGCTTTTGTTCCTGTGGCTCCTGTGCCTGGAACGTCCCCTTCCTGGTTCACTTTCACTTCTCCTCCATGACTCGCTGGGAACACACCAACCTGGAGCTTGGCCAGCCCTTCTCCTCCTCTGGGCTCCCAGAGCACCCTCTGTGACCCTATCTTAGCACCACAGAAGTCACCCTATGATAGGTGGTTTCTGGCATAGAGCATGAATCACTGAGTGCAGGCACTGCCTGGCCCTTACGAGGAGCTCAGTCCGTTTTGAGCTGACCCACTGGGTGGCTAGAGGTGAGGGTTAAAGAAGGAGTTGTAAGTTATTTACCCAAGAGAAATAACGTGTTTATGCAAAAACGTGCACACAAATGTTTATAGTTGCTTTATTTTTATTCATAATCACCCCAAACTGGAAACAACCCAGATGTCCTTCAACTGGTGAATAAACTGTGGTGCTTCCATACAATGGGATGCTATCCAGCAGTTAAAAGGAACAAAATATTGATGTTTGCAGCAATGTGGCCGAATCTTAAATGCATTGGCGAAAGTCAGGCCAGACTCAAAGGGATGCATTGTGTGATTCTGTTTATATGACGTTCTGGAAAATGCAAAGCTATGGGGACTGAGAACAGATCGTTGGTTGCTGGGGGTTAGGGGTGGGAGGAGGGTGTGACCATAAAGGTAGTAGGTGACTGTGAGGGAATATTTGGGGTGATGGAACGGTTGTGAATCACACCACAATCTAATGCGTAGAGTTACCCAATTGTATGCATTTGCAAGAGCTCATAGAGCTGCACACGGAGAATTTTACTGGATGTAAAAATATATAAGAAAAAGCAAAAAGATAGGAAGGTATCATAGCTCTCAGCACAGTGAGTCTGTTTCTTGGTAAGAAGCAGACTATTGACCATGATTGATTTGAGGTGCCCTCCTCCAATCAGTGCGCTCCTAGAAGGGGTACTGTCTTCCCTCCAGCCTAGAGCACAGGTCACCCTGCTCACGCCTGATAATAGTAGGTGCTAAAAAGCATCAGTTGGTGAGGAGTAAACTTAGAGGCACCTTCTGTGCTGTGCTGTGCAGAGGCTGGAGAAAGTCCTTCCACTGTTCCAAGGATAGTGGAATGCGCAAAGGCTGTGGACGGAGAGATGGCAGTCTTGCTGTCCACGAGAGCCTCTTGGGGTGAGGGAAGGCGACCCCATGAGGAACCCTTGACCGGAGCCAGAGTTCATGATTTCTGTGAGCCTACCTGGTTCTGGGTAAAATTGGGAAGCAGGCAGTAGTCACAAAAGAAAAGGTGATCAGCCAGCCTCAGTGTCTCATTGGCCTTCCCATGGTTCCTCACCCCCATCGTTGTCCTAGAATTTTCTCCGCACCACCTCTCCCCTAAGAAGCCCCTGAGGTGCAGGGAGAGAGGAAAATGGAGGGAGAGGGAGAGAGGGCTGCTGTCCAGCTACATCAGAGGGATCCCTTAGGTGTCCTTCTCCCGTTTTGAAATCTGGCCCCAAGGTGCCCAAGCCCCTCTGATCTCTTCAAACGACTGAACAAATGAATGCTGGAGTATTATCAGGGCCCCAGCAAAACCAGTATGGCTTCAGCAGCATCCCACATTCTGCACCATTCCCAGTTCCTTCCTCACGCCTCCTCTGTTCCTTCCTTCCAAACATTTTGTCTCCTTTCTCTCATTCCCTTGGGCTACACTCCTTTCTGGGTCCCAGCTCACAGCTCAGTAAATCAAGGATCTGTGCTCATCTTAGCAGGTGCCATCTTAGGACTTTGTGTGGGGGGCAGGGTAGGGCGGAGGTGTTTATTCAGGATCGCTTTTTTCTAATCATAAGACAAATGTGTCTTCTGTTAGGAAATAGGGAAATAAAAGTATCCAAGAGAAACCAAAACTCCTGTAATTCCATCATTAAGATAAAACCACCATTAACATGGGTCTATTTTTTCCAGCCTTTTTCTATGTGTGTCCCCTACTCCGAGGAGGGGCCACAGTGTGTATATCATTCTGAGTCTTGTGTTTTTCCAGGTAGTATTATATTATAAATGTTTTCTCGTGTCATTAAACATCCTTTAAAATGTTACTTCTATTTAGAATACATTCTGTTGTATGAATGTGCCATAGTTTAGTATGTTTATCCCCTATTGTGGGATATTTAGCTTGTTTCCAACTTCTCACTATTGAAAGTGATTCCACCATGAGTACTTCTGTTCATACATTTTTGTGTGGATCTTTGGTTATTGCCTTAGGATGGATTCCTAGGAGTGAAATTACAGACACCTAGTCTGTGACCATTTTTGAGACCTTTGACCAAATTGCCAAATACATTATACATTAACCAAATTGCCCACCAGAAAAATTGGAGCAATTTGTATTCCTAACAGAATTCTTTTTTTTTTTTTTTTGCGGTACGCGGGCCTCTCACTGTTGTGGCCTCTCCCGTTGCGGAGCACAGGCTCCGGACGCGCAGGCTCAGCGGCCATGGCTCACGGGCTCAGCCGCTCTGCGGCATGTGGGATCTTCCCGGACCGGGGCACGAACCCGCGTCCCCTGCGTCGGCAGGTGGATTCTCAACCACTGCGCCACCAGGGAAGCCCCCCACCAGCATTCTTAGTGCTTCTCTCTCCCTATCCCAACAAACTCTGGGTCCCACCCATCATCCCCAAAAGAATGATCTTTGCAAAAGTGATAGATGAAATCTGGCATCTTACTTTTCTTTGCATTGCTTTGGTTACTAGTGATATTGAACTTGGCGATGGTGGTTATTTATTGGCCATTTGTATTTCTTTTGGGAGTTGCCTGTTCATGTCCTTTGCCCATTTTTCAATTGTGATCATCATCTTTTAAACTGTTGGTTTATAAGTCTTCATTGGCACATTTATCACAAGTGCCTTCCTCCCTGACACCCCCACCACCACCAGTTTGGCAAATTACTTTTTAATTCTGTTTTTGGTGCTTTGGTTGGTCACACAGAAGTTTAAGTTTTCTATGTAGTCATGCTGTATCTTTATTATTAAGACTGATTTATTCATTTTTATGGTTTAAAAAAATCCTGGTTACCCTAAATACTTGTTATTCCCCCCTCTTTTCTTACAACATTTTCTCTTATTTAGTGTTTTCATCCACTGGAAGTTATTTGGGTATTAGGTAGGTAAGGACCCTTTTCTCCTCTTTCTTTCTCTCTTTCTTCTCATGCTTTTTAATAAGCAGTGTCACAGTTCTGCTTATATGTTGCATAATCTTTGCTTTCTTTTGAGTTGTGTTACCGTCTCTCTCATACACCAAATTCTCACTAAGTTGCTTCTCTTTCCGAGCTCCGGTCTGTTCCGCTGATCTAGTCATTACTGTCACGACTGCACTATTCTCATTATTCACATACATTTTAATATCTTCTAGGGCAAAAGCCCTAGCTCATCACCCCTCGCATTCTTGAGACATTTTCACCCAGAGGACTGATAGATTGGGGGTGAGGAGGCCAGACGTCAGGCATCAGGGGAGACTGGTGGGGTCTGGAGCGCCTGAAGCTACAAGGTAGGACCCCTCGGCCCCCAGAAGGGCTTTGGAGCCCTGAGTGAGGCTCTTGGTCTAAAACTGCACTGGTGGGGGGGGGCGGGCAGGCCTGTGCAGCCCTTCTAAGGACAGAATGGGTAAATAAACCCCAAAGTCAGAGATCATCTGCCCCTTGGCTTTGGTTTTCTGCCAGCCATTGAGGCTGCTTTGGATGAGGCAGAAACACCTTCCAGAGCTGAGCCCCTGGGCCCCGATGGGCCTCCCCACCTGCCTGCCCGCCACTCCAGGGTGGGGTCTGAGCCACTGCAATGCCCGGGCCGGGGCGAGCTCTCTCGGGGCCCCGTGGGGACCACGCCTCCTGTTCTCCCAGCCAAGGAGCACTGGCCCCAATTCGGGAAGCGAGTGAGGTTTCCGGCCCCATCCTGGCCTGGGGGCCCAGGACCTTATCGGATAATCTGGCTGGGATTCCATGGGTGTTGTTAAAGGAGAGGTACTCACAGCAGTTCTACCACGCACCCGCTTGGGGAATTTTAAAAACAGAATCCCAATTAAGCACCGTCATGCTTTTAATAAGGCCATTCTCTCCCTGCCGTAAAGCCGGCTCTTTCCTGCTGTAAAGCAGGCTCTTTCCTTGGGCCTCAGGTGTGGTACCAACAGCCTCCCTCTCAGTGTGACAGCAGGGAGAGATGCAGTCATCTTGCACCAGAAACACTGGTTTAGCTGTAGCACCCTGAGGTACAGACCTTGGATGGCCTGGGGAGGACAAGGAAGTGACAGCATATTCACTTTTGTGGGTTACCTGGAGCCCAAGACAGGTGCCGGAGCTCCCCCCCTCCCCTCAGGTGGACTCTTCCCACCTCACAGGTGTCCATCGCCACATTTAAACAATGCTCTCAGGCTGCTCACAGCTTCAGCCACCCTTGGCTGAGCCCTCCCCCCACCCCCAGGCTCTTTGCACAGACTGCTCCACGCCTGGACACCCTCCTTCCATCCCTACCCTCTCCTCGCACCCTGCCAGCTTAGTCCTGCCTCTCTCGCCTCTAAATCTTAGCTCAGGTGTCACCTCACTGCTAACTCGGCCCCAGTGCCACCGCCACCCCATCCCATGTGCTCAGAACAGTCTCTCCTGCACAGCACTGACCTCACTGTGGGTGTAGGTTCATTACATAATAAGCTGTCAATGCCTGGTGAACACTGCAGTCAGGGAGATCTCACCGTATCCCTAGTGTTTATCTCTGGGTCTGGCATTCAGCAAGTGGAACTGGAAGCGGGGGAAGTTGAGGTTGGGGGCAAAGGGAAAGCTCTGACTCATCCTCACCGCTGTCTGACCCCAAACCAAGAGTAAATACCCCACGAGAAACGGATGACTCCGATGCCTCTGAATGCCTCATTTTCTCTGGGACTCTGTGCTCCCAGCTTCCCCAGGTAATATGATCTTGGAAATGGTCTTTATATAATTTGTAAAGTCAGTGTGTGAGGCCCCTAGGCTCGCTGTGGGATGTTTGTGTGATTGTAGCAATGGGATAGTATTCATCACGCAACTGTCTGCTCCTTTAAAATCTGCACCAGTAACCTCCCAGGGGTAGAGGAACAATCCTTTTCTCTGGCACATAGTACAATTGGTAGAAGCATATACCCAAATACACCCACTTAGTAACCAAAGTGGCTTTATTTCAAGCTGGCTGTGAAGGTTTCTTAATAGAAAGTCCAATCAGCTCTCCTATGCTAAATGTAAACATTGCAGTAGATTTTTCTCATCAAACAGTACTTTTAATGCTACTGAAATATATCATGCCCACGATATGGTGTGATTCCAGGAGCACCATGATTTAACATTCGGATGGAAATGTGGTTTCAGGAACGCTATAAGGGTACTCCGCACCCCTCCTTCAGCGTTACCCGGCTCGGCACAGTGTAACATCCCTTCCTAATTAGCTTATATAGAGAGATTTGCTTCAGGTCATGTACCCATGTCATAAAGGTCCTTGTTGCCATATTTAGAAGACTATGTCCAACATAAATTCCACTCCCAAATCTCTTTCTCGTAATGAACCTCCATCGACATAATGAGTTCCTTGGAAGGAAGGCCTTGTGTAAATTAAAAATACTAATGAGTCATAATGATAATGAATTATTTTCCTTATTACTGGGAGCAGGACTTGGGCACGTTATCCTGTGGCTGAAGGTGTCTCCCCTACACCCAGATCTGCCCTCCCCCAGGAGCCCAGACTAAAATAGGTTCTCTCTTTTTTTTTTTTCTCTCCTCATCAAAGCTCTGAATCCCCCAAATGTCCCCGATCTTAGCTAGTCAGTCTTGGAGGAATGGACGTTACTAAACTGTTCACGCTAAGGTAGGAATGACCCGAAGGCACCCATAGCTGTTCCCAGCAGTGTGCTGCTTGCACCTTTCCAAGGATATTCCTATTAGCTGGTTAGCACAGGTGAACTGGCGGATTTTCTAGCTAAGACCAAGCCCAGTGTCTTAGGGATTGTCTGGTTACAAGGAACAGGAACCCACTCAAGCCGACTAAAGAAAACTGATTTCCTGCTGGGGGAGGCAGGGGCAGCCTTCACAGAACTTAGCGGCAGAGGCACAGCTGGGCTTTGGGAGCGTCAGGGACAGGACAGGAGAGCGTGAGGAACTGGGGTGAACTTTTCCTGTTTCTCTGGGACCCTTGTCCACAGACTCTATCCCAACTCTCCTGTCCTCTGCAGGATGCTTCTCCATGCACATGGGCCAAATATGGCGGCCGCTGAGTCAAGGGTCCCGAGCCCATGCTCTTGCGGGGAGGGTTCGACGGGCACAGCTTGGCTCAGGTGTCACCCCTAACTCGGTCTCCTCTGCCCATGGGGTCGAGGTTGCATGGCTCAAACACAGTGCCTGGCCCAGGGTCATGACTCGGTTACGTGTTGTTACAGGATGCAGGGCCCAGCCCTAAGGGGAGGGGAGGGGGCACGTCTCCAGAAGAAGTCTACTGCACCAGGCCGAGGAGTTTTCTGCCGAATTTGGTTGGGCGCCTGGAGTGTTGAAGGGCTTTGGGGAAGGAGGGTGGCATATTGGCGCCCGTGTTAAGAGCAGGCCCGTGGTGGGAGCTGGTGAGCTGGGCAAGGAGCTCCTGGTGCCATGTTCATCCTAAAGGAGCAGTGACTTGCAGACAACGGGATTCATTCGTACTCCCTTGGCACTGGAGTCTGTTGGGACTCTGTGATTGAATGACTCAAGAAAAGGGAGATTTGCCATGTTTTCCATTCTGCGTGAACTTGCTGGGAACTTGGAAAAGTCACAGAACCTCTTTGGGATTCTCTTAATTCCAATTCTTTTAATTAAAATGAAAATAATAAATATATATATATAAATATACACATACATACTACTTATATATTTTTATGTTATTAGCAGATTCTTTTAAAAGATCTTATTGGCTTTATTCAGAGATTCCTAAATTGGGGAACATCAATCTAGCAATAGACAGGAGCCTCAAAGAACTGTACAAGGCAAGAAATTTTATAGGCAGAAGGGAGCAGGAACAAGGAAGTTATACTGGGCATGTAGCAGATTTTTCCTGTGTTTCTCTTTGCTGGCCTGTAAAGATGCTGAGGATACACAGGAAAGGCCTCAGAAAGCTGGCTCGGAGGCTGGAGGATTATAAATCACTTGTGCCTGGAAGGAGAGAGGCTTCGTCTCCTTCTCAGGGAGGAGAAATGCTTGCTGTGTGTGAAGAGTGACATATGTGCTTTGAAATGATAAAGCTGGAGACCTAGGAGGCAAAAAGCATATAGAAGCACACGATGGCTCAGATCTGCTGGGGCCGGGGGACCCAGAGAGCAGGATGGGAGAGGCCCGTTTTGTGGATTTGGAATGCGGGAGTTTTTTGTTTTTGTTTTTGTTTTCCCCCCCCCGGTACGCGGGCCTCTCACTGCTGTGGCCTCTCCCGTTGCGGAGCACAGGCTCCGGACGCGCAGGCCCAGCGGCCACGGCTCACGGGCCCAGCCGCCCCGCGGCATGTGGGATCTTCCCGGACCGGGGCACGAACCCGTGTCCCCTGCATCGGCAGGCAGACTCTCAACCAGTGCGCCACCAGGGAAGCCCCCGGGAGATTTTTTTTTTTTTTTAAAGATAGAAAGGGCCCTGAAGGCCTGCTGCTAAAAACTGCAGTTTCTCCAGGAGTTTTAAAAAATCACCTACCGCCGGGCTGTGCCCTACAGGTGACCGTATTTGGTAGGACTGAATGGCCCAGCTAGTCTTCTTGCCGGTGACTCTGTTAGCATCTAAATGGATACCGGTAGGGTATATTCTCCCAGAGGATGAAGCAGAAAGCAAAACACACCACTGTCTCCTGGGTCGGGGGAGAGGTGTAGAGGGGCTACTCCGGCTCTCATCCATCTCGGACGAGCGCCCGGCCAGCCGGGTGAGCAAGTCCCGCCCTCGGCCCATCCCGGGCCTCTGGGAGGGAAGCAGCGGAGCCTCTAGAGGAGGGGTGCAGGCCTGTGGTGTGGAACCTGCTTCCAGCTTTCATTTCCTTTACGCCAAGGAGCCGTTTATGACAATCCGTCACGGCAGGCTGATGGGGCTGATAGCTTTTGGCAGGAGTCCTTTCTACTTCTCGCAAATTAAATCCCAGAGAAAGTCACCAGCAGTGAATGCAAAGAAAGTGTTCAAGGCCACTGCACGGAGGCCAACAGCTGTCAGAGACCCAGTGTTTGCCAGACTTTAAAAATCCATGGATACTAACGAGGCCGGCACCTTCAACGACAGGTTGGGGTGCAGACACTACGAATGCTGTGTGGCGTGAAGGGCACAGCTCAGAATTGCTAATCATAATAATAGGAATAATAATAATAATGAAATAAGACGGCAACAGCCAGTGTGCACAGAGAGCTTTCCAGTCTCCGTGCACATTTTCATTTCACCACAAAACCCTGTGATCCGAGGAGGTGGGCTGTCCAGCTGTGATCTCCCTTTCACAAGTAAAGAAACCAAGGCTGAAACGCTTCGTCGACCTGCCCACGGTCACACCGCTGGTAGGTGCCAGCCGGGACTCAACTCCAGGCTCCCGGCTCCCCCCAGCGCCCTTCCCGTGACACCAGGCTGCTCCGGTGAGCTTGGGGGTGCAGGGCTGGGCAGGAAGAAACTCTGACCAAAAGGAGCCCAGGGCCTTCGTTTAAATCCCCCTACCCCCAACCCGTTAACACAAGGTAATATATGTTCATTGTTTGAAAAAAGAAAGAACAGAGAAGCATAAGAACGTAGAAATAATAATTGCCCACTCAGAGATAAGCATTTTGAACATTTCAGTGCTCCACAGTATCATCCTTGCAGATACTTTTTCTTCATTTTGACACATCTTTCCTCACAAAAACGGAATTCTGTTCCTCCTGCCGTTTCGTAAACGTCTCATTCCACGTACTGTGAATCTCTCTCCATGTCAGATACACTCCAACAATATTTTTCTCATTTCGTTACAAATGTTAGACATATAGTTTTTATGATTGCAGAAATAACCATAAGGTTATATGCTCATTGTAGAGATATTCAAATTCAAACCGTACAGAAATGCCCAGCAAAGGAAGCAGACGCTTTACTTCATCCCACCCTTGGGGCCTAAGCAGTATTGCTACATCTCACATTTCCTGTTCATGTTTTTCCATGCACTCTCTAGACATAATGAACATATGTGTCTATATACATTTTTTTTCTCTGCCAAGTGGGATCACAGACTGTTGTGCAGTTTGCTTTTTTCCTTCCTGTGGTGTGGACATTTTATTGTCTCAGTCCCTGAGGCTCTAAGGCATCTTTGTTCCAATCCTGGGGAAAGGAAACCCCACGAGGCTGGAGAAGGGATAGGACAGAGGGTAGTAGCAACACAGGGCTGGTTCCAGCGGCCGGACTAGAAACCCTCAGAGAGGAGGGGACCGCAGCTCAGGCAGCCACTTCCCGCCCGGAGGATGCAGGTAAATGGTGCTACCTCACCACCGGCCCGGGGCCACCTGAGAGGAGGGGTCCCGTGGCACCAGATGGCCCCATGCCCCCTCATGAATGCTCTGTGCCTCCCCAGCTGTGTATGTTCTCACGACTGCCCTGATCCCCGTCTTGGAGAAAGAACACGACCCCAGAGTGGTGAGTTGACTTCGGGGATGTTTTGTAAGTAAATGACTTTGCTCCTGATGGGAAATCAGTGGTCCTACGTTTGTTGCCCCAACTCTCCCGAGGGGGGCATGCTGTCCACGTCCATAGGGGGAGCTAGATTCTGTCCCCTGGGTCCATGGGCCTTCTGTTTGATCATCTGAGATCCAGCAATGGTGTGCCAGCCCAGACGGCATCCAGGTGGGTCTGGGGAGGGGCCGGCGAAGCGGGGAGGGATCCAGGTCAAGGTGAGGGTCAGCCTGCGGCTTTGTCCCAAGGACACCTACTTGAGGGGCTTGTAGGCGTGGCCTGGGATTCCAGAATGCTCACTCGGGCAGTAGAGGCTTCCTGGGAGCCGGCTGTCGATCCTGCCCCCCAGCCCCGCTCTCAGGGGCCCTCCACACCCCCTGCTCCTGCCTCTTGCCGCGGCTGGGTGGCTGCTGCCCGTACCCAGCCAGCGAGTCCCCTGCCCAAAGGGAGGCAGAGCGGTGCAAAGCCCCAGCCCTCACTGCAGGCTCTTCTCCAGTGTCATCCGAGAGTTGGCAAAGCATTCAGAAAGGGGGGCTTCTGAAGAGCAGCGGCAGCCGGGGAAGGCAGTCAGCGGTGAGCGGGTGCACTTCCCGGAGAACTGCCCCTCCAACGGGAGGGGACAGGCTAATGGGTTACAGTGACGGAAATCAGAGAAGTCGGAGGAAGGCAGTTAATGCAGGCTGCATTCTCTCTGCTGTGAGGGCCAGAATAATGACCTCCCCTGATCCGAGAGGTTCAGCTCCTGTCCTAGTTCCTGGCACCTGTGAATATGTCACCTTGACATGGCCAAAGGGGACTCTGCAGATGTGATTAAGTTAAGGGTATTGAGACGGGGAGGGTATCGTGCATCACGCGGGTGGGCCAGTGTAATCACAGCGGCCCTAAGAAGAGGGCCAGAGTCAGAGGAGACTTGACAGTGGAAGCAGAGACGGTCGGCGTGGTGCGGCCACAAACCAAGGCATGCGAGAGGCCTCTAGAAGCCGGAGAAGGGAAGGAACGGGTCCCCCCACCTAAAAATTCCAGAAGGAATGCAGCTCTGCTGACACCTTGATTTTAGCCCCATAAGACCCATTTCAGACTTCTGACTTCCAGAGCTTCCAGTGGGGGAATTCATCTGTGACTTTATAAGCCACTAAGTTTGTGGTCATTTGTTGCAGTAGCAACAGGAAACCAATACACTGCTTGACAGAGAAGAGGGATGGGAGGGTATTATGAACGTTTCTGTATACAAATCTCCGTTATATTTATTGCAGATAACAGTCTCCTCCGGAGGAATGTTGGTTCAGAAACTGAATACCGATGACCTACAGTCAGAAAGGACAGCATTCGATGGCACCATGGTCTACGCACAGAACAAAGTGAGTGAGGGGAGTTTCTCAAGGCTGCCACCTGGGTGCTTTCCCAAGGAAGGCTAATTCTGGGATTCGCGTTACTTTGGATCTTAGTAATTACCAGCAGCACCTGAATGTTCTCCAGTGGAGAGAGAACCCTCGTCTCCATCAGGAGCCCGGCCCAGCCCAGCTCTGCCTGGACCGGGCTGGGGCTGGGGGGCTTCAGCTCGCCCCTAGGAAGAGCCACAAAAGCCACCGCCTCTCTTCCCTGGTTTCTTTTTTTTTTTTTTTTTTTTTTTTTTTTGCGGTATGCGGGCCTCTCACTGTTGTGGCCTCTCCCGTTGCGGAGCACAGGCTCCGGACACGCAGGCCTAGCGGCCATGGCTCACGGGCTTAGTTGCTCCGCGGCATGTGGGATCTTCCCGGACCAGGGCACGAACCCGTGTCCCCTGCATCGGCAGGCGGATTCTCAACCACTGCGCCACCAGGGAAGCCCTCCCTGGTTTCTTAGACCCACAAAGAGCGTGGTGAGAGCCGGTGGCCGCCACAGCAGGAGCCCAGTAGGGGTTCCGTGCCCAGCACGGCTCAGAGGGACTGTGAACCCAGGAAGTCACTCCTCTCTCCCTGGGCAGCCCCTGCTCACTGGCTGGACAGATGCCCCTGGAACAGCGCTGGGGTTCCGGGCTCCCTTTGAAGGGCATGTGCATCCAGTTCTGAAAGGAAAGGGCAGGGGTCCAGATCTCATGCCCGATCTTAACGGAAAGTGTAGTCCCGCCGCCGTACGTCAGCTCATCACAGCTGTTTTTAGAAGCCGGCTGTATACCTTCCACATTTACGGTTCTGGCCCGTCAGTTCATTACTTGGGTGGGCTGCCTCGTCGTTTGTGAAGCTGCCATTACCCACCAGCTGTCCCTCCTGTTGGTGTGGTCTGCCTCTGTCCGACCGCCCCCAGCCCCCCGTGCGCCCTGGCTCTGCCCCGCTTTCGCTCACCGAAAGCGAGCCCAGACCAACTCCTGGTGGATTACTTCTCATGACTCAGTCCTGACAATTGAAGGAACCATACTTCTTGACAGTTTTTCCAGGGAACATGGGAACAAACCACTCACTCCGTAAATGAGGCCCAGATGGAGCTCTTTGCAAAGCTAATCAAACTGCCCTGGGATTGGGCAGTAGTCTCCATACAGCTGAGGCTTAAGTGGGGCGGTCCTTGATGATTTTTTAGGGAATTAGCAACAGCTGTGTTCTCTAAGTATCCCCAGTACGCGTCCTACACTCCAAGGCAGGAGTTCCTTCACATGTCCACGGACACCCGCTTGGTGCCGGCGGCCAGGGTACACAGTGAGTGGGGCCCAGCAACGAACACGGCAACACAAGCAGCTAGGAAAGAGGACTCTCTGGGTGTCATTTCCGGGGGGGAGGGGAGGGGAGGGGAGGGGAGGGGAGGGGGAAGCCCCCGGGCAGCGTGCGGCGTTCCCGCATGCCCAGTGCTGGTCTGTCTGCATCTCAAACAGAGGGGCCCGGACGCCGCACTGGGTTGTAGCCAGAGCTTGTGGGGCAGAGAGCCGATTCCAGAGCAAGGTGAAATCTGACATGGCGGGCGGGCGGGCAGGCGAGGCAGGGTCGGGGCCGGCTCTGCACGCCCGCAGCCCCCTTGCTCCCCCTCCAGTTTGTTCACCCTCGCCCCCCCCCCCACCCCGTCCAGAGGCAGCAGGTGGTCCTGACGGAGCGCTGGGCCCGAGCACACCCGACCATCCACTTCTCGTGCATGCATCCCGGCTGGGTCGACACCCCAGGTAGGTCTTTCATTTCCACGGCGCCTGCGTTTCGGCCATAGGACTGACTCTCCCCCGGAGTGACCTAAAACCAGTATCATGAGGACTAGGAGTGGCTTTGTTTCCACTGCGAGGGACAGGCTGGGACTGGAGTGGCGCGGCCTGGTCCTCACAGGTGGAGCTGGTGTTAACCTGCCCCGCGCGTGGCGGAGAGAGGGGGTGGCCGTGGGGGGGTGCGGCTGGGGGCCCCTCCCTCGGGACAGGGGGAGCCAGTGCACACTGAGTGTCGGAGAGGAACGAACCGAACCGAGGGGGAGAGGGGGACCGAGGGAAGTCAACGGGAGACGCTGGGAACGTGGGGATAGGCCAGGCCACCTCGCCGCTGCCCGGGTTCCTAGAAGTAGTGATGCACACAGGTAAATAACAATGACGAAGGAGACACAAGTGGAATTTTCTGGAAGCGTGTGGGAGCAGCAGGGAGGGAGAGTCGAGCTCTCCTCGGGATCTGCCCCTCCCAACTCCGTGGCCTCAGGCAAATCACGTGGGCTCTGTAGCTCTTTCCTCCTCCCCTGAAAACAGCAGCACAGCAGCACCCCCAGGACACCTGAGAGCCCAGAGCTGCTCACAGCCGTGTCTGGATACTGACACGTGCGTCCTCACAGCCCCGCTGCGGTGGCACTAGCATCGTGCCCATTACCAGATGGGGAAACAGGCACAGAGGGGCCAGGATGTCCCGGCTGGACCCGGCCACAGTGTCGTGGGAAGCAGGCTGTCTCGTATACGTGCTGTCATCCTTTCTGAAAGCCGGTTGAGCAGAAGCCTTATTAACATTTGTATATACATCCTTGGAATTCATCGTAAGAAATAATGAGAGATGTGGAAAATGAGGTTGCTCATCACAGCACTCGTGCTAGGAGAGCGAGTTAATAAGTTATGGAGCACCTGTACAGGAAATCTGTTCAGCCCTGAAAACTGCTGGGGAGAAATGTCTATGGGCAAGGAAAACTGCACTATACCATTAAATGAAGGTATCAGTCCCCCAAACTGTACGTGCCTTAGGGTCTTATTTTTGCTACACCCATATCCCCATGGAAGAAGGAGTATGTTGGTGCCGCGTAGCATCCCATGGAGACCTGGCTAGGAGAGCTGGCGCAGACCAGCCCTCTGGGGCACGGATCTGAGGGCGCCTGGCAGCCTCCTGTTTTAAACGCAGAGGGGGTGTCCTCAGCCAAGCACACCAGGAGGGACTTAGGCCAGTGGTGTTGCGAGAGGGTGGCTTCTTACTTCTTGTCGCTTCCGGATGGGCGACGTGCCCAGCCCTGCCTGACCAGGTAGCTCCCTCAGGCCGTAGAGGGCAGCCAGCCCGTCATCCTCCCAAGGACATCACCCTGACAGTCCTCATGTCAACCTGTGTGCTTGCAAAATCTGTGCTCCAAGCCCACCCCCTGGATCCACCGCCTGGGTCAGGGTGCAGTTTGCCCTCTATTGTCCGCAGGTTACAGGGCAATGACTGGGCCTCTCGGGTGCAGATGGCTGGTCTGGGGACAGACAGGGGAAGCCCGAGGGAGGGCTGGGCAGGGGCCTGAGCCCGTGGACACTTGTCCTCCCCTAGTGCTGTGACAGAAGGATTCAAATTCCTTCTCTTTGCTCATCAGTATATCCTAATTTTTCCACAATTAGCAAGTACTGTTTCTGTGAAAAGAAAAAAAAAATATATTTTTAATTTAAAAAATGAGGGCCTTAGATTAGATGATCCTTTTTCTCTCTGAAATCCTCTGATCTCATTACGGCTTTCAAACGTTGTTTTCTCTGCCTTCTTTTCTTCCCTTGGCTTCACGAGAGAACAGTTTTGTTTCCCAGCATGCTCACCGTTGGGACAGCGTGTTCCCCGAGGTCTGCGGGCTGGGGGCGGGGGGCGGGGGGCGGGGGGCGGGGCTGGGCCTCCCGCGGTGAGCACGCGGGCGACACCAGGAGGGGAACCTCTGTGTAGCCGGGTGGGGGGGGGAGAAGGGGGAGGACGAGTTAGAGGAGCTTTGGCAGAGGAAGGAAGAAGCCCCTCCCCTTCTTACTACTCTCCTCCCTAAAAAGCAGGAAACACTAGTGCAGCCCAAGGAACCATCAGCCAGGATCCTCGGAGAGGTCAGAATCCTTGGCGAGAGATGGTTCACCCGGGAAGCGGGAGTCTGATCCCCTCTCGGCCTCAGTGTGACCCTCCTTTCTTAGGACAGAAGGCGGGGAGGTGCCGGAGATTTTGCTCCCGGGGGACGGGCTGGTCTGGGCGCCCGGGGCCCAGGGGCCACGGTACCTACACACTCGGGGCTCCGGTGGGCGGCACTTCCCTCCCAGGCCACAGGGTGACACCTCAGGGGCTTTGTGACAAGGCTGTGTGAAATCTGAACAGCCTGGAGGAATGCTGTGTTGAAGTGGAAGGAGGGCCGTCTGTGGTCCCATTCCACTTCACCGTCGTTGTTTTGGCATTGGAAGAAGCCAGGCGCGGGCAGCGTCCTGGCTCGAGGATGCTGTCCTCACCTCCCTGTCCGCGCCCCCCCCGCCCCCCCGCCCCTGCAGGTGTGCGGTCGTCGATGCCCGGGTTCCACGCCAGGCTGGGGGCCAGGCTGCGCTCTGAGGCCCAGGGCGCGGACACCGTGCTGTGGCTGGCCCTCGCCCCGACTGCCGCCGTGCAGCCCAGCGGCCGCTTCTTCCAAGGTGACTTCCTCGCTGGGTGTGAAGGCGCCCCCGACCCTCCTCCCCGTGCAGCTCGGGTCGGGGAGGGACTGTTCCCCTTCCCCGTGATCGTGCCCGGCCTTCCTTGGCAGGGCGGCTCCTTCGCCTGTCGGGGTGCTTTGTGAAGGGCCTCACCTCTGACTTCGCTCCACCCGCTTTTTCCATCGACCTCTCTGAGCTCAGTGGGTCCCTTAATCCTCGGGTTGTCGTCCTTGTTCTGAGTCTTGGGCGAGGCCGGGCCGTGTGGGCACCGCGGAGAGGAAAGCTCCCTCTCCGAAGTCCCGGGGGGACGGGAGCTGTCCAAGCAGCAGTGCAAGGGGAGTGAGTCTCGTCTTTCTGCTTCCGGGGGCAGTCACGTGTTGAGGGTTTGCTCCCGACCTGGGCAGCCTCCCGACGGGCGGTCCGAGAGGAGGCATGCTGCGGGCGGATGCTGGAGGCCAGGGCCTCCCGCTTCTTTCCCCACCACGGATGTGGCCACCCTCGCCCTCGCCACGATGGCGCTCTGGTGACCCTGTGGCGGCTGGGGGCGTGGCCGTACCTTCTCGTCTGGCCACCACCTGCCAGTCCTCAAACACTCCACACTCCCCAAGCCCAAACGCCACCCCCGCCGGCACCCAGGCCTGAGGACCTGTCCTCCCCAACTCGGTCTCCCTTCTGGAGCACCTCATTGTCTGTGGGTGCCCTTGAGGGCAGGGGTGGCATCTAACTCCGTCCCGCGTGGGCCCCTCCCGGCAGATGTCTGTGACATGACTGACCCGGGGCCCGAGGGGCAGGCGAGGCTCCTCCACGCTGCTGCCTCGCTGCTCACACCTTTGTGCTTGCCTCCCATTTTAGACCGGAAACCAGTGCCCACACATCTGCCTCTTGCTAGGACATGGTCCTCACCGGCTGAAGAGGAGAAATTAATTGAGATACTGGAAGAGCTGGCTCAGAGATTTAAATAGGCCAGGCCAGACCCAACGCGGGGCTGGAACCGCCTCCGAAAATACGGGAAGGTATGGCCCGGGGGTAGACCAGTACACAGACCCCGCGTCTAGATGTCCGCGTAGATTGGCCCATGCTCCACTGCTGTGGTCTGAGCTGGCTTCCTCTCCTTCTGCAGTCATGGAAATCAGCCCCGTTCTTTATGCAAAGCCTAGGACTGAAGCCCTGACCCACCATCGCCTCACTGTGGGACCACAGGTGGGTCACTTACCCTCTGGGGGCCTCATTTTCCCGTCAGTGGAGAGTGTAGTGCTACCTACCTCAAGGGGTGGTTTTAACGATTCAGTGAACTACTACTTGTAATGCACTTAGAATGCCTGGTGCATCGTAAAGACTTGATGTATGTTTGTTAGCTATTAACATCAGCATTTAACTGACAAGTGTGCTAAAACTCACGGGGGAAAAAAAATCCGCCTAAAGGTTACCCCCTGTAGCGATGAGCCGCACAGAATGGGAGCTTTTATTTTAAAGTAAATACGACTGAGGCTGAGGACAAGCGAGCCTGCCTCTTCCCCAGCATCTTCTTTTCCCGTGTAAATTTCTCCTTTGAGGATGTGGTTTTTTCCTAAAGATGCCATGTCACTGTCAGTTTGAGGGAAGCACGGCTTGGGGGTGGGTGGGGGGAGGAAGGAGAGCCAGGAGGGGGTGCCACGCTGCCCTGGCCTGGCCGTGAGGCCCCAGGAGCAAAGCGGAGCCAAGGGTCAGTGCCTATTTACGTGAACAATTACGGGAGGCCTGGTTCATTTACATTTGCTACGATTAGAGGTGGTACGGACATAGGTACACTACCAAACGTAAAAGAGATGTATTTTAAACGTAAAAGCTAGTGGGAAGCAGCCGCATAGCACAGGGAGATCAGCTTGGTGCTTTGTGACCACATAGAGGAGTGGGATAGGGAGACGCTAGAGGGAAGAGATATGGGGATATATGTATATGTGTAACTGATTCACTTTGTTGTAAAGCAGAAGCTGACACACCATTGTAAAGCAATTATACTCCAGTAAAGATGTTTAAAAAAAAAAAGTGGCTTCGATTAAGCACCTGGCATTCCGGTGCTACTGTTTGGTAAAACTTCTAAGCTATTTCATTTTACGTCTTAGTGACGCTGGGGAAAGTTGTAACAAAATCAGTGAACAGATTGAGGATAGCTCCATACACGTTCTGGATGTTCAGGGCGAAATAAACATCATGCATCACCCACAGCGGAGGAGAACCCAGGTAGGCACCACTCAGCCGGTCCCATGGTGCGGGGCCTTCAGAGGTGCCTGAGGTGCTCAGGTCCAGGCTGTCAGCCGAGGAGCCCCTAGGGCTTTCTGGTGGCCACCTGGAAGATCAGTGAGCGGCGGCCGCCCGGGCCTGAATCTCACCTTTTCAGGAGGACACTGGGGGCTGCCGCGGTGCTGGGTGTGGGCGGGGCCGGGCGGGCTGGATGGAGGAGGGGCAAACCCGGCCGTCCCTCCCACCGGCCCTTTGACAGCGTGCAAGTCATCGACTTCTTCCCACTTCTTATCCGTAAAATGGGCCTCATGAGTTTTTACGAAGGCTTTTCCTGCCTGTATTTTTCTTGAGTCCTCTCTCCTTCATTTGGAAAGTTTATCAGCCACAGGTAAAGCAGCCTAGTGTGAAAGATAAAGAAAATTAAAAGGGCTGCTCAGCCAGCCATGGTGAACGCCAATGCAGGGCTGCTGGAGTGCCTGCGTGTCACATGGCACAGCTCGGCAACAACGACAGGACCACAGGTGCAGGAAGGTTTCCACAGAGATTTATTTTAAACCGTGGCGGTAGCTTTGCATTGAGTCTTTGACATTGGTCATGGCTACACATTCATTTCGGTTAGCGGGAAGCACAGTGGGAAAGTGAGCAGAGTTCAGAAACGTTCACGACATTCAGCAGCATTTGTATGGAGAACTGGATACAGACATTTAACATCGTGGGAAATCCTTGCTCATTCCCACCTAATCACGTTCAGGAAGTCAATGTCAAGACCGCTTGGTCTGGTTGGGGGAATCTAGTGGCAGAGGGCGTGGCAGTGCCAGCAGGGTTTGGCTAGAACCACATTGGAGAAATCTCTTCCAGCTTTGGGCTTATTACATTTTCAGCCTGACCCCTTGGAGAATCTCATTTCAAAAAGGAAGAAAAAGACATCCATAAAGCAACACGCCCGCTGCAGCCAGGTTCCGACGTGGCCGTAGACTGCTGGGCGTGCAGGGTGGAAGCGTCCATGTCCCCTGTTGTGGAGACAATGGCAGGCAGGCACGAATGTGGGGCTAGCACCTTCCCGGTTGTCCAGTTAGTAACAGTTTTTGGACTTTTCATATAAAGATTTTCTTCTGCAAAATGACAGTACATTTGAAAAAAAAGCAGATGGCGTAAAACACAAATATGTAAGTATACAGTGGTTACCAACGACACAAGTATTTTGGTCCATACTTCATATGCTACTAACATAAGGCAGCCATCCATTTAAATAAAGAAAAAGTGTGTATAAGTGGAATACTTTTTACAAACCATTTCTCCTTCTTGTGTTACAGTTTACCCTCTCGTGCTTCCCAGAGAACCAAGGGGGATAAAAAGGAGAAAGGATCCTAGATATCAAAGTCGCATTCTAGATCTAACCTTTAAGCCAACCTGCAATTCCCTTTCTCTCCCAAGAAAGTCAGATACACTTTTGTACACTCATGAAGGTGAACATTTTGAGGTATTTGTTTTTAATGAGATGGTACCATGATTGACTTGCACCTTCACCATTTTTTCCAAACCTCCTGGGCTCTAGACTGGAAAATACAGGAAGCAGTTTACTTGATGTGACGCAAGACAAAGGCAGTGGGATATGCTCCCGTTTACCTGAGTGAAGTCAGCCACGTGCAGGCGGGTCACTGGTAATGGTTAGGTCAGTCTAGTAATAAACAACAGTCACGGAATCATAGGATCACGGATTGGAAGGGATCTTAAGAACAATCATTGAATTCAACTTCTACTCAAGGCTTTTAATCTCCTTTCCACATCTATTCCACTATAAATAGACAAGGGGCTACGTACTGCCTGTTCAAAAATTCCCTGGCAAAAGAAACACAAAAGAGGAATCCCATTCCAGTGTTGGACAGATCTAATTTTACACCCTGCTTTTCTTGTGTTTGGCCTAAACAGGCTTGGTGGAAAGGATAATAATGTTTAAAGGCAAAATTACAAACTAAAAACATGGATGTTCCTGAATTAAGTTACGGCCATATGATACTTGGGCACTGAGGGATAAAGACAAGTGGATGGAATACAAGTATCAGTACTAGGAAGTACCGAGGCCCGCGGTGGGACGCCGGGGTGCCCCTGCTCAGTAGAGCCGGGTCTCCAGGGCGGTGGCTGCCTGAGCCCTTTCACTGTCACCGAAATGAGAAAACCATTCCCTTCCGCTCGGCGAGTGCCGCCGCGAGGACGATTTATCACATTTACTGCATTGTACTGAAGTGACCATTACTTGCAAGAACGATTCAAGGCCGGAGAGAAATGAGGGCAGCAGTGGCCTGCTTGCTCACGGGAAGGCCGTGTGGGCGCAGTGCCACCGCTGCCCAGAACAACCTCCTCCACAGGTCAAGGCCTGTCCTTTTTCAAAGGGGAGCTCCTGAGCCTGGGCCCCCGGGGAATAGCGGCATCAGTATGCCGTAAGCTCGTCCGGGCCAAGTCTGTGCAAGCAGTGGTCTCCAGCCCCACCTCACAGCCTCCGGTGAGGGGCTGTGCCCCCCACAAAGTTCAAAAATTAGTTACCAGGGGTCATTTTAGGATAACAACTCCAGGTATTTCCAAAGAAAAAGAAACTTTGATACCAGCCTCAGGTGCAGGGAAACTTGACTCTCTGGGTAGAGGTGCCTGGCGAACCGCGTTGCTGCCTCTCTCTGTGGCCACGAGCATCTGCGTCTCACGGTGACAAGAGCTCAGGCTCCAGGACTGCAGCTGTGCGCTTGATGTTCTCTGGCCGCTCCAAACCGCCTGTGGGCCCCGAGCACGAGGCTGATGCAGGTCGTGGGCCTTTGTTTATGCTGCTCCCACAGCCTGGGCTCACAACTCATCCTTTAACTCTCAGCTCAGAAGCCCTTTCCTCTGCAAGGTCCCCTGGCTCCACCCATGCGGGTAGGAGCACCTGCGCAGCTCCTGGGACAGGACCCCATAGCCCTCTGTCACTGGATTTACCACCTGGCACTGAAATGATCCATCTAGGCCACAGAATGGACCTCATGACCCC
The DNA here is from genome assembly GCF_026419965.1 of Kogia breviceps. Lineage (NCBI taxonomy): Eukaryota > Metazoa > Chordata > Mammalia > Artiodactyla > Physeteridae > Kogia > Kogia breviceps. The sequence goes on from NC_081325.1 coordinate 16,783,969, forward strand.
GGCCCTGGTTCAAAGCCTGGAGTGTGGTGGACACTCAACAAAGGGTGGGACTGGACGAGAATTGGAGTCTCAAGGGCCATCTGGATCCCTCAGTGCTCGAGATGGACTTAATCTCTGTGCTTCCCGATCATGTTGCTACTGATAGGCACTTGCACATCCAGAAAAACATAACTTTGTTTTAAAGGAGAGGAAAAAAAGAATGTTTTTGGCAAAATGCTTTCCCTCGCTTTAAAACATAAATCTTAGTGGACAAGGTCACTTACATACAATTAAACTACTATGAAAAGGCCAAACCAAAGGAATGTCATTTAACAGATATTTATGTCCAGTAACTTTGATAACATAGTTTAGACCTAGTCCCTTGCTTAAAAGGCAAAATTCCGGTGTTAAAAACTGATTAATGTTAAGAAAAAAAATAAATTCTGCTTTTGAAAAAACGAATCTTAAAACAGGAAAAGAAAGGCAATGTTCCATAAGAAGGTCAATGAAGAGACTGGCTCAGGGCCAGCCCCCACACGGAGGGTGAGGTGCGCTTTCGGTGCCCCTGGATTTCCACGTAAACTTTGCAGCTGGGGTGGTCTGTGGGGAGGAGTGTAGGAAGGAGTTTATGCTGATGGAGACCTGCAGGAACTACCTCACTGCACATACCCATCCGCTTGCAACCACGGGGCTGGGGCCAAAGGCTGTGCCTGCAACGAGGGGAACAGACCAGGTTCCCGCGAGCTCCCGGCCTCGAGGCTGGAAGCTCTCCCGCACGCCATTACCAGTTAATGTTCTAAAACAACTGTTCCTCAAAAATTCTTCTTTCAGGTTTCCCTTGTTGATACCTCAGTGATCTCTAACTGCCTGGTGTGATTATAGTGTTTTGTGCTTGGAACGTTCTAGATGTCTGAAGATCCCTTCCAGTTTTGTGATTGTATGATTCTTTGAATAATTCAAACAATCCAATAAGAAATGCATCATGGTTGACTGACCTCAGACAAAAAGACACATGACTCCAAGTACTTAATCTAAAACCACTTGTGCTACTGTGGAGACAACCCAGGCAGTTAAAGGTTCCAGTAACATCATTTCTTTGGAGAAACTGAGAGCATGTGATTGGTTCCATCCTACCAAGTAAAGGACAGCCACGTGCATGGTGTGTGCGGGTTTGCCACTTTCCCAGCATAATCCTGTTAGGCATTACTTGCCAGAGCTTCTGTATGTTGAAGTAACAGAGCAAAAAATATATATAAAGTGCAATTCCAGTGGGGTAAAACAAGAACTATGAGAGTTAACCCAGACAGGAGAAAAGCCAAGTGCTGGCACCAGCTTCCACTCCTAATGAATGAAGACTCTATTCCATAAAAATGCTTGGAAGGCACCCCGACACCAACACATATCTACGAGTTACAAAAATGGTGGAGATAATGTAATACTCAAGAATTCACAGTATTATAAACACACACAGTTGGCGTGCTAAGCGCTTCTCACCAAGTTCAAGCACCTACACAGATGAGGAGAAAGGAGAAGGCAGGGCAACGGATACCTTGACATATCTGTGGTTACTGATCGCAACTCTCGTCACCAACGAGGCGTCCAGTGGTTTCAACTTCTGAGTGGCCCGGTGGGCTGGGGTACAGACAGGCTGGGAGGGAGATGGCTGGACTGAAGGGCAGGGTCACAGACCAGAGGGACCACGGTGTCACATGCGGTCCAAAGGAGACAATCAGCTCTCCCAGTGGTGTCTGAGCTCATCGAGACCCAACTCAGACCCACGTCAGGTCTGCGGCGCGCCTGATCCACCGTCTCCCTGTCGCTGCACTTGCCTCTCTCTACACAGGCCGGGCTCCAAAGTTCAGGAAGGGAAAACACAGCGATTCTTTCCTACAACTCACTTCCAACACATAGTCCTTTTATTACATACAACTTAGTTAAGTGGCTCCAGGTTCTAGTAGTAAACTACAAAAGAGATATTTGAGTATTTTAAATTCCCTTTTTAAAGCTCTCTCACAGAGCAGTCATGCAGAAGAGACTCAGGTTAATTATAATGGCTTTGACTGAAGGTAAGCAAGGATTGTGTGGAACAGGCAGTTAAGTGATAAGTGGTCATTGCTGTGTGTGTGTGTGTGTGTGTGTGTGTGTTCACACAACCTTTAGAGTAGGGTCACATGGGCCCATCTGCCCTGATGTCCCAGCTCATGGCTGTCACGTACCATGGCTGCATGGGGCACACCCACTGTCCTGCTTCCCAAAGCTGCAGCAGCAGAATCACCTCGAGGAAGCCCGTCCCCCGGAAGCACACTTGGTCAGTGTTGGGGGAGGGATAATCCAAGTACGGCTGGGAGGCCTTCTCCCAGTTAGAAAGAAAATTAATGATCACGAGGGGGAAAAAAATCACTTTCAGGAAAAGAGGAAAAAAAATTAAGGAGGACTTCAACTACTACCACCCCCAAATCGTCAGATCAAAAGAGAACAAGATCCTGTGGAGGTAGGGCTCAGATAGGGAAGGGCAAGTAATTGGCCTGTTTAAACTGCGAGGCTTTGTTTAACCTGATGAACCCCAAGGACCCGGGGATCCCCCAACGCTCCCGACAGGTGGGGGCTGAATGAGGTGGCACTTGTGTAAAGTGCTTAGAACGGGGCGAGCGCATAGCTCATGCCTGCTAATTTCAATTCTATTTTTACAAGTGAAAATCAGATTTTAAAAAAGAACTTCCATATCCCAGGTTGAGTCACTACACACAAGAATATCTCAATTTATCAAGTTTGACTGTATTCCCTTAAAATTAGAGTTTAGGTTCATTTCCTAAAGCCTCCCCTGCCCCTGCCCCTCTTTTTTTTTTTAACATGGAACACAGCATGAACTGTAGGATTCAGTACCTTTTATGTCTCAGATCACACAGTTTTAGTATGAAAGTGTGCAAAGTGTTCTGATAAAATACATGAAGATAAAAATCTTTAAATATCTCGTTTTGAAAGAAGAAAATACAGACGGTGAGGAATAAAGCAGGATACAACCTCGCAGCAATGAACATGTTCAAGTTCAGAGGTGACATCACATAGAACAACACATTTTAAGGTCACTATTTTTTTTTTTTTGGCGGTACGCGGGCCTCTCACTGTTGTGGCCCCTCCCGTTGCGGAGCACAGGCTCCGGACGCGCAGGCGCAGCGGCCATGGCTCACGGGCCCAGCCGCTCCGCGGCATGTGGGATCTTCCCGGACCGGGGCACGAACCCGTGTCCCCTGCATCGGCAGGCGGACTGTCAACCACTGCGCCACCAGGGAAGCCCTAAGGACACTATTCTTGAAGGACACAGGGTTTTTTTGTTTTGTTTTGTTTTGAATATGAAGAGCGGCGGAGAGCTGTGTCAATAAAACTAAAACTTAAAAGGCTCAAAAAGCTCCAGCTGAATTAGAAACGATCCAGGCACTGAGAGTTGAAGGTCTGAGTTATGATAACTACTTCGTGGCTGGGGGTGGCTTTCTCACATTTTTTTTTTTTTTTTTTTTTTTTTTTTTTGCGATACGCGGGCCTCTCACTGTTGCGGCCTCTCCCGTTGCGGAGCACAGGCTCCGGACGCGCAGGCGCAGCAGCCATGGCTCACGGGCCCAGCCGCTCCGCGGCATGTGGGATCTTCCCGGACCGGGGCACGAACCCGCGTCCCCTGCATCGGCAGGCGGACTCTCAACCACTGCGCCACCAGGGAAGCCCACAACATTTTTTTTTTAATGTGGGAAAGAGAAAAACTGAGGCAGAAACACAAGGTCATTTCCACTCCATGAGAACATGTATGACCTAGATATCACAAACGGATCACTCTTCAGGCGATTAAAGAGGCAGCTGAGAAATCCACACAAATGGTTTTCCAGGTGTCTCAATGGAAGGGAATTTCTACAAAAGCAGAAACACTGCAAATAAACTGAATACGTACACTCCGGGGAACAGCAGATGAAGCTGAGGGTGGATACATACAGAAGAAAAAGATGCCGACCATGAGATATGTGTCCAAGTGAAGGAAACACGGAAACTATAACTACCGAAAATACCCTGAACAGTTATACACGTCTCATTTCTCCGACACACAAAGCAACAACCAAAACGAAGTGGTGAAAAATATGAAACTTAAAACACCCCACACTGAGTCTGCAGTATACTCAAAACAAGGTAGCACAGCCAGACTGTATAAACCACTTGTTAAACAAATATCCTCCTTTATATCGTATGAACAAGTTGCAAGAGTTCCCTCGCAAGAGCTCACCGACCGCTCACCGCCGTGTGTGCGGGTCACATGCAAGCTCAGCTCAGCTCTTCAGCTTCTCTCCCACCACTCACGCATCTGCTTTCCAGCTCCAGTCATTCTTTAGGCTAGAACAACCGTTTCTTGAGTAAATACTATCTTTCTGGTGCCTGGAAGGGGCATCAAGACACAACCGGGGTCATATCCCACAACTGTAAAAAGAAGAAGATCTCTGATGAACTACCTTTCAACTGTGTGCAGCATCCACAGTCCTTATAACTGAATTCAAGTGTATTTTTTTAACTTAACCAGGAACTAAGTACGACACGAACATCATTCATAAATCTATAAAATAGTATTTGTCCATCGAAAGTTCAACATAACCCTCAAAATCAGGACAATGGCAGCTGGAAATTTTGATCTGGATAATGGAGAATTAAAGGCAGATTAGATTCATTCAAGGAGGAAGGGAAGTAAATATGAGGCGACAAATGGGTACCAAGATGTGCTGTGTCCTTTCTCTATCTTCTCTCATCTTCCAAACAGTTCTACGAGGTGTCTCATTTTCAAAAATAAAGGAACCAAGGCTCCCAGAATTTACTTTAAACGTGCTCGAAGTCACGGAGGTCTGGTGGCTTCCGAAGGGGGTTATTTCAACCGCCCCATCCTGCTGCTGCCTCCAAGAAGGGACCAGAACGGGCCCAGGAAGTAGGGCTCAGTGCACGAGGCAAACCTGAGCCTCTGGGTGCCTCAGAGAATGACACAGGTGTGGCCCCTTCAGTCCTGGGCCTCTGCTGTGTCACAAAATCCATGTTGCCTGGCGCAGCCCTCAGGCCCGGGAGCGCTGCTCCCGGGTTAATTGATCTCACCGGGAAAGGATCTTGTTTATTACTTGTTGGCTTATTCAATGCTCAGCTCAAACCCCCTCCTGAAGCCATCTCCGGCAGCACTATCTCCGTCCCCTGAACGCGTCCAGTAATTCTTGTCCATATTACTCTTTTGGCTGCTGCGCATGTGACCTATTATTAACTGTCTTTTTAAGAGTATGTCCCCAGTAGACTAGCTGTTACTTTCAGGTGAGAGCCATGTCTTATTTTGCTGTGTACAGCCAGCGGCTGTTCACGGCATGTAGCAGGTTCTCAAAAATATTTGCTCATTGCCAAGGGTAAGCTTTGGAGCAGACCTCATGTGGTCTTGGGGCTCCTGTATATTTACACAGGGCCAAAGATGGAAAGACTCTAAGATAAGACAGCATCCTACCTTAATAACCTTGTCAGTTCCCGAAGTCAGTAGCCATCCTCTGGTGGCATCAAAATGCACATGCACGATGTTATGTTTACTGTCGTGGAAGGTCGCCGTGGGTGCGCGTCTGGAGGGAGCAAAGAAAGTTTCCGAGAGTAAAAGGCAGTAGTATATAAAGGAGGACGATCTAGAGTGACATTAAGCTCTAATCTTTAGCCATTGTGACTTCACAATTAGAAATGCTCCTCAGGGACTTCCCTGGTGGCGCAGTGGTTGGGAATCCGCCTGCCGACGCAGGGCACACGGGTTCGAGCCCTGGTCCGGGAGGATCCCACGTGCCGCAGAGCAACTAAGCCCGTGCGCCACAACTACTGAGCCTGCGCTCTAGAGCCCGCGAGCCAAAACTACTGAGCCCGTGCACCACAACTACTGAAGCCCGTGTGCCTAGAGCCTGTGCTCCACAACAAGAGAAGCCACAGCAATGAGAAGCCTGCTCACCACAACTAGAGAAAGCCGACACGCAGCAACGAAGACTCAATGCAGCCAAAAATAAATAAATAAATATTTAAAAAAAGAAAGAAAAAAGGAATGCTCCTCAGAGCTACTTTTATTCCCTGGTGACATGTTATGATTTTAAAAAAATGGATAAAAGGATTCTTCTACTCTCCAAAATGGTCAAGAGATGATGAAGTTTCTAAACGTCCTTTTGGAGATTTTGTTGCTCTGATTGAGTCTGTGAGGCTCTCTACATGTGCTGTAAACAAATCTTTAAAATGACCCACAGTGCTTTTGCTAAGTTTGAGCTCAGAAGGACTTGCTGGTAAAATAGTCTACCTTTGTCTATTGCAATTTAAAAAAAAAAAGCACACTTGTTAAAATACCCAAGACGGTCATTCTCATCTAAGGGCTCTTCATTCTTTCTCCTCTTTTCCGTGGTATAACTGCAGACCTGGTTTTTCTGTGGCATTCTAATGCTTTGACAAGTAAAACAATATATAAAAAAACACTGTTATTTGCTTTTTATTTTTTTAATCTGTGTATTTTTTTAGTAAGAAGGCTGGTCAGCTGCCTAGGTACTCTAGAGGCAATGCAAATGCTCCCACGGAGAAGAAAGCAGAAGAAACAGTGATGTGGGAAAGGGGACAGGGACGTGGAGGAGGAGACTGCGGTTTTCTAATCATGTTTCAAGTTGCCACTCCTCGGCAATGGGTTCCCTGAAGATGGCTGTTAATTGCTCAATCTGGAGAACAGATCTTCAGTATCCTAAAATTGATCACTCTAAAATGTTTAGAATTAAAGAATTAGGTTTAATTTGTAGTCACTTAGACTCTCTGGGTCTGTGTCTTTAACGAAGAATTAAACTAGAATATCCCGTCTCTTGCAGCTCTCCAATTTAATGAGAACTCATTAATTTCACCACATATGATGAGCAGAACATAACCAATGAACATAAATGCTTACTTATGCAAAGGCATCTTACTTAATATTTGCTGTGACTAAATAAGAATAAAAAACACATACATTAACATTAGGGTTATCTGTAAGAGAAGGCTTTGTTTTATTAATTTGCCAAGAATTTCCTTTAAATGCTGACCTCCTCTGATGCATTTAAAATATGCTTCTATTTACATGCAGCTTTTAAGACACGCATCTAGTACGTGAAATGATTTTACCCTCTACAGGTGTGGGGGTGGGTGGAGGTGGGAGAATTGGGCACTAAGTTCCCTGTGAGATCCTGTTGTAATTCACTAAAAGGGAAACTTGGTGAAGAGCATTCTGTTTACATCTGTTTTACAACAGCTGACATGAAAAAGACGACATGGGAGGAATGCCCTGGCGGTCCAGTGGTTAGGACTCCGAGCTTCCATGACAGGGGGCACGGGTTCAATCCCTGGTGGAGGAACTAAGATCCCGCATGTCGTGCGGTGTGGCCCAAAAAACCAACCAAACAAACAAAAGGAACATAGATTTAAAAAAATGAAAAGACAACATGGATCTGTCCCACCCTCCCTGCCACCCCTCAACAAAGCACAGAGGCACAGTAACCTCAGGTCCGAGGTTATTGGGCGAGACCGACCAGCAAGACTCAGCAGCTGGGCAACAGGCGGTACTGGCCTCTTAGGAGAAGTGGATTAGCTCTTCCTGGAAAACAAAAGCTCTGGAGCCTGTGGGCTGATTTGGTCCTATAAAGATACCGGCTTGGGCTAGGAAGTGAACCCAGGGCTCCTGCACTGCTGGGCAATTCTCAAGAAAATGAGCAGACAGAGAGTTTGCTCCCAGAACATTTCAAGGCACACGCCCCTGGGATTGACGAGAGCACAGAGATGATTTCTCAGCGTGCACTCTCTCCTCCTGCCCGCAAGAGAACATGATCTCTTGGTGGAAAGGAGGGCTCTGCCCACCTGCCACGGTCTGTATTAGAAACCAGCAGGACTAGGGCATTATTAGTCATGGCTGCGGCGCTGGGCGAAGCTCTTAGATCCCGCTCCCTCCTTAACCTCGACAATTCTGCGGACTGCTGGGACTTACTCCTCATCTGTGATGGCCTCGTGGCAGCTGTCACACACCCTCACTTCAAACTCGAAGCCCATCAGAGGGATGGAGGAGCGCTTGGAGCTGCACTTGCCGCAGACGGCCTTCCCGCACTTCCGACAGTGGTGCTGGAGGGAGAGAAAACAAGCTCCCCTGCGGCTGCGCACCTCGGCCTGGCCGGATACGCTCATGCGCACCTCGGCCTGGCCGGATACGCTCATGCGCACCTCGGCCTGGCCGGATAACGCTCATGCGCACCTCGGCCTGGCCGGGTATGCTCATGCGCACCTCGGCCTGGCCGGGTAGGCTCAGGTGTGGCCCACAGCATCCAGGTGAGGATGCTAAACCAGAGCGTCCCAGGAAACTGAAGGAACACGCCAGGTGCTCCTCTTTTTGGACTGTTTATTCAGGACGAGGACTGTTTGGGAAGCACACGTGATCGTGCCACGGCCCCAGACCCCCCTTCCCCAGTCTCGGTCCTTTCCAATTATCACCGTAGGAACTAGACGTTCACCGTACGAACCCGACCCAGCGGTCGGGTTATCTTAAAGCTGGGTGTCCAGAACTGCCACCTCCAGGGGTTTCGCTGCTGGGTGAAGAAGAACTGGGACAAAACCTGACTCAATGCACTGTCTCCACTTTGGCCGTGCTCAAGCTAGGCGACTGGCATTTGATTTCCTTGGGGCAGACCAAGCCCAACCGTGGAATCAGATTGAAAATGCTGTATTATAAGTAGATATAAATAACTAAAGCTAAGATGGAAGGAAGGAAAGCGAAATTAAGAAGAAATAAACATCACTTATTATAATTTCATGGTATGGTACCAATATAAGCTAAGCACGGCCCCTCTAATTTTAAGGTACATTAGATGCCACTAGAATTCTAAACTCACATCCCTTCACTACTGGCGGCAAGTCACTGCGGAAACCGAGTGCGGCAGGAATGAGCTACAGGAGAGAAGGGAATGAACTAGCGCGCGGCCACCAAGGGGCTCCAGGCAGTGAAGCACTCCCACAGCGGCTCTCACCCAGGGGTGCTACTTCCGCCAAGATCAGAGGTACAGTTATTTCTACACGACTACATTTTGAGGAAGCATCCATATCACCCACCTGTCTCAGGCCGATTTTCTTGCTGTCCCACATTTGCTTGAAGTTCCAGAAGAAAGGCTGATTGCACTTTTGGCAGGAATCGCTGTCCAACCATTCAGGGGTCTTGTCAAACAAAGCACGCGACAGGTCACAGTGAGAAGCAGCCAAGACAGTGGAACCAGTGTCACTGCGGAAACTTACAGAATCAAGATGTATTTCTAAGAAACAGAGGGGGCTTCCCTGGTGGCGCAGTGGTTGGGAGTCCGCCTGCCGGTGCAGGGGACGCGGGTTCGTGCCCCGGTCCGGGAGGATCCCACGTGCCGCGGAGCGGCTGGGCCCGTGAGCCGTGGCCGCTGAGCCTGCGCGTCCGGAGCTTGTGCTCCGCAGCGGGAGAGGCTGCAGCGGTGAGAGGCCCGCGTACCGCGAAAAAAACCCAACCAACCAACCAAACAAAAAAGAAACAGAGGTGTGATTTCTCAATCATTTTGAAACTATTTCCTAAATGCCTATGATGCGTCAGGTCCTGGGGATGTAGTGGTGAAGAAAAAGAATCTCTACCATCATGGAGCTTGTAATTTATCAGGGAAGACTAAACCTGAAAATCTTATTCATAATAGTTATTATCTGAATCAGTGTAAGGATCAAAGGGCTGAGAAGGAGAAGCACAGAGCGCTGTGAAAGTGGGAGGACCTAGGCTGGGGTTCAGGACTTTGTCTCTGACAAATGATACCAAGCTGAGACCTGGGGATGCATGGCAGGAGACCAGGCACAGCGGGCTGAGAGAGGGGCGGGATGGCTGGAGCGCATGGGTGTGTGTAAGGGGGGAGCAGGGGAGGGAAAAGGGGGGCTCGGGGGGGGGGGCAGGGTATGATGGGTTGAGGCTGGAGGGGATGCAGGAGCCACACTACAGACAGCTATGTTGAGGATTTAGGACGTTATCTCATGCTTCCCGATCATACGCAATTATATTTGCTCTGATTGTGTAAATTACATACACCTGCCTATCACACATGCACGCAGCTACCCGCGTTGGAGGGACAGAGCCTGACCACAGCGGTGGGTTCTCAGGGAAGCTACTGGTCCTCTGCCTTGGCAGGGCCCGGCAGGGTGTAAGGCTCTGCTCCTTGCCTCAGGGGTCATGTAATATCCTGGCTTTGTTCACTGTTCCCCAACCCCATGGCGAGTACTCTAAACTATGTCAAATAGGTTTAAAGGATGTGTTAAGCTTAAAGCTATTCTTTGTCAAATCTTTATAGATTCTGCATAGGGTGGCGCTACATTTGCTTCTAGAGTTCCATGCTCTACTCTGTAAATTCATCCTCTGGCAGAGAGACTGGTCTCTTTCCATATATCACCTAACCCAAGGAACTGGGGAAAATACACCCAACCCCAGGGTTTCCCAAAAGTGAATTCCAGGGCACGCCAATTGGACTGA